>NC_132785.1:59801150-60117650 GCF_048418805.1 Vulpes vulpes | reverse complement strand
TAAATTTCCCAATATGCTTCTTTTTATAAAGGACCAATTCAATAAATAAATAAATACAAAAATTATACAATGATATAAAAAAGGAACTAATGATAGTTCTAGTTGAATGGAATTCTACTTTGATAAAGACATGAAAAGATGAGAAAGATAAAGCCTATAGAGTATTCTGAATAAAGATCATAAGCAGACGGATCATAAAGCAATGAAATAAGTTTCAATGTCTAGATTTGATGTACTTTATAAAAATCCTGAGAAGCTATTGCAAAAATGTAAGATCCTGAGTTTTTATATCATAGAGCCTAAAATGATGATTGACCAGGCATTGGTAACCAACAGCATTAATGAGCTTATCCATCCATTCATCCGTTCGCACACTCACTCATGGGCAACTGTGTATGCAGCACCTCTGTGTGCCCATGCTGTACCAGAGCCCTGGGGCCAGAGCCAGGAAGAGACACATGAAGGCCTGATGTGCATCAGTGCATGGTCCAGTGAGGAGATAACAGCAATTACTCATCTTAAAGGTAAGTGTGCCATGAAAACCTACATTAAAGCCTCTGAAGGAAAGTGCGATGTCTGTGTGTCAGCTGGGCCTGGAAGGGCCCTGGAAGTCTTCCTGAGCATAGTGACATGTGAGCCAAGTCCTGAAGAATCCACTCTGTTCATCACAGGATAATTAGACAAGAAGGAGAAGGAGGGATCTGTGAATTACCCCAAAAACAGAGTGACTTGGGAAAATGTGGAAGTTCCATAAGTCTTTACAAATGCACTTGCGTGAACTACTGAGCTTTCTCTTAATAAAAACAATGAATATATCCACAAGATTTCCTGCTGACAGACTCGGAATAAATGGGAAGTAGTGGATTTTGATGTGTATAGTTTTCTGATAGCCTGAGGCCCCATGATGAGGTCTCATTTGGGACCACCTCAGGAAGAACGGGAAAGATGTCCTTCCCCCCGATTTATAAAGATCTGAAATGTCTAGGAAGATTTCATTGCCTTAAAAAAGTCTTTCAATGTAATGACAGCTAATATTTTTAAAAATCTTTATTAAACAAATTTTTAGATGTACATAAAATTAGGGAAAGAAACATGCCCATTAGCCACCTTTAATAATTATCAACTCATGGTCAATGCTGCATTGGTGTCTGTATACACCCCATCACAGGATAGGTCATTCCTCAAAAACTTCAAAGAGAGGTCATCTTGCTTCTTCCTTTCCTGTATTATTTCTTTTTTTTGTGAGCCAACCAGCTGTAACTGGAGCGTGTGCTACAATGTTGAGTAGAAGTGACAAGAGTGGACCTGTCTGGTTCTGATCTCTGGGGGAGAGGAGTCAGGCTTCTACCAGCAGGGATGATGCTAGCTGTGGTTCTCTGAGATGCCCTTGGAAAGTCAAGGGCGTTCCCTTCTAGTCCTGGCTTAAGTTCTTCCTTTTTCTTTCCTTCCTTCCTTCCTTCCTTCCTTCCTTCCTTCCTTCCTTCCTTCCTTCCTTTCTTCCTTCCTTCCCCCACCCTCACTGGGCTGGGCATGGAGCCCAACTCAGGACCCAAACTCATGACCCTGATATCGAAACCTGAGTGGAGATCAAGAGTCAGACGCTTGACTGACTGAGCCACCTGCACGCCCCTGTCACTTTCCTTTTTAATCATGAAAAGGTGTTGGATTTTGTCAAGTGCCTTTTCTATGTTTGACAGAGATGACCACGTGATTTTTGACTGTTATCCTATTAAGTGCTGTATGGTAGTGATCTCTATAGGCTGAGCTGGTCCTGCATTGCGGAGACATACCCCATTAGGGGTATATCTGATCCTTCTCTCTGTTGCTGGATTTGGTTTGCAAGTAGTATGTTGAGGAGTCTTGCATTTATATTCACAAAGGATCCACGCTCTTCTTGTATGGCCATAGTCTTAGGTGGTTTGTGTGTCAGAGTAACACTGGCTTTGTGGGAGGAGTTAGGAAGTCTCTCTATCTCTCTCTCTCTCTCTCTGGAAGAGTCTGTGACTGATTGGCATCGATTCTTCAAATGTCTCAGTGTGCTCACTGCAGATGCCATGTGAGTCTGGGCCTTTCATTGCAGAGAAACTTTGAATGACTGATAAAATCTCTTTAACTGTTAGAAGTCTGTTCAGATTTTCTATTACTTCATTTTCAGTAGTTTCTGTTTTTCTAGGAATCTATTATCTAAATGATCCAATTTATTGGCAGGAAGGTCTGTTTTCTATCGATTCTGTTGTTTTCACAAAGTCAAAGAAATGAAGGCTCTGCGTGTGGTGAGAGAGGCGTCCTGGCCTCTGCTCTCTTCTCTTCCCAGACGTCTCTTTCCTTTGCCTCGCGTCCCTGTCCTGTTCAATCTGCTGCGGCCTCAACACAGAGCTTTGCTGAGGGAGGCCCTGCTCGGGGCTCAGGGGGCTCACGGGTTCAGACCTGGTCCCCAGACATGGTGACATCGCATCACAGCCGCCAGAGAACTGGAATCCTCAGGCCCCATCCCACCTTGGGCTTCTGCTGCCATCTCGCTGGGCCTCTTGGTTTGGATCATGGCACTTAAGACCCGTTTTCAAGACCATCAGGTGTCCCGCTTTCTCTGCTCCATTGTTTTCACACAGACCTGATACCACATGGGTTTCCTACATGTTGGTGATTACCAACATGTAGTCACATTTCCAGTGGTTGGGAAAAGACCTTATCACTTGGTTTTGTTGTAGACGTTATCTGTGGGTTTGGGGTCACAGCTTCCTTTTTGTAAAATGGGAAGGAAAGTGTAAAGTGTAAAACACAAAAATGCAGTGGCTGTGAGAAATGTCTACATGCACAGGATGTACTATAAATATGCCTTGACTAGCTTCCCCTGTGATATGGAGATGCTATGGCTGAGACATTGCATGATTAAATTCTCTACTTAATTTACAAATTAAGCTAGTGGTAAGGTATTTTTGAATAAACTGAAAAGAGGCATAGGTACAAATCAGCTTAAAATTTTAAAGCAGTAATAAAATTAGAAAAATGCTAGACCCTGCACATACCTCACCAGCTGCCCCCTGATGTATGGTTTTCTGGCATAATCTGAGAACACACTGAGCACATCCATTGGCTTAGTTTTAGGGTACAAAAAGTAGAGATCAAATTTTAAATTGGAGTTATAAATATTTAACTCGGACAAATTATCCATTGTTTTTTTAATAATAGAAGTAAATCAATTATTGTATTATGTAAGCTAGTGATTATTTTTCTTTGGCAAATTTTGTTTGCATTGACTACCTGAGCAGCTGCGATACATTGTTCTCATCGTTTCTTAAGGAACCAAAATCACATTTTAATCTTCATTATGATGGTATTGATCAAACCTGATTTTGAGTGTCCTAGAACCTTAAGCTTCAAAAAGGTGTATGTATGGTGTTATTACAGTTTCAAAGATGCTCCCTTGTTGGGGGAAAAAAAATCATAAAAAATAGCTAAACCAATACACTAATAGCTAAACTAATGTAAGCAAAACTCAATCACAAACAATGGCCGATCTTAATTGGAATAAAGGAAGAAGAAACATAAGCATTCCTTCTGGATCAAATTTCTTGAAATGATGAGAAAAGTTTGTATTCGCAATGCAACAATATCTGGCTCTGCTCTCTGAGGTACATCAAGGTCCTATGTAGCATATTCTCTTTTTTAAAAAATCACTGAATGCATTAAACAGCAACCAAAAGAGGATCTTATATAGCTTATGTCAGTAGTTCTCAACGAGGGATGAGTCTCTCTTCCAGGGCACATTTAGCAACACCTGGAGACATTTCTGGTCCTCATGACTGGGGAGGGGTGCTCCTGGCGAGCAGCAGGATTCCCCGAAGTACCTCACAGGTACCCACAGGTCAGCCCCCATAACAAAACACTATCTGCTCCAAAAAGTTAGTAGTGTTGAGGATGAGAAACCCCACTTGTGGTGATCTCCCAGGTACGAGTGGACTCCAGGGACCAGGGGACCTGAATGAAATGCAGGATGAGTTCCTCTCATGTTTCATGCCCACTTCAGAGGCCAAATGTTAATCTCCAAATTATGGTCAAGGCAGTGGGTGTAAAGTCACCAAGACTTATGGACACTGGTGACATTTATCACTGTAGTTTGTGACTTGTGACTTGTACAGTGTCACTTCTGAACTTTCATTTTATTTTTTAAAGATTTTATTTATTTATTAGAGAAAGAGTTCATTTGCATGCATGCACACACAGGTGGGGAGGGGCAGAGGAGAGAGGGAATCCCAAGCAAGCTTATTGCTGAGCACGGAGCCCAATGGGGGGGCTCAATCTCACAACCTGAGATCACAACCTGAGCCAAAATTAAGAGTCAGATGCTTAACCTGGGTCACCCAGGTGACCCCTGAACTTACTTTTAAAAATCAAGACCAATACATCAAAACATGAGCATCTGACTGCTTTATTACATTTCCTATGGTAATCATGTCTGAGATTTTACGTTTAAATATGTATCCTTTTATTTTAAATGACTCTTGTTTTCTTATTTATTTATGATTTACTTACTCGAAAGAGTGCATGAACAAGTGCACAAGAGGGGGAGGGGCAGAGAGAGAGGCAGAGAATCTTGAAGCTGACTCCCCAGTGAGCAGATACCCCCACTGAGCATGGAGCCCAGTGCGAGGCTCCATCTCAGGACCCTGAGATCATGACCTGAGCCAAAACCAAGAGCCGGACACTCAACCAACTGAGCCACCAAGGTGCCCCTTGTTTTCTCTTTTACAGGTTTTTGAGTAGGAAATATTTCTAAAAAGTCGTCTGGGTGGGTGGATCCCATCACATGTGAGTCTCGTTTCAAGGCAATGGCGATGGTGTAGGACACAGGTGCTGCTCTGAAATGTGGAGAGCCCACACCTGGGTAGAGCACTTTCTCCTGAGTCCTGTGCTGCCCCCGCCTGCGGGGTCCTGGATGGCTTGGGGGTGTGGAGGGGGGAGGAGGTGTGTGCAGGTGTGCAGGACAACAGGGGGAGGGCACAGGGCTCTTGGAAACGGGGGTCCAAGATGGCAGGGTGGGGGGCCGGGGATAGAGGAGGAGAGATTACAAGCACCACTCAGCATTGCTTCCTTTGCTGTCCCTTATGTAATTACTTTCAGGCAAAATGTCAGTTAAGTATAACTTGTATCATGTTTTCATTGTTTCCAAGTGTGAAATACATTGTGTTGAACTAGTGAGTTGGGTCCTAGGTGGGATCCCACACCTCCTACATCTGTCCTGTGCTGAGATGTATCCCAGGGTCGCACAAGATGTAACAGGAAGCTCTGTACACTTTCTTCCTCTCCTTCCCTCTTTCTTTCTTTCTTTCTTTCTTTCTTTCTTTCTTTCTTTCTTTCTTTCTTTCTTTCTTTCTTTCTTTCTTTTTTTTCTTTCTTTCCAACATGGCAACAGGTTATCAAATTTCCACTTTATTTCCACCAACTCCACATAATTCCCATCAAGCTACCTGAAGGAAAGCCGTTAATCGAGGGGAGAAGAAAGCCTGAAAGCTCATCCCTTTTAACTTTATTCTTTAAAGCCACAGTTTAAGAGAAAAAAACCCTAAAAAACGAAGCACACTGGCATTTGCGGATGTAACTTCTGAGGCTGCTTGCTGGTGCCCTGAATTATTTAACGTGGGAAATGAAACCTTCACACAGAGGCCTGGGAACTCCCATCACATGGGCCCGGATCAGTTAATACTGAAGTTCGGTCGGTGTTTGAGCCCCGCTAATGCACATTCCAAGAAGCACTTACTGCTATTAATACTGCACGGCAGTGGGCTTGGGGCTGGCCCCTTCCCGGCTAGGGGGAGGCATCTGGGCCGACAAATGTGGACTGGAAACTATCCTGGGAGGGAGGGTCCACAGGGCACAGGGAGCAGGAGCTGTGCTTGGCCACGCTGCCCTCAAGTCACCTGCAGTCACCCCAGGGCCCCCAGGCTGCGACTTGAGGAACCAGGGTCACAGGGTGCCCAGGTGACCAGTGGTCCTGGATTCTTGGGACTTTGCTGGTTTAGGATGAAGTCCATCCCCTGGGGGAGAGACCTCTCAGTGTGGGGAGAGCAGGGATGTCAGTTGACCTATGCCTCTAAGCTACAGCAAGCCGACTCCCCTCCAAACCTGAGACCTGTCCCCCTGCCCGTCCTCCACCCGTCATGTCTCCTCCAGGTCAGTGCCATGTCTTTGGCACCAGTGAGGACCCGGGGTGTCAGCGGCAGATTTTGAGGTATGGTGTCAGGGGACAGGCCAGTGGGGTAGAAGGAGGGGGTCGGCAGAGCAGACCACAGTCCTGTCACTGAGCAAATGCCCAGACCCCTCCACTTCCTCTTCTGCAGTGAGAACAGCTCCACCATGAGGACCAGAGGTTTGTGCAAGGCTGAATGGAACAGTACCCAGAACACACTCATCGTAGTGCTTGCACACACAGAACTGTCACACCTCCCCTCTCAGTGGAGCCCAGAAAGGTCTGTGTCCTGTGCACCTGCCGACTGAGGAGGTAGATTAGAAAATATTTATCTGGTGTATGAAGAGTGTAACAATGGCATCTGAGAATAGAATAGTGTTTCGTCTACAGAAAGGGTAATAAATCTCTGTAAACGATTCTTGTCCATAACATATTGAGATCATGTCAAGTCTAAGCTGCCGTGATCACAAATAATGCTGCTTTGAAAATGAAAAGGTGTCAAATATGGAATCAGACGTGTCCCACTCTGCTACCCAGAGCCTCCTATTTTTAACAAACTGACATCTGAGCTTTTTGTCTTTCTCACAGAAACACAGAATGAAAAACGATTCAGTTGCATTTAGTCACTAACTCACAAAATGCCTGGTTCCGTCTGGCTGTATTCTCCTTTATATTAATGATAAAATCCTTTTTATCCTGGAAAACTTGGAAGTAATAGTTTTCTGTAGTGTGCATTCTCCAACTGGCTTGTTGGGTGCGTGACCCCAGACACGTCCCATGGCAGACGGACATGGCAGAGCCCCTGGAGGTCCACCCTTCGGCTTCAGCAGAGATAGCTTATCTGTAGGCCTTTTAGGGCTCTTTGTTCCCTTCCTCTTATAATAATAGCATGCATCTCCCTGAAACTGTAGGAGTCATCAGGGAGGAAGGAGGTGGGAGACACGAGCAACCCGTTGTGTTGGGTAGAAGGGAGGATGCATCAGCAAAGGACATGCAGGGGCCCGAGCGTAGCCTCCCATCCTCAGGCCCTGGCAGGGAGAGCAGAGGGAAAGGGTGCTCGCAGGGCGGCCTGTTCTAGTTGCTACAGGACATGGCGCTGGTGGCTCCCAGTGTCTCGGGGCACCAGTGCCCTTCATCTGTCGTCCTCCTGCTTCCGAGGGCTGCCGAGGACCTATGAGGGCCTGGCAGGCTCGGGGACATGGGCGAGGGGTCCTGAGAGGTTCTACTGCGGAGGCATCTTCACATCCACTCCTGCAGCACCAGCAAGGGGCATCATGTGGCCGCCCCAGGGAACAAACAGCGTGGTTCCCTCCACGTGCAATGGTTCACAGGGGCTCCTGAGCATACAACACACTCTGCCCTCATGGGGCTCACTCCGTGTCTCTTGGATTGGACTCAGGCCAAGTGTAGACCTTGAAAATGGATAAAACCCATGGAAGCTCCTTCAGAGGCCGTCACAAGTCCGGATCTGGGTGGCCCTCGGGTTCCACCTTGCAGTTGGCTATAGCTGCATGGAATTTTACTCTGTGGCTGTAATGTATTCATCTGTCCAATCTGCTAGTGAGAGATGTTTTTATTGTGTTCATGTTTTATTACAGAAAACCCCAGAGTGAGTCTTTGCTTGTGTCTACAACCGTTCATCTGAGGGTAAATTCTCAGATGGCATTGAAAGTATGTGTTCTAATCCTATTCCCAGGTGGCTCCCCAGAAGACTGCAATCACGTGAGCATCCCGGGCCCCAACCAGCACTCTAAGATGCTGAAGGCGTGACATGCTGTGTACTCCTTCCTCTGTGTCCTCCTCACACCCAGGCCAGCAGCCTGTCCACTGCACGGCCAGCCCACAGGTCCTCTCTAGAACTCGATTGGCCGGCTCGTTCCCACATTAATTGTGCTGAAGGGCTTGCTTATGGGGTCTTGCAAGTAGCTCATGCAGAAGAAGAAGCAAGTCCAATTATATCTTTTCATGACCCAAATCTCTTGGACAAAGAATCCTGGGGCTGAGATTGGAGCAGATGGTATCTCCCACAAACTATGTTGCTCTTGCTCTGCACTGCAAAGTGGAGCCCGAGGGGGACACTCTAGTCCTGCCACATCCAGACAGTGCTATAAAATCATGAAATACTTTTCTGGGAGGTCAATAATTATTATGTGCTATTAAAAAATAATGTTAACTCCAATCCTTAAAATATGTGCGAAGTTACAGTGAAGTTCAATAAAGCAACATAGAGTCAAAGATAAGAAACCGCTTTGTGGCACTTGCATCCTGTTTTCTGAGTGTCACGCCCATGACCATACAAGGCAAGTGTAATCCGGAAACAAGTTTGTACTGTGTCCCTCAGCGCTTAGGAGCCAGGCACATGGGTTTGATGAACAGTGAAGAACCGCCTTCTGAGTGCTTTAACAAAAGCCAGAAGCCAGATGATTCTGAGGAACTTTATTTTCTGCACTTTACATTATGAAATGCTGGATGCTTTTTTTTTTCCTTCCCCAAATATAAACTTTGGTATTCTGTGTCTTCTAGAGGCAACATGTCTCTCGAGTTGTAATGCATACACTATACTATGCACTCATTTAAAGTATACAATTCAATACATTCCCAGAGTGAACCATTCCCACTAGCACAGTTTAGAACATTTTGTCACCCCCAGATGAAGCCCCCTACCCAATAGCAGCCACCCCCTCCAGCCTCAGCAGCCACTAACCTACTTCCTGTCTCCATGGATTTGCCAACCTGACTACTTCATGTAAGTGGAACCATAGGATATGTGGTCTTTGGTGACCGGCATCTTCCATGTGAGACAAGGTGTGTAAGATCCATCCCTTTGTGGTCTATGTTCCTACTTCATTCCTTTCTAAGTAGGTTGGCTAATAACTCCTTGTATGAATGAACCACATTTTATTTATCCATTCATCAGTAGATAGACATTTGGGTTGCTCCACTTTTTTTGGCTACTATAAGTAATGCTGTCACGAACATCGATGTACAAGTTTTTGTGTGGTTGTATGTTTTGGTCTCTCCTAGGTGTACACTTAGGGGTGCAGTTGCTGGGTCCCCTGGTTGCTCCATGTTGAGCTTTCTGAAGAGCTGCCAGGCTGTTTTACCAGCAGCTGCTCCACTGTGCATCCCCACCAGCCATCTATGAAGATTCCAATTTCTTGCATCCTCACCTACATTTGTCATCTCTACTCTGTTACATCCTTGCTGGTGGGGGTGAAGTGATATGTCACTGTTCGATTTCAGTTTCCTTGATGACTGCTGATGTTGGGCATCTTGGCCTGTGCTTATGGGCCATTTGCGTGTCTCCTTTGAAGAAATGTCTATTCAGATACATTTCCTTTTACAAAAAATGAATGGCCTTTTTATTGTTGAATTGTAAGGGTTCTTTATATATTCCAGATGCAATTTTCTCATCAGATATATGATTGCAAATACATGCTCCCATTCTGTGGGCTGCCTTTCTGCTTTCTTAGTGGTATCATTTGCAATACAAAGTCTTTGATGTTGATGAAGTCCACTTTATCTGCTTTTTTGTTGGTTGCTTTGAGACGTCATATTTGAGAGACCACTGCCTAATTTTAAATTTTAGGTAAGGGGATCCCTGGGTGGCGCAGCGTTTTAGCGCCTGACTTTGGCCCAGAGCCCGATCCTGGAGACCCGGGATCGAATCCCACGTCGGGCTCCCGGTGCATGGAGCCTGCTTCTTCCTCTGCCTATGTCTCTGCCTCTCTCTCTCTCTCTCTCTCTCTCTCTCTCTGTGTGACTATCATAAATAAATAAAAAAAAATAAATTTTAGGTCATGAAAGGTCAGAGAGCAGAGATAATGTCTGTATTTTTCACCATCCCCACACTTGGCCATGCCTAGCACATCATATGTTCTCGAGAAATATTTGTTGGATGAATATTTGTGGCAGAGCTTTGGTGGCCCAGGCTTCTCTCTCTCTGGACGAAACGCGCTGACAGCCTGCCCCTCACTGCTTGGCACTCGAGGTTTGAGGACTCTCCTCCTGGTGCCCCCTGCCCCACAGTTATGCCATTGACTCTTGCCCAATGAAGTGAAGGCATGAAGACTGTGGAGGCCTGACCTAGGGGCTATAATACACATGAGCCGGAGACTGAGCTGACCCCACGAACACTATGTTTACCTGAACGATGTGAAATTGCTTCTCTTTGACCCATTTTACCTGTAAAAATGGCAGTTGAATACGGTTAAACAAATTGTTTGAATCAGATTCAATGTAAGAGAATGAAAATGAATTTAATGAAACATTTTTAAAAAAACTCCCCTTCTCTTTCTCCTTCTGTTGTTTCTTGTGATTTTCTCATTTTCTCACTTCCCCGCCAACCAAGAATGCATGCTCTGGGCCCTGGCTCTCTGCACCCACCATGGAAAGACCCTGGGTCCCTGTGCTAGCACCTGTCTCCTTTACCCTGGGACGGAGGGTGCCACAGGGTGATGACCAACAGACAGGAGCTGGGCTGGCACCTCCCTTCTCTCTGCTTATCCCACCTCCATCTCTGGTTCTAGTCCTCATCCCCTCCTTCCCAAGTGACCAGGGATGGAGGATCTCTCAAGAGTGTCTAGACCAGCCAGTGGCCCTGACAGGTGCAAGCAGAGCTGGCCTCCTCCCGTGCTGTCTCATGGCCAATAAGCCGGAGCTGAGCATTCAGGTTCCCACTTAATGCCTGGTTCTTTGCAGCCTGGAGACAGCCTTGCTCACGGGGCTCCAAATCCCTTTTGTCCTAAGACAATAGCAGATATTTCATGTCTAAAGCAGCTCTGCCAGACTCTTGAAAGTTCCCTGACGTTCCTTACAGGGAAATTTTACCAGACAGCTCAAGAGAGCATGTGGGGCTTGAGCACCTGGTATCAGGCAGGGATAAGGGATGAGGGGACATGTCATGTCGGACATGTCGTGACATATTTTTTGTGTCATATACTAGTTGACTGGGAAAAGGAATTTCTCTTGGTCATTTTTTTTTCCAAGTGCTTGTCATATTTTGCTGTTACTGGAGATCTCAAGTACTGGACTGACTTTCCTTCCCTTTTATTTGACTAAATTTACTCTCTCATCTTCTAAGTCAGACTTGATACGCATCCTGGATGGTAAGTGATGCATTATTCATAAAGAGTTGGTTGAAGTAAGAAAATGTAAGTTAGACACTTTCTTCAGAAATTCCAGTTATAGTACAAAATTTGTGGTCTAAGTGCTGATGAGTGCTCTAACATTTATGAGTTAAGACGTGACTATTAAGGAGGGTATTTTGCAACAGTTTTTGTGTTTGGTTCTGCTCCTCTGAGTCTCCTTTCCTGACAGTCATGCCCCTCATGAACCTGACAAAGTCTGAGATTCCAGTGGCACGTAGTTTTATCCTGGAAGGGATGCTGACAATGAACATCAAAGCCTGAGGTCGTGAAGTCAGAGGTCATGTAAGGTGTGGAATGACAAGATGCCAATCCTTGTTCTAAGTGCTGCTTGATAGGTATTAAGATTGGCAAAAGCACTGCATGGCTGTTACCCTGGATCCTGGAGAGTCATGAGTATTTTATGATGTTGATGTCTTAGGGCTTCCATGGATTGGGCACAGGGTTGCAGCGAGACTGCAACCCTGATTGAGCTCGTGATCCAGCCCTGATTCCAGACCCTGGAGTCTGTAGGATCCTCTTGTGTGCATCACCCCATCTCACTGGATTTCCACTTTCCTTGAGAAATGAGAAAACTAACACACTGCTCTTCCCCTAAGGGTGACTCATTCCTTCCTCATGAGACCTGAGTGGTCACTCTGACCTGCTTTAGGTGCAGACTGAAGGTAATTCAGGGAGTTATTGTTTTGTCTTTTGAGTTCCACCTTGAATTGTTCTTTGAATTTCAAAGCTTCTAGAGAAACCCCTCCTGATTTATCTGTCAGGCATAAGGCTCTGGTGTTGCCCAGAGGAGCTCTGTTAGCACGGCAGGGCAGCATCCACCTGCCTGGCCTTTCTCACTGCGAAGCTCTAAACCTGCCATTCCTCACATACTTCACCCCCCCAAAACAAGAAAACAACCACAAAATGTGGGGACCTCCCTTGTCCAGCATGTGACATACATAGAAGGGAAAGAGAGAAAGGCATTCACTCCAAGTAGAGACCAGACAGCTGCCCATGAACCTCGAGTGAGCAAAAAGTTAAATCCTTAGTATGAAAATCAAGGCTCTGCCCTCCACTGAATGGGGCCAGTGCCTTGCCACCTGCTCAGCTGTTTCTTTTAGGAACCTGGGAGTTCCTAGGAGTCAGGCTCTTCCCGGGTATCTCCAGACAGATGATGAAATGCAGGAATCATTCAGCTAACGTGAGCCGTCCAGTGGTCCCACAGCACTTTCTGGGGAGACGAGGGCTTTGAGAACCTCGGGCAGCTATCGCAGGTCCAGGACCCAGGTCTCACGCTATTCTTCAGTTGCACACGATGGAACTGCCAGCACAAAACTGAGAGTCCACGGGGTTTCTGAGGGGTGCCCACTGGTAGTACAGAGTGTGAGGCACAACCGGCTCATCTCAGATGGCAGGGGGCACTCTAGATGCCTGGTCAGTGTGTGCCTTCCTGGCCCCTGGGGCTCACTGCGGTGCTGCCCCTCGGCTGATGCTTGAGAAATATTTACTGAGCGGACGAATGGATGGAAGTATGAAACGTAGCTCTCCCTGATCTCCTGGCCTAACGCATACCATATTCTACATTCCACCCCCATAAAACCCGAAGTTCAAGGGTTTGAACTTGAGTATCTGAGCCACTTAAATCCTGAAACTCGTGAATCTGAAGAAGCAGACCCAGACTGGAGAGCAGAGTACCCAGTGGTCTTTCTCCTCCCCTGCCCCTGCTCCAGGTTAACACCTGTTGCCTGGCCCTCCATTCCTTGTTAGGCCCCATGGGCACGCCCCTCACCTCCTGCTAGCCCTGTAACCACATATTCCTGTCACCGGTTCCCAGTGCTGGATTAGTCTAATCTCCCGAGATAAGGTGGGAGGCAGGTATCATTAGCACCCCCAGGCCCCTCACCTTTGTCCAGTGAGCTGAATCCCCGTGAGAGCTGCAGTTGAGTGCCTGCCCCATCCCTCCTGGTGGGAACTGGCCTCAGGCTGTAGTGTTTGCTGCAAGATGGGACAAAGGGAGCAGGAAAGGACAGGATCCCTCTCCACCCCTGTGATGGAGCAAGGAAGTCCACCGTCTCTTTGCAAATGTAGTGGAGACAAAGCAAAACACAAAAACACCCAGCGACTAATCCAGAGCTTTTCCTGTTGGCAAATCCTTTACATAAGATCATTTTTACCAGTGTAGCTGGTAAATCGGTAATGTGATCAGGCCTGGGAGAACCACATAAGACCCCAAGAAACACCCTGCCTCCACCACGTCAAGGAGCTCAGGCGGGCGAGCAGGTGGGACATGCAGGAGCTGCTCTCCTGTTGGGTTTGGATTCAGATTCTCAGGTGGTTAGACATCTCCCATGAGGTGAAAACACAGAAATGAGGCCAATGTTTCTGGCCCTGGCATCCGTGGGGTCAGGGGTTTGCTGTGGGAAGCCGGTCTTGTTGTAGGAGTGGCCTCTGAGTTGAGCTCACCACCCTGGGATGGCGTGCAGAACACGGGAGCAGCAGAGGCCAGGCCACGGAGATCAGCACGGGTTCCTCAAGGCCACCTGGGTGTTCACATGGCGCTCAGATGATGCTGGGGAGGGCTGCTTCGTAGACTCTAGAATGATCCTGGGACAGTCGTCGGCTGAGGGAAGACTCACTTTGGTTCCTTCTCACCCAAGAAGAGGTGTGCTGACAAGCTCTTGTCATGGGTAGAATGAAGTAGAGGCAAGACGGCAGGCTCTTCACTTTCCTCCCATGCCAGATGAAGATGTGTGAGCTCAGCCCTCTCTCAATGCTCGCGGCACTCGGGGAGACACGGAACGACATTCAATCCCAAGGGGAGTGGATGAATTATTAAACAGCCTAACACAATCGATACAGTATTGCTGGTGCGTTTCCTGGTAGATATTTCTGGAGTTTGCTTCAATATTTAATTCAACCGAAGCCTGTAGGTCATTAGAGAATGTGTATTCCAGGTTACCGCGAGCTACCGCCCGCACCAGATGGTCACCCCACAGAAGGACGGACGTTCTAGATGCAGGTTGTAGGTCTGGTGGCTGACACTGCAAACATCTCTCCTTCAAAGAAGGGTTCAGAGACTCTCATGAGCTCTTTTCTTTTCTGCCTTTTTATTTAAAAAGGACAAGGAGAGGTTGCTTCATCTGCAAATTCTTTTCTCTTTTTTTTTTTTTGAAGATTTTTATTTATTTAATCATGAGAGACACAGAGAGAGAGGCAGAGACACAGGCAGAGGGAGAAGCAGGCTCCCTGCAGGGAGCCCGATGCAGGACTTGATCCCAGGACCCCGGGATCATGTCCTGAGCCGAAAGGCAGATGCTCAACCACTGAGCCACCTAGGCGTCCCTGCAAATTCTTCTTAAATTAATAGTTTGCCAAAGAATAAGATGTGAGGGGATCTTTGTTGAAGATGGTGAGAAATGGAGAAATTCACATCCAAGAGCAGTGCATGTGCTTCCTGGAGTGGATGTGGGCAGGGGGAGGCGCAGCAGGGAAACTCGATGCTCGGTGTCCCTGGGTGCTTGGAGTGCCAATGCACCAGCTGGCGCTTATGCCTTTCCTCGGCTGCTTTCATGTGAGCGCATCTTCTACTAGGTCTAAAGAAACAAAACGCAGAAAGTCTCACACATTTAAGTTTCCTCCTTTTAGAAATTTTTGGATTGTTTTACTAAGCTGTTGACTAGATTTGCCTCCTCCCAGGCCAAGCTTCTACTCGGTGGAGCCGGGGAGGACAGAGGAGTGGATGGACCAGGCTTGTCTGAGTTCCTAGGTAATAATAAAGAGTTACAACTTCACATTTTGATGCAGTTTGTGTGACACAACTGCCGGGGCCACCCTCCAGGAGGCTCCTCTGTGCCGCTCCTTCAGGAGGTGGATGCACCTGCAGCCCCAGGGAGGCCCAACGCCCAAGTCGCCTTCCTCCCTGGAGACTGTTCCTTCTGGGCTGAGCCCTTGTCCTGCTTTTGGAAAGGGCAGCTTTTCCACCAGGAGCCCTTCCTGGGTCAGACAAAGAAGAATAGGCATGCTCTCCCTCTGTCTGGGGGGCCAGAAGGCCACACTTAAGGGGTCTGCATGGCCACAGTCCCTCTGGATGCTCCACTGGAGGATCCTCCCTAGCCCCTCCCACTTCCACCGCCAGTCCTGGACCTGTGGCCATGGCCCTGCGGTCTCTGCCTCTGTCCTCACCTAGCTTCCCCTTTCATGAGTCTGTGTCCAAATTTCCCTCTTCCTCGAAGGACGCCAAGGACTTTGGATCAGGACCCACCCCAGCCTGTTGTGCCCTTGTCTTAACTGTGTCTGCAGAGACCCTGTTTTCAAATGAAGTCACATTCACAGCTTCAGTCAGACATAACTTGGGGGGCCCTCCCCAACCCCATGAGGTCATTATTGTCCTTCTGGTCTGACGTCAGAGATTAAAGAGGGGATCCCTGAGGCAGGGTGCCTGGTCGGGGCCATGGACAGACTTGTTCTCAGGCATGTGGCCCTGGAGACTGTGGTTTGGGAGACAGTGGCAGAGCAGCAGAAGCCCCCCCAAAAGAACCATTATTTGATTTACTTCTGCCTTGGGTGGTATCTAGCAATTCCCCGTTTCTGAACACTGCCCATGCTGCTGTCTGAACCAGCAAATTTGGGGGGCACGTTCCTGTCCAGGGCCGGGTCACTGAGCCCGCCACTCCAGCAGCACCGTGGCCGAGGACACTGCAGGCTGCAGGTCTGAGCCCACGCTGACACTCCATGAGATCCTCCCTATCCAGCCGTGCCTTCCAGACTGCTTGCCTACAATGCAGATAGGATCACTCACTCATTCATTTTTAAATGAAGAACATGTTTGTATTTCAGCTTTGTGCAAGAGACAAGTGTGTTAGTGAAATGTGAATTCCAGATTTTGGTAAAGTCACGTTCAAACAGTGCACTGAATTCCTCGTTAATGCAAGGTCTGTCTCTAGTCCCTAGACAGGGTACATCAAGGAGGCATTAGAGTACTTCTGATAAAATCTAATCGAATTCCAAGGTAAATTACTTGAAGGAGTGATGGAAACCTTGCTGAGAAGATGGTCCAGCAGAACCTCATGACTTCAGTTCACACGATGTGTTCCTTTTCTGGTTGTTTTGAGGGTCTGGAGGCAGAAAAGAATGAGAAAGCAGAGTTGCCATTGTAAAAGAAGGTACAAACAAAAGAAAAAAAAGACATTTTACAAAAAAGAAAAGTCATAGGAGTACTCTTTCCTACTTGAAAATAAAATAGGTATTGAGTTTATTGATGCTCTAGCTGCTTCCCCAACTGGAACTGGCCCCTGGTTTGCAGACACTGTGGGTGCTTCAAGGAGGCCAGAGGCTTAGGAGTTGTAGTCAAACCAACTTTTGGCAGGATCATTGAGGTCATGCTTGCTGCAACATGAAGAAAATGTGCCCTGAAGAAAACTGGAGGATGAGCTGGTCTCCAGCTCCTGCAGGCAGGAGGTGGATAATCGACAGACCATCACTGAAGGAAACCATCAGACAAATGCAGAATGAGAGGTTTCTACGGGAAGACTGGCAGGGAGCTGGACGCGGGACTTGATCCCAGGACCCTGAGATCAGGACTTGAGCCGAAGGCAGACACTCAACCCACTGAGCCACCCAGGTGGCTGTAAGTTTTCTCTTCAATCTTGCATCCTGTTTGTGAAACGACACCTGTATGACTGCAGCCCTTCTGGGGCAGCACTGGGGGAGAGACTGTTGCTCTGGAGCAGTGGCAAGAGTCCTGCAGCATCTTGATTTTCCGGTAATGATGGCTAACATGTATTTAGTGCTTTTGCACACTAAGGCTCTCAGTGCTCTGTGTGCATTAACTTCCCCATAAGGTTATTCTGCTCGGCCCACAAACAGCCACATCTTACAGGTGAGGACAGACGGATTCAGCCAAGGTCTCACAACTAAAATGCCACAAGATGGAGCAGAAGCAGAAGTGCATGATGTCTGTAGTTTATTCCGAGATACGTAAATAACAGGACGAACTGATGAGCAGAGGCTTGCCAGGTGGACAGACATGTATACAGTGTGGGCCACAAGGAACCTCGGTGGTGGGTGTACGGGTGTTTGCTGATCCATTCATTCAGGTGTTGTGAGTGTAAAATTTAGCATAATAAGATGCTGAGTAAAAATATTTTAAAGTTGCAGAACTGAGACTCAAAGTGAGGCAGCCTTGCTCCAGAGTCTCGGTTCTTGACCACTCTGTGTCCCTGCCTCCTCAGCAGGAGGATCTGGGCCCCAGAAGCTCGCAGGATTTGAGCAGAGTGTACCTGCAAACACGCTGTAGGACTCAACGGAATCAAAGAATCATCTGGTCAACCTGCCCTTGGCAAGATGAACCTCAGGGGGAGTGTGACTTGCTTGAGGTCTGGGAAGGGTTAGGACCCATCCCCAGCTTGGCCTTGCTCCATCTGCCCACCACTCCATGCTGCTGTGTCTCCCGGTGGGAGTGGTTGGGCAGCCTGGTGGGTGATCCCGTTCACCATCTGCATGTGTTGACCAGTGGCCATCTACCTATTGGGCTGTCCTTCCCTCTTGCATCCTGGGCTGCCAGGCTCTGCATCCTCCGTGTCAGAGCGCTGGCTGTTCCCGTCGGGCCTGTGTTTGCTCTTCTTATTGAGCTGCACAGGAAATTTTACCCTTGAGTTCAAACCTCTTCTGGTTTCACTTCTATTTTTAATACCTTGGATTCAGAGAGCAATTTCCTTCGATGAGCTCAGGCACTTCGCAGACATTACCTAATGAATCTTCCCAGACTGGCGGGTGGTGGTATTGTTAACCAGAGGCCATCCCCTCCAAGAACTGAGGTGACCTGTCTGTGATTGCTGGGTGGACGCAGAGCAGAGAGAGAGCCAGTCGTCACCACTGAGACGGATGTGCACCTTCTGACCCCTCCTCTAGGTCCCGGGGTTGATCCATGTTCTTGCACGAGGGGATGCCGGCCAGGCACAGAAGTGCAGAGCTGTAGCATTCCAACGCCAGAAGGGCCCATGGAGACAGTCTGCTGCAATCTCCTTGCTTCACTGGCAGGGAGATCAGAAAAGTCGAGGGACTTGCCCAAGGTCATTGAGCTTATTCCTGACAAACCCCCTTGCAAGTTCCTGGGCAGCATGGGTCTTGGAAATATAGTTTTCAAGATTAATATTGTGTTTCCTTGTGGGAAATATTAAGCCACACACCTGAGTCCTTGCTCTGAGATCACACAAGCCTTTCTCAGCCCAGGGCAATCCTGCCTTTCAAGGAAATTAGCCTGGGAGACTTACCCTAGGCCCGGAGACCCAGAGAGGTCTGTATGTCTGCAGGGCCTTTCCAGGTGTGTTGGCACCGACAGTGTGCACTCCAGGGGAAGAAACAAGCTGTGGTGCATGGACAGATCCCGAGAATGTCGTCTACACGCAGAGCACGTATGGGGCTGACACCAGGCCCGGCAACAGAGCACGCCGGCTGCTTTCCCATCACCTGGAGCAGGTCTGGCACAGGCTCAGGGCTGCCCCAGCACCTCATAATTCCTTGTAAGCTTCCATGAGCTCGGCACACGTGTTCCCAGGGTTTGGGTAGTGCTGGGCAGGAGTGAGGAGCCACGCTCCGTGTTGTTCCTCGGCTCCCTCAGCCCTGTGGGACTTCAGGGCGGGTGGGCTTTGCTGCAAGCTCTTAGGAATGCTGCAGAGGGGTCGACCTGGACTCTAGCAGAGTTCCAGGGTGCCTAGACCAGGGCCTGGGTGTGTCTTTGGCCTCTGCACTGTGTCCTGTTGCTCCCATAGGCGTTTCTCTGAAGGAAATCCTGCCACTTGGTTTTGGATCTCGATTCCCTTCAACCAGAACTCCCGTGACTGTTCCTCATTTCATCTTCCAGATATCACCTCAGTAAGAGAGGTGGTTTTCTCGTCATGTTTTATTCCATTGTTTATTTGTCCCTCCATCTATCCATTAATTTATTAATTTAGTTAATTTGTTATCTATTTCTCTAATCACACTCGGGTGTACAGACTGGATTAACCACAATCCTCTGCACTTTGTCACCGGCCAGTGGATGGTAGTGAGTTACTGGTTATTATTTTTGATAATATAATAAACACCTATAACCCACCACCCCACACAAAAGCTAGGACTCTGATAGTACGATCCGTCCTCACCTCACGTCTCTGCCTGTCCCCCCCGTCCCAGGGGACAATCACCCTGAGTCTCTGGCTTAGTGGCCCCTTGCTCTCACCTTGCCCTGCCCCCCCATCCCAGGGAACAGTCATCCTGAGTCTGTGGCTCAGTGGCCCCTTGCTGTCACCCTGTTCCCCTGTCCCAGGCTCAGCCACCCTGAGTCTCAGCTCAGTGGGTCCCTGAGCTGAGGAACCTGAATCTCTCACAGCAGGTGGGAAGCATGCCTCTCCTGGCTGCAGAGGGCGCCATCCTCTCTGCCCTCCATGGCTGTCAGCTACAGGACTTCTGGAGAGGGTGGTTGGGGCCAGAGGGCAGCTGGCACCTTCCTGCTAGACCTGCAGGGTCTCCCAGCGCACAGCACAGGCTGGTCAAGCCTTATGGTAAGCGTACAGTATGGTCACTAATGGAGCAGGAACCGCTCTGAGAAAGCAAACAGTAAGCTTTCCCAACTCACTTACTCTTAACGAAATTTAATGTATCCGGTTTTTACCACCTTGAGGGGTGACAGAGCCAAGCTTATGGCACAGAGTCCAGAGGACCCTGGGGTCCTGAGCCCTGGGGCGGGGGGTGTGGAGGCTCTGAGGTGGGTGGGCTGTGCTACACTTGGCTTTGCCTGTTGGGCAGTCTTGTCCTGAGGTGACTGTGGCCACGCGTCTGATGGGGTGGACACTGCTCGCATACATGGCCAGAGCATCAAGGAGCAATTAATGATCTGACTGCATAAAAAAAAAAAAAAAAAAAAAGATCTGACTGCATTTTCAGGCTTTGTGCTGATTCAGCAACAGGGAAGGCCAGACGTAGGGGAAAACAGCCCTCGGACAGAGTGGGGGTTCACCCCAGATTTGGACGCACTGCACAATCTGGGCCCCTCCCCCCAGAAAGCCTCCCTCCCCCTCACGGGGCACGTGATGTTCTGTGTGGCTGAAGAGCTGGACATACCGGGGCCTCTTAGCTGACCCGAGGGGTCCGGGTGCCTGTATCCCACCTGGCCACCCAGGGGAACCTCGTGGGGCTGCCAACAGGCCGGGGCCAGGCCGGCCAGCACTGGCACAGCCGCCTTGAGGGCACGCGTGCATACTGTGCGAGTGTGTGTCAAAGCCGAGGACAGCCACCCAAGGGCACAGGGCTGGGTGCAGTCATGCTGTCAGGACCTGATTGAGCTGCACGGACGCTTCTCCCTGGACTGTGAGGTGGTCTTCCACCTGGCCTCCCGCCCTCTCCTGGGCAGCACCAGAAGGACCGACTTGAAGACCTGCCCTAAGCCCTGGCAGGTTTGTTTCCGAAGCTCCGGGATGAGAGCCTCGGCCCTGGGGAAAAGAGTGGAGACTCAGACCCTCGTTTGCCACTTAATCAGAGGGCTGGCCACAGGATCGCTCAGAGAACACAATGAAGTCAGGGGGTGGCTCGTTCCGGGTCTCCTCCGAGACTGACACGGAGCCAGGGGGTGAGCTAAGTGACTTGCTCCAGGGCTCCTGGGGAACCCGGCCGGTGCCCACGGGGGCTCCTCTGCATTCTGGCTGCAGCCAGGCTGGGAGGTGTGCACAGCACTGGGTCTCCGGAGATTCCTGTGGGCCATCGAGGCTCCTCCATCTGGGGCTTCTCTGAGCCAAGGTTGGCGGGGGGGGGGCGGGGGGTGTGAGGCCGGGTCTCTGCTGTATCTCCCCATCCTCAGCCTCTTGGGCCTGGGCTGTCCCAGCATCCCACCATTGCCAGGTGACAGGCCCCATGGCATGCAGGCGTTTACCGCTCAGATTCAGCTGCTCTCCCTGCATCTTCCTAAAGGCTGAAGCTCCTGCCAGGGCAGTATCCCAGGCTGAGTTCGGTGGAAGCCCTGCTCTCCTAAGCTTTCCAAATGAAGGGCCTCAAATCTCTGGTCTGAGCTGTGAGGTGTCTCCCAAACACGCCTGCACACAGCCTCCCGGGCATCAGGTCGACCAGGTGTGAGGGTGTGGTTCTTCACAAGGCAGCCTCGTCTGCACCTTCAGAAGGCAGGTGGGTAAACACATGCATAGAGATCATGGCATTGCTCCCTCCATCACGTGATGGCTCAGTCTTTTTCAAGGGGGTCTTTCATAATTTATGGGTGCTTGGCGAAGGGAATCAGATAAGCCCTTGTTGGAACAGATGCTTCTTACAATGCAGAACAGCCCATGGCAGTTGGAGCGAAAGGCCACAGCCCCAGCAGACAGCGTTCTTAGGGACAGTGACAACCAACAGACCACCAGTGTGGCCTGCGCAGGCTGGAATCTCAGGGCAGGACATCAGATGTGTCCCCCAGAGGCTGTTGTTTCCTGCCATCCCAGGCTCTCAACCACTACCACCCCACCCCTGTGTCTGCAGGGTGGGACACCCGGTTTCTTGGCATACCCCCATGCAGGAGCCCAGGGCTAGGCCAGCAAATGGATCATTTACAGCCCAAGGCACAGTTCAGATGAGCTGGGAGCTTGGACAATGCCCTGGAGCTGGGCGGCTGGGTTCCCAGAAGAGCTCCCACCTCCTCTCATCCCCTGGTGGAACTTCTCTGGCTGTGGGAGTCTCTGCAGAAGGCGGAGCTGAACTCCAATGCACACAGTGAACGGGGCGCCCAGGGTGCTCCCCCATGCCCCAGGCCTGCCCCACCCTTCCCCAGGGGCTCTGGGAACCATCAGCAGGTTGGGACACACTGGCTCCCTCTCTCTGGCCACGGGGGGTGATGCTGGTGGGGTACACATCCACAGCTAATGGGCCCAGCAGGAATCTCTGTCTTCGCTGCAGAGCCCTGGACAGTATCCTGGGACACTGGCTGCACTTTCTATGAGCAATCCTCAGCCCAAATGAAGGAAACATAGATCCGTGCTCCCCATACAGACATTGCTCCGTGAGGCCTTGCTGATGCCTCCGCAGCGAACACCTGGTTCTTGGGGGCAGATCTCAGGCTCCTGTTGTTTTCCTGTGTGTTTGCTTCTGGGCTATTATTCTCTGCATGGCTCTTCTGCGTCCTGGTTGGTTTTTCTGCTGCCAAGGGCAACTTCCTGAAACCCAGTATCTTGTGGACAATAAAAGTGCTTCTTCCCCTTTAGCCTCAAATATTTGCTAAATATCTTTATTCCCTCCAACACAAAAAGGGGGTACTGGGTGTTAAGATACCACTTATAATTTTCCATCCAGCATTGCCTGCCTACCTCAATGTCAGCCTCGTCTCCAGGCAGTGGCACTCCTTGTGTCTCTATGGCTCTAGGCAAGGGGGATGATGATCAGGTTTGAATTTCCCATGATAAATGTCCGTAAAATATTGGAAAATATTTCTTCAAAGGCAAGTTGATGGTAAAAATCCTTTAAGCTTGAATTTTTAAATTATGCCCCAAAATCCATAATATGAAAGCAGTTTTTTATGAGTAAGTTGGTTATGAAACACGAGTTCAAGGGGAAATTTAATGTAAACTTTTATCGTCATTGGAGCCATGGTGACATGTCCCTGTAATGCCCTTTTTCCTGAGATTATGTCACTCACACAAATCGACAGGAGCTTGACCATGAAGCTCTACTACCTCCCAGAAGAGATCCAAAGCCAGAGGTGCCTGGCCCTGTGCAGGTGGCAAAGCACTGAGGGTGGCGGGGAGGAGGCCTAGCGAGAGAAGGGAGCCGGCAGACCTGAGGACAGGTGCGCCCACGGGGAGGGAGCAGGTGCACGCCACCCAGCCGCCCCCTTGAGGGGAGGTAAACCTCACACAAGCACAGACTGGCTGTGTCAGCCAGAGTCTAGACACATAGCTCTCTCCATGGCTGTTCCTTTCTTTCGAGCCAATTCCTCTGAAAACATGAATAAATAAATAAATACTGATGAAGAGTAGATTGAGTGTCATTCCTCTTTCACAGTCTTTGATCTTTTCTCCTTATTTGTTGAAAATGTTCCTTTGGACACATGAAAGGTGACACACTTAGATCAACAAAGAAGAAATTGCTATTCTTTTTTTTTTAATTTTTTAATTTATTTATGATAGTCATACAGAGAGAGAGAGAGAGAGGCAGAGACACAGGCAGAGGGAGAAGCAGGCTCCATGCACCGGGAGCCCGATGTGGGACTCCATCCCAGGTCTCCAGGATCGCGCCCTGGGCCAAAGGCAGGCGCCAAACCGCTATGCCACCCAGGGATCCCAGAAATTGCTATTCTTATTGCATTGAGGAATCTGAGAATGTGTCATCTGCACAGCTTATGTCAGAAAGAAGACCTCCCCCCTCGCATCTGTAGGAACTGGAGACGTGAGCTCTTCACAGAGCTCCTGGAACTTAAATCCCTGTGTACAAGGACTGTTCTGGCCTGAGCGAGTGTTCCTTCATCCCGTGTTCACCAGGTGTGGACCCACCCCAGACCCCATCCAAGGCACAGGCCTGTCCTTCCCTGAACAAGGAAGGAAGGTGTGGCATGAGCCACAGAATCATCCCTCTCATGATGCCAGGACCACGGTTCCAAGCAAGGCCATCTTGAAGTGAGCACCATCGATCCTTCAGAGGCAGCAAGAAACTGAGATCAAAATCTGATTTTCCTGAGGTTGATCTCTGGGAGCAGACACAGGGTAAGCCCAGACCTGATTGTTTTTAATTCCCAATCCTGCACTTTGCATCTCTAGCTGTTACTTCACAGGGATCATGGAGAGACGTGTCTGGGTGGTAGATAATGCAGTCCTTTGGTGGGGTCCCTCGTGGTGTTCTCGGCACCTGACGACAGCACGGATGGAGGGGCGGGGGGCAGAGGGTCTGTAGTCAGAGGCGGGACCCTGCTGCCCGCTCCCAACCAGCCTCTCCAGGCACTGGTGCTCGGTGAGGCTTAGTGAATGTCCTCCACTTTTAATATTCAAGAAGTTTAATACTATGAGTTTATGCTAAGGTCATAACGTCTCACACTAATATGGAACTAGAGCAGATTCGTAGACCAGAATCTGCAGGCTCATTTCCGGGGAAGCTATGGGAGGATGTGATGTAGGATGTGCCCAGAGCCCTCCAGCCTCGGGGTGGGGGGGTTGGCTGGACTTCCCCCGGCTGTTTCTAGGATGTCCTGGTTAGCCTGGTGATGTTTCTTTTATTGACGGAGGTCCAGGCCAGAATCGTCATCTACATTAAGAGAACCCCTTACTCGGACAGTGCTAAATATACATTTTTACCACTCTGGCATTTTGTTTTTGGGATGAGACCTGAAGGGTGTCACTTCACTGCCTCCAGACCTACTAGAGTATGCAACACTGCTCAGGATCTGCAAACTCAAAACCCGTGGGCTGGGTCTAGCTCACTCCCAAACCGAGCCCTAATCTGCACAACATCAGCCTGAGTTTGGAGCTAATCCGGCATCTGAGGCCAATCCTGAAGCAGAAACTTCGTAGCTTGAGTCTTGTTCTATCCTTTGCTTCTGAGTCAGAACAAATCAGTGAGGCTACCAGGACTCCACTCTGACTTTCCCCTGAGAGAGGTGTCTGTTGAGGCAGGAGCCATTCTGATCAAAGGCATCCCTGAGGAAGGATGGAGGCTGATTGCCCACCTGACTCCTGGCCCTCGCTCCCTGTTTCTCACCGGCCGTGTCGCCCAGCAGAGATCTGGTTGTGCCCTAGTTTGTCGGTGACCTGACACTAAGTCAGCCTCATACTGCAGCCCCCACAACCTGCCTCCTGGCCCCTGTGTCTAGGAAGCCTCCTGTTCTGGTACCTGGGCCTCTGTCTTGGCTCCCTGCACATGCTCAGTATGTCACTGACTGCAGGAGAGGTCTCAGAGAGGCCCCTGCATACCTCCCCAGGGAGTAAGTGTGCGGCTGGGCCTAGCCCTCTGAGGCCTGCAGACACACGTGCAGCCTGCCAGCTCCAGAGAACCATTACTTGTGCTGCAATCACCCTAGGGGTGCTGGGGGAGAAGCACAGGCAGCTTTGGACGGAGCGTGCTCTTGCCACCAGAGATGAGGCCATGGCCAGGCCTCTATAATTGTGAGAAAGCTCAGCCACATGAAAGTTCAGCCATCACTACACCTTCCCACTTCCTTTGTTGCTACTATAGCTCTGACTCCCTATGTTTCCTTAGTAAATGCTTTTCTGAAAATCCAAGCTTCACATCCTAGAACCCAGCCCTGGGCACAGATGTTGGAGGAAAAGCAGGGTCCTGGCATGAGGGGATAGCGTCCAGGCCTGGGATGTGGGTGATGCTAGGGACTCCGAAACTCCACCCATCCAGGTGTCTTCCATATGTGTGGAGTCACCTCTCACTGCACCCAGGACTCACGGCTCTGGCTGCATCTAGGTGGCCCCAAAGCCATGCTCTCCCCCTGCCACCTGCCTCCCCTCCTGCCTGTGCAGACTTGCCCTGCCCTTGCTGGAATCTCCCCCAGCTGCCTCTTCTACCCTTTTGGGGAGGTTGATTTAATTTCAGGCCATTCCCAGAGTGGTCTGATCTGTTTCTGACTGAGCCATAGTTCTGACCTTTCCAAAAATCTCTGCTGGGACACGTTCCTAGCAAGTTGCATGTAATAGTTTCATAAATCGTCTGGACAAAGGAGCCCATGGTGACACATACCCCAGCGATGCCAGGAGGAGGCAGGAGCATGCAGTGTGACCTGACTCCTGTTCTCACCTGGGGTGGAGTGAGCTGAACTCCTGGGATCACACCTCAGCCATCTCCTGTCACCCTGAGCTCTGATTTCTTCATATCCAAGTGGGGCCTCAGTAGCCACCTCACAGTTGGTCTGGGAATTAGGAGTAACTGTAAAGCATCCAGCA
The DNA here is from genome assembly GCF_048418805.1 of Vulpes vulpes. NCBI lineage: Eukaryota > Metazoa > Chordata > Mammalia > Carnivora > Canidae > Vulpes > Vulpes vulpes. Next base: position 60,091,443 of record NC_132785.1, on the reverse strand, counting down.
AAGTCTGCAGAACACAGCAGGCCTGCAAAAAGTGCTGCTTCCTGTTGCATAAGAGGATAAACCACAGGCTGTGTACTCATCAGACCCTCACCGCAGAGCGCTACATCATGATTGCAGTGCTGTTGTTTTTAAGTAGGCTCCGTGCCAAGTGTGGAGTCCGGCCTGGGGCTGGAACTCACCAGCCTGAGATTGAGACCTGAGCTGAGATCAACAGTCGAATGCCTAACTGACTGAGCCACCTGGGTGCTCCTTCAATGTTTTCATCTCTGTGAGACTTTTCCTGATTTTATATCGCACTTTCCTAATGTGTTCTCTGAATAAGAGCCACTAACAGGCATGGAGCACCTGCACAGTCAGGCACCAAACTCCAAGAGTGATGGCTCAGCAGCTTTGTATGTCAACCTGGTCCAGTGGGAGCTTAAGTCCCCAGTTCTGAGATGAGGTCAGAGGGCAGAGTCCTCTGTGCACGTCCTGTCCTTTCTACCTTCTTCCCCATCACTGCATCCTCCCTGTCACTGCATCCGCCCCATCACTGCATCGTCCCCATCACTGCACCTTCCCCATCACTGCATCTGTCCCCGTCACTGCATCCTCCCCATCACTGCTTTGTCCCCCGTCACTGCATCCTCCCCAACACTGCATCCTCCCCATCACTGCTTTGTCCCCCGTCACTGCATCCTCCCCAACACTGCATCATCACCATCACTGCTTTGTCCCCTGTCACTGATTCCTCCCCATCACTGCATCCTCCTCATCACTGCATCTTCCCCATCATTACATCCTCCCCGTCACTGCATCCTCCTCATCACTGCATCCTGCCCATCATCACTGCTTCCTCCCTTATCACTGCATCCTCAACTTTCCTGGAAGCAGTATTTGGAGAAGCCCAGGGCGGGACACTCCCCACACACGTGCTCTGTCCATTTTCCAGTTTCTTCGTGGCTAGCCGTCCTCTTGCCTCCCGGGAGCAGACACTGTGGTTCACTTCCCTTTGGGTTCCTGGGACCAGCACAGCACCCGGCATATACAGGCACCAAATGCATCTTTGAATGAACAGACGGATGGACCAGAGGTGCCACAGGGAAGTAAAAAGGAAAGAGTGAGTTTGGAAGGAAGTTGGGAAGAACAGGATGAATCTAGTGATCCAAAGTGGGTAAGGAGGAGTCACAGTGCTGCCAGGATTTCCATGCTGCTGAGTGATGGGAAGGACAAAGGTACAAAGCCAGGAAGGCAGGTGAGGAGATGATGAGGCTTATTTGTAGACGGGGGGGGGGGGTGGGGGGGGGGTGGGGGGGTGGGGGGGGGTGGGGGGGGGTTGAGGTTAAGTAAAGCATTCAAGTGAAGTATTCTGGCCTAGGCAGATGAAATTGAAACCCAATGTACTGCTGTGGTCGACAAAAATGTCAACAAAATATTGCTGTGCAGCATCACCAAGGATATTGGAAACAGAGCAGAAAGTATCTTCCTACCAATTTCTGTACCTGGATATGTATATATTCCTTTGGTTGCCAAACTTGAGAAATAAATGATAAGGCTAGAAAAAGCCCAGGAGGCCACTAATATTTTCAAACATAAAGAGATTTTCACAAAAAGCCTGGTGGAGGAAAAAAATGTTACTTGTCAGTTTGAAAATAAACAAAAGAAAAGATATATCTTAGGAAACTGTAATGTGAGTAGTAGATTAAAGCAAATTCTTGTTTACCTAATTGAGGATAGGAAGAATGCAGAGACGACTGACAGCTGTAAGTTGCTATATTCAGTGTGAATGATTCAGGAACACACACGCATTTGTACACACACTGGAGCTCACATGACCCTGGAGCCCTCCAACACCTATCACAAGCTCCCTGTGACCCTTGATGCTGCCCCAACATCATCCATGTGTGGACTCAATGTTAGCATTTGGGTTGTCCTAGTCACCCCAAGCAGTGGCAGACAGAACTTTTGAAGCAAAGTAAGTATCACTTAATACATTCAGCAATAAAAAATGTGAAGTTTGTTAATCCCCAAAGGCAGAGTAGCACCAAAACTTCAAACATTTATATTTAATATAAAATACAATATAAATACAAGCATTATATAAGATATGAAATAAATGTAAACTATTTCATGTTAGTGTTTCTCTTTTTTTTTTAAGATTTTATTCATTTATTCATGAGAGAGGCAGAGACACAGGCAGAGGGAGAAGCAGGCTCTCCCAGGGGAGCGGGGAGCCAGATGTGGGACTCGATCCCAGGTCTCCAGGATCAGGCCCTGGGCTGATGGTGGCACTAAACCTCTGAGCCACCCGGGCTGCCCCATGTTAGTGTTTCTCAAACTTGAGAATCTATGAACCTCCTTGGAAAGAAAAGAATATGGTGACTCCACAGTTTGAACAAAGCATTTGTAGAATATGCTATGATTTCAGTATGCATGAGTGTAAAATTATGTATGATCTCCTTACATGTACAGCAAATTAAATAAGACAAAACTATAGAATCAATAAAATATGAATGAATAACGTTTCTTCATAATAGAGGAGCTGTTTTAGTCTATCTAAAATACTGGTAAATCTGCATGTCTTGTGCTTTGCTGGCCTAACTAAGTCTTCTGATTGTGAGCATGATACACCATCATTTGAGTCATCATTATTATATTTCTCTTTTCCCTAACAAGTCCATTTAACCACTGATTCGTTATTTAGATGAGATGGTACATATAATAATGTACCATCAAAGCACAATGCTGAGAAATAAAAATAACTGCTTTGGGGGCATCTGGGTAGCTCAGTCAGTGAAGCATCTGCCTTCAGCTTAGGTCATGACCCTGGGGTCCTAGGATCGAGTGCCCTGTGGGGCTCCCTGCTTAGTGGAGAGTCTGCTTCTCCCTTTCTCTCTCCCTCTGCCTCTCCCCCTGCTCATTGTCTCTCTCTAATAAATAAATAAAATCTTTAAAAATATAAAATAAAAAAATAACTGCTCTTATGAATGTCACTAAGAAAAAAATCCACATACGATGCCTACCTGCAGAATCCATGTTACAAACTCTAAGATGCATTGTTTTAAACTTTTGCTGTTCCTGTCTAACTATTTGTGACATAATGTGAGCCAATTCTCTGTCAAATTCCTGTGACATCTAATCTCCCATCTTAAACCTCCCAGTCATTCAGCCTTGGTAGAGTTTCTCTGATTGACGTGTCTAGTTTTATCTCTCTCTGTTCATGATCCCTCAATGTCTAGGGAGGAATTCTGTCCTGCAGCACTGTGTTCATAGCCTCTGATCAAAGTCTTCAGTGGTTCAACAATCCAACATGCCAAAGACTCACTATAGGAAATGGTCTTTTAACTGCAAAAACAATTCTTGACTTTCTAACTTGATAAAGGTTTTATGAACACGATGAGAGTGGGGTCATCATGGCTCTGAATTTAGGACGTGAATTTAGATGGAAAGTCACGCTTGGTGCATGTGAGCAGGCGCCACTGCCTCGAGGACACGCCTGCCATCTGAGTGATCAGCAGCAGGTCGCTGGTGCAGGCGGGATGGCACTCAGGCAGTGGTCCTGTCTGAGGCAGCTGTTCAGATGGTCTTCAGTGTGCTGAATGTTTCCAGATTCACATGGAAAAGATCACAACACTATGTAATAGAACTTGAGCCATGAAAAATTCAACACAATCTCTCATCTACTTGAGCTACTTATCATCTATCTATCTAGAACATTCATGTTCAAAAAGGATTTACAGGGACACCTGGCTGGCTCAGTTAGTGGAGCATGCGACTCTTGATCTCAGGGTTATGAGTTCGAGCTCCATACAGGATGTAGAGGTGGCTTAAAAATAAGATCTTAAGGGGGAAAAAAAGATTTAGAGAACTTTATTAGGAATGGACCCATAGTTTGAGAAAGATCAGTAATTTCTAAGCAGGAAGGCACCGGTTACCTCACGGAAGCTGAGCCAGCCTTCCCCAGGTCAGAATGTCCCCAGTCATCTGATCTTGGGCGCTCAGCTTCTCTTTCTTAGCTTCCTCATCTTTCAGGTGAGGATAATAATAATCCCCACCTTACAGTATTGTTGTGAGAATTAAGTAAGTTAATTATGTGAAACATCTAGAACTGTGCTTGGCACATAGGACATGCCTCACTGCTATGACCGCCTGTGTGTTCCCTAATATGAGGATCTTTCTTTTTTTCAAGATTTTATTTATTTATTCATGAAAGACACAGAGACAGAGAGAGAGAGAAAGAGGCAGAGACACAGGCAGAGGGAGAAGCAGGCTCCATGCAGGGAGCCCGCTGTGGGACTCGATCCCAGGTCTCCAGGATCACACCCTGAGCTGCAGGTGGCGCTAAACTGCTGCGCCACCGGGGCTGCCCATAATATGAGGATCTTTATTCTTCTCCTTGTAGCCATAAAGGATACAGAATCACAGATGCAAAGACATTCCTTTAAGTGACTCTCATAAAAATATGGATATAACAGAAAACCATCTTCATTTTATTGTTAATCTTGGCTACGCTATAAAGCAACCAGTCCAATAACCAAAACCTCCGAAGGTTTAGGAAATTGGAAAATGGACAGTGCAGACATGCCCAGAAGGACAGTTTCCAGCCTAATGTGGCCACACCCAGAAGATGCTAAGCAGCATCCAAAGGGATATTTGGAAGCGACATTATAATCTGTCACAACCTTGTGACATCAAACTTAAGAAGCAAAGACACTCATGTCCCAAAAGGTAAGTTACTCAGACTTCAGAGGACCATAGGCCTGGCTTCCAACCCCTTACCCACTCATTACCATGCTGCTTGGGGGACCACAGACCAAGAGGGACCGGGTGTGTGTTTGTCCAGGGACATGCCATTTGGTCTCCTGTCCCTGAGGCCAGTTCCAGCCCTGGGGGCAGCTCTGGGTGCATCTTCTAAGAGGGAGGACCAGAAAATGCCAAGAGTTCTGAGGGAATGCTTCCACACTCAGCACCACGAGAGCTTCCTCATGATGTCTACACCACTTAGTGATTACTGGCTAACTGTTCGGTTCCCGGGTTCACGTCCTCACAGGGACACTGTGGGTAGAGAGTTTGCAACAGCAGCAGAATGCCAAGCATTGTGTTGGGGGTGAACTAGCTGAGTCACGTTTCCCAGGGCTCTCCCCAATATCCAGCACCGTCCTGCCCTGAGATGGTTCTTGTCTACTTGTGAGAGGAGGCCTCTCAACGGCGGATCTGCAGGGTGGAAGGTGTGGACCTGGGATGTCTGTGTCTGGAGAAGGCACCTAGCAGGCCTTGAGGGACATGGGGTTCTGCAGCCTTCCTGGGCAGGTGTGGGGTGTCAGGCTCAGGAAGGGTCAGCAAAGATCCTGTGGTGAGGTGTGGGCACCAGCTCCCTGTTTCTGCCTGGATCTCAGGGCACCCAGGAGGAGCGCTCAGTTCTGTGCACCTGCCAACAAAGACCAACAGCGGGGCTGGAATCTCATGCTGCTGGTCTTGTGCAGCCTCACGTGGACGGCACCCTGACTCAGCAGAGGACGAGAGGATAGATGTGCGGATTCAGGTTACAACAGGGAGAAACACTTCTTCAAGACAGGCCTGGATGCAGGTGTCATTAAGGGGCCGTTCCAGTAAGAACCAAAGGCAGGAGAGAGACTCAGGGTCGCCTGCTCTGAAGGGCTTGGAAGGCAGGTTACTGCGCCCTGTCTGGGCTGGGAAAATAGTTCCTCCGAAGGGAAGGAAATGCATCAGAGCAACTGTCGACATGCCTCCTTGCCCTGTGATCCTGCAGCTTCACCACCACCTGCAACAAGGAAGGTTTGACTCAGAATGCATCGTGGAGAATTGAGAAGTTCAGGTGGGCTTTGCCAGGTCTCGAATGTGATCTGTTTGCACCTGTGGTTGGAGGTAATTCAGATGATAGAAAATACACTGGATTTGGTCTCTTGTAAAACCACAGTTTTGGAGTAAGTCACCACAGCAGGACATTCAGGTCGTCCAAAAGCTGTTGAAGGTGAAAGAGACACTGAACACACTCTGGGACACATTGGGTCAGTCCCCTCCAGAAATTTGAGGCGTGGTTGCAGGCACAGAGAGTGCCAGGGAAGCACAGACGGAAGACACGTCACAGTTGCCGCTTCTGGACAAAAGTAGAGCAGAAAGAGCATTATCGCTCTAGGAATAAGGAACCTTTAAGGCCTGTTAAACCTGAAGACAAGAAGTAGAGTGGACGAGTGCACCTCCCACAAGGTGTCTGGAATCGTGGTCAGAGAAGGCGGCGGGGCTGGTGGCTGGCGACCCGGGGACCTGCCGCAGAGCCGGCCTCCCCAGCGAGGGCGCTGCGTGTAAGTCCTCGTCCACATGAAGAGGTGACGTCTCCCGTTCTTGGTGTCAGGCCACACAAATGAATGTCTCGCGTCACCCAGGTTATGTCATGAGGGCTGGGTCAGGGGTGCAGGTACCTCCTCTTAGCAAGACGCTCACAGCCGCCTCCTACTCGGCCCCTCCTCTGAATATTTCCGACTCACGGCCGGTCTCTCCCCTAAGTGCCTTTGGAATCCTATTTAATCAGTGCTCATTTACCTTTTCTTAGGGGATGCTTGTTGAGTGGCGATGCGGCCTCTGCCCCAGGACGCCCAGTGAAGGCTGACGGCCGGGAGCAGGGGGCTGGCGGGGCGAGGTGTGCAGAGGGGTCCCTCGGTGCCGCCCCCCGGGGCCCGAGAGCCCTGGGAGCCCTTCCGCAGGCTGACGGGGGAAGGAGCCAGTGAAGGGACCACTCTGCGAAACGTTGCTCCTGGCAGCACGCCAAGAGTGTTTTCCGAGCGGCCATGGGCCAGTGCGGGGAGGGCCGGGGCTGTACGGACAGGAACACGGGCTTCCAGCGGGCAGCCAGGAGCTCGCGCGGGCCAGAGCACCGCCAACAGGGTGGCTGCCTGGAGGGATGTCGCCTCCCTTGGCGACACCTGCCCCTCCCTTCTGAGGCTCGTGCATTGCAGCAAGTGCCAGGGCTCAAGGGTCTAGCATCTTCGTGCTTGCGAAGACATTCTGCGCACACAGGAGGAACCATGTCATGTGCTCGTCATCACCCACAAGGTAGACAGGGCGGCTACTTCTATCCCCAGTTTCCATGGGGTTGGTCCACCATAATCAAAGAGTGCCAAATTAAAAAAAAAAGAAGCACACTAGCTATCATTTTAGCTGCATTTTGCATGTGTTTGCCCAGTCCAATAGCAACAATCCACCCGAACATTTAGGATGCTATGGGAAGGTATTTGAGATTTGCTTCACGACCATCAGGGGGAGAGTAGTGGCTCTCCGAGGGATCTGAAGGGACACCCTGAGCCAGGGCCATGGAGGGAGGTGGGAGAGCTCGAGCTTCAGGACGGTAGGTGACATCTAGGGACACTGGGCAGCAGGTTCATGTAGACAAGAAGTGTGCAGGTTCCTCTTCAGCAACATGAGTCAGGGGTCAGAGAGCAGAATGATAACCAAGAGTCAGGTGAGTGCAAAGCCCCATGAAGGAGAAAAGCAGCCAGAACTCCAAGCCGGGGTTGGGATGGGGATGGAGGGTGGGGCACGGTGCACCTTTATGCTATCCCCAGGGTTAAGGCTTGACTGCAGATCAACATCACTTGGGGAGAGTGTAAAGATACCTGGCCTGGGACCAAGCCCTGGAGATCCTGATGGTATTTGAGAGACCTTTTCAAGTTGGGATTGAGAAGCAAGGATTAAGGTGTGAGCTGGCCTATTCCCAGGGATTGCTGTGAGGATGGTTTATGTGCATGTAGCAGGTACACAGTAAACTGTGCTCCCCTGTCCGTCACCTTCACCTCCATCTCTGGTACTTTTTAAAAAGATTTTATTTATTTATTTGACAGAGAGAGAGAAAGAGAGCACATGTGCGCACATGAGTGGTCGGGAGGGGCAGAGGCAGAGGGAGAAGCAGACTCCCTGCTGAGCAAGGTGCCTGATGCAGAATTTGACCCCAGGATCCTAGGATCATGACCTGAGCCCAAGGCAGACACTTCACTGATGGAGCCATCCAGGTGCCCCTCACCTCCTCCTACCGTATTTAATCATGTGACGATGACTTCTCTTTTTCACTGTCTCCCATAGATGCTACAAGAAATGTGTCCTTGATTTCAATGTTGTGACCTATGAGATCATTGCAGAAGAAAAGCATTTTTTTAACCATCATTTTATTTATTTTGCCAAAATTGCACTTTTGAGTCTATTGTTGGCAGAGACTGCAGCATTGTTTTTAAGAATTATCGCATTGTAGACATTGGCATTACGGAAACCTGATATAAAACACTCTTTCTATCCTGCTTTGATATTGATTTACTATCAGAAGACCATTTTCTGTTCATCTCAACTAGATGGTAAGAGGAACGTGAGGTGGATAGGACACACATTTCCTGACAAGGTATTTCTCATCTAACCTAAAGTAAAAGACATTTTCCTTTCACTTGAAATATCTTGTTGCATTTTTTACATATAGAAAAGAGCATGTAACTGTGTTAAGAGATGGTAGGATTCTAAATAATAAAAATAAATCCGAAGGACGCATTTTGCCTATTTATGTGCATCCTTTATTATTTCCACTATTATAATTGATAAATAACACCTGTGTGTTTCAGATGTACAATGTGATGACCTGATAAACCTTGTGAAACACCCCATTAAGGTTAGCACATCCACCACCTCGCATAGTTACTGTATTTTTGTGTGTGTGGCAAGAACTGAAGATCTACTGTCTTAACAAGTTTCAAGTACTCAATATGGTATTGTTTACTGTGATCACCTTGCTGTACATTAGATCTCCAGAATTTACTTATTTTGTAAGTGAACGTTTGTATCCTTTGACCATCTCCCCATTTCCCTGACACCCCCAGCCCCGCAATAACCACTAATATACTCTATTTCTAGAAGTCTGACTTTTTTAGATTCCACAAATAAGTGAGGTCATGCCATATGCAATGCTTATCCTCTGTCTGACTCATTTCACTTAGCATGAATGACCTCCGGGTTCATTCATGTTGCAAAGGGCAGGGTTTCCTTCTTTCTCATCACTGAATAACATTCCATATGTACAGCACATAATTTCTGTGGGTTCATCCATGGATGGGGACCTGAGGTTGTTTCCATGGCTTGGCCATTGTGAATGACGTTGTAATGAACTTGGGGTGCAGCTATCTCTTTGAGAGAAAGATTTTGTTTCCATTGGATATATACCCAGAAGTGGGATTTCTGAATTATATTGTAGTTTTATTTTGAATTTTGAGGACGCTCCATACTGTTTTTCACAGTAACTGAACCAGCATGCATTCCCACCAACAGTGCATGAGGGCTCCCCTTTCTCCACATCATCACCAATGCTCATTACCTCTTGTCTTTTTTATAATAGTCATTCAGGGACTCCTGGGTGGCTCAACGGTGGAGTGTCTGCCTTTGGCTCAGGTCATGGTCCTGGAGTCCTGGGTTCGAGTTCTGCACCAGGTTCCCTGCATGGAGCCTGCCTCTCCCTCTGCCCATGTCTCTGCCTCTCTCTCTCTCTGTCTTTCTCTGTCTCTCTGTGTCTCTCATGAATAAATAAATAAAATCTTAAAAAATATATGATAGTCATTCAAAAGGGGTAAAGTGATACCTCCTTGTGGTTTCGATTTGCATTTTCCCAATGATGAGTGATGTTGAACACCCTCTCGTGTACCTGTTGGCCATCTGTGTGTCCTCTGTGAGAAAATGTCTATTCAAGTCCTTTGCCTATTTTTAAGTTATATAATGATGATTCCCTGCACAAGATCTTTATACATTTTGAGTATTATTTGGTTACACTGGGCTCACAAAATCTTCCCTTCTCTGCTGTTTATAGAAATAATTTTGTAATTTTCTTTAAATGGTGAGATTTTTCAGTGAAGCCTTCTGGGTCTGGATATTTCTGTTTTGGAAACTTTAGTGGCAAGTGGAATTTTTTTAGAGGTTATATACTTATTCAGGTTATCTATTTCATTTTGGCTGAATTTTAGTAGTTTGTGGTTTTCAAGGAATTGGACCCTTCCAAGTTTTTAAGTTTTTTTTTTTTTTAAGATTTTATGTATTGATTCATGAGAGACACACACAGAGAGAGGCAGAGACATAGGCAGAGGGAGAAGCAGACTCCCTGCGGAGAGCCCGATGTGGGACTCGATCCCAGGACCCCAGGATCACGCCCTGAGCCAAAGGCTCAACCACTGAGCCACCACCCAGGCATCCTCTCTTTTCAAGTTTTGATGTGTAAGAGTGTAAGCTGTTCATAGCATTCCTTGGTTATCCTTTGATGACTGTAGATCTGTAGCTATAGTTTTTACTGGTTTCAGACCTGATACTGGTGAGTTGTGCATTTTATCTTTCTCAGCCTTTCCAGAAGTTTATCAATTTTGTTGATTTTTTTAAGAACTAATCAACTTTGCATTTTCCCTATGATTCACAATGTTTTTTCCCTGATTTTCCCTATGTTTCTTCTGCTTTCAGTTGTATTGATTTCTGCCTTTATCATGATTATTTTCTTCATTTTTTTGCTTTGGATTTATTTTGGCCCTATTTTTCTAGCTTTTTGAATTGGGAACATACATCATTGATTTGAAACTTCTCTTCTGGTCTGATGTAAGCATTCAGAGCTCTCCGCTTGCCTGTCAGCACTTTTCTAGCTGCATTCCACAAGCTTTGATATGCTGCACATTCATTTTCATACAGCTTTATGTATTTTCAAAATTTCTTTTGCAACTGTCTCTTTGGCTCATGGATTATTTACAAGTGCATTGTCTAGTTTCCATATGTTGGAGATTTTTCTGTTGTCTTTCTATTACTAATTTCTAGTTTGATTCCATTATGGTCAGAGAACATGTTCCACAATTTCAATTCTGTTGAATTTGTGACCTGGATGATTGTTTGTTTCTTGTGCTCATTAAAAAGAATGCATGTTCTGCTGTTGCTGACTGCAGTGGTCTAAAAATACTAGCTCAGGTCTGTTGGTTGGTGGGGCTGTTTCATTCCCGCACATCTTCTTGATTTTTCCTCTACTTGTCTGTCCACTGTGGAGGGGGTTAGAGCCTCCGACTACGATTTTGGATTTGCCTACCTACATTGTTAGCTCTTTCAGTTTTTGTTTCATATATTCTGAAACTCTGGTTTTTGGTGTCTGAATATTTAGGATTACATATATTCTTGGTTGATGAATCCTTTTATCGTTATGTAATGTCCCTTCCCATCCTTAGTGACTTCTTTGTTCTGTAGTCTACTTTATCTGATACTAATAGAGCATCTCCTGCTTTTTTTTCCTGCTTTTTTAAAATTAATGTTTGCATGATATATCATTTTCCATTCTATTCTTTCCATCTACCTATGTAATGACATTTGAATTGAACTTCTTACAGTGTGTAATTGAATTGCGTTTTTATTTATTCTGATAATCTCTGCATTTAATCTTAATACTTGGTATTTAGGACACTTTCATTTAAGGTCATTGATACATTAGGGCTTTGGTTTGCCATTTTATTATTTGTGTCTGCTCCTTCTGTTTCTTGTTCCTTTGTTTCTCTTTTCTTATGTTGGGTCACTTGAATATTTTTTAGAAATTATTTTTAAATTTCTTTTTAACATTTTTTTGTGTATCATTTTGTATGGTTTTCTTAGTGCTTGCTCTAGCTGTTACAATATATATATTTATGGACATAGTGTATGCATATGTGGATACAGTGTATGTGTGTGGAGATATAGGGTATGTATGTGTAGTACAGTATACATGTGTGTAGATACAGTGTACACATATACAGATACAATGCACACATGTGTGGATACAGTGTACATGTGTGTGGAGACAGTGTATGTGTGTGTATACAGTATACAGTGTGCATGTGTGTGGAGACAGTATGCATGTATGTGGATACAGTGTGTATGTGTGTGGATACATTGTACATTGTGTATACAGTGTGTATATGTGTAAACACTGAGTACGTGTACTTGGACACATGCATAAATTCTCTCTGGTTTCTGCCGTTAGCTCACCACTTCAAGTCAAGTGCTGGAATCTTGCTTCCATTCAGATTCTTTCACCATCTCCATTAGGTCCTGCTCTTGCATATGTTGGATACCACATCAGGTGGTGTGATGATTTTAGCTTTAGCCATTAAATATTATTTAAGACATTTACAAAATAAAGGACGGTTTATTATATTTAGTCCTATCACCACTATTACTATTACCGTCCTGCTTTTCATACTGAAATTCCCAGTCTTCTTTTGTCATTTTCTTTCCATTTGCAGAGTTTCCTTCAGCCGTCCCTTGAGCTGGGTCTGCTGCGGATAAACTCCCTGGGTTTTTCTTTGTTTGAGAATGTTTTCATTTCCCCTTCATTCTCAAAGGATAGTTTTGCCAGGTGGAAGGTGTTAAATGACAAACAATCAAGGAAATCTGAAGATCTAATTGGCTTTATTAAACATCTCATGAACAGGGCAGCATTCTATCTAGCAAGTAGAGGGGAGCTCTGGGAACTTGTACAAATGGAAGGTCTTTATAAAAAGAGACGAGGAGAGAAAGTTACTAGCAAAAGAGAAGGCTTATTCCTGGGACAGTCTCTTTCTAGGGGGAAAGACAAGGGGCCTGCCTATAGTGCAGGCCACCTCCTCTTCCTCAGAGGATGGAGAGGCCACATGCAGATTGGCTGGCACCCATCCAAGAATTCCTGACCAACACTACATTCTGGGTGGAGTTGGAAGTGTGGTCACATCAGGTATTAAGTCCTGACTTCAGGACTTGGCCTAAGTGACGCCATTTGGGCCTGTGGTTTTCTCTTCAACTGTTTGTGGTTGACGGATTGCTCTCTCTCGGCTCTTCCTTCCTCTAAGCCTCCATGGTTTTGGACAAGACATTGATTGTTGCTCTGTGTTGGCTTTTTTTTTTAATAGGTTATGCATCATTTCTCCTTTGTCTTTGTCTTAAGAGGTTTTATTTTTATGTGGCTTGGTATGGAATTTTTTTTTTTAAGTTTATCCTGATTGGTGTTCACTTAGCTCCTTGAACCTGTAGGTTGATTTCTTTGGCCAAATGTGGGTAGTTTTCAGTTCTAAGTGTTTAGCCCTCATGCTCTTTATTCTGCCCTATGGGACACAGACAAGAAGAATGTCCGAGATTTGTCATTGTCCATAGACCTCGAGGCTCTGTTCATCTTCTTCAGCACTTTTCCCTCTGTCACTCAGATTGGGTAAATGCTATTGATCTGTCCTCAAATTCACTGCCACTGTCCCACTATTGAGCTCATTCAGTCTATTTTCATTTCTGTTATTGTATTTTTCAATCCTACAATTTCTACTTGGTCCTTTTTTAGAACTTCTATTTCCTTGTTGAGATTTTCTATTTTTTTCATTTGTTTAGACTGTTCACAATTGTTTCTTGAGGCATTTTTATTGTCATTGCTTTAAAAACCTCGCTGGACAATTTTTCTATCTGTTTTATTTTGGTGTTTGTGTGAGCTTGTTAGCAAGGATGCAACAGGAAGCTGCTGAAATCAGAGGCTGAAAGCTCTCAGCAGAAGGAAGGACAAAAGCAGAGAAAGAGAGAAGGAAAGTGTTTTGTTTTGCAGGATGGACAGCACCAGCCAAGGAGTCGCCCAGCTCCGTGTCTTACCTGTCTTCTAAGTGAGGCAGTCTGAGCAGGATTGGAACTGAGGACCTGCACAGAAGCCCCCGAGACATCCTGAAGTTGTCTTTGGCTCACTATAATACTAAGATCTCTTCCCGCAGGTAGGGTTCTCCACCATTTTTTGAACAACATAGGCAACAGTATGTAGACAAGCTCCCCCCACCACCTCGTAATACACTGAGTGAAGGCCTCTGTGCTAACCCGGTGGTTGATGGTGCTTAGCAAGTGATCTTCCTTCTACTTAAAACAAATAATGCAAAGTTCTTTGTTCTCAACACCTGCTTGGGCTGAATTCAATTTGATGCACTCCAAGAGCTGGATGACAAACTCATCTTCTCTTTTTAAAAATCACATGGTTTTCCTGCTTCCTGTTGTGATAAGTGATTTGCACTTGTATCTCATGCATTTGGAATATTTTGTTAGAAGATTCCTTGATCCCACTCAAACCTCCTGTTTATCGGTCACTCTGGTTCTGTTCAGTATGCAGGGTCTGGCCCACTTCTGTGAGCTGTAATTACAATGCCAATTTAGTTTTGGGGGCTCTTTCAATGCAATTAAGGTCTGCCTCACATTTCAGCGAGGTTCAAAGTTTTAATAGGCATGAATTCACTTTTTAATTAGAAAAACAAAAACTCAGTATGGACATATCATATCTCATGGGTGAGAATGGAGGGCAACAAGATCCAGGCGAGTCAAGGTAAGGACTAACATAATAGTGTCTCTACTGTGGCCAGGAGGAGATCAGGCAAGTTAGCAGGTCAAATGGACCTAATGCCAGCTAGCACCAATTTACTGGTACAAGGACTCTGGGGTAGGGTGCACCCACTGGGTTAGGACGTGCTGTCTCAAACATGCTCACCAGCATTTGAGAGGTGTTTGCTCAGTGGCCAGAGTTAGAATAAAAGTTAGGTCTTCAGAAGCTGGAATGTCCCCTCTCAGAAAGGAAGATGCATAGCAACACAATCTTAATTAATTAGTTAATTAATGAATGTTACACGTATAAAACATGGTTGTAGAAAGTTTACTTTATATATGTGATCTCCGTGGTGACTCACATTTCAAGCGGAGAGTGTTGCTCTAGAGGGTGATTTGTGCGTCATGTAGACAAACTATCTCTGCTTGCTGAGTCATGAATCTCTGCGGACCAGACCTTTGCTCATGGATTACTACTATTGAAATAATTTTATATATTTAGACCTTTTGTTACTTCTCAATTAATCTTTGATTAAATTTTAAGCCATGGAGTAATACAATTTTCACACACATGTAATGCTGAATTAGGCTTCATTTTAAAATAGATTCAGTGTAATGAAATGAGTCTCTCTGTTGGTCTTTTTGTGCAATCCTGAAAAATTCAAACACTGAAATCTACTAATAGACAATCCAGATTCTTTTTTATGGCTATGATTTTCAAAAGTTCACCAGGTATTTTTAACCATTAACTTGGTTGGAACCTTTCCAAATCTTACAGGGGAAAGATGTTCTTTCTACCTTAAGGAGGAGGAAGCAGACAGTGGGAGAAGTTGCTTGCCTGGAGCCACGTGGCCGGTAGTGGGCTTGAGGTGAGGCTTTCTGAAGACTTTTGCAGTTTGCTGCCTCCTGCTTTCTCTTGCAGATGCTGGAGTGGAACAGTCTTGCAAGCATGCTGCAAATGAGATGGACTATTCCAACAGCAGCTTTTCTCAGTAAGGCGAAGACTGTGGGCCAGTATAGAAGAGATTTATCTGTGGAATTATGAGAATTCTATTAATGAGATGATGCTTACTAGATTTATTCTGTAAAACCAGAGGATTCAACTCAGCGGCAGTTCCAGGTCTCAGGTAGTAATCCAGCTATCTGGCCGGCAGAGGGCAGCACGAGGCCAGCACAAGGAGGATGCTCCGCACAGTGCCCTGCATCACCTGGCTGTGCTCCCTGGTCATCTGAAGCCCATCGTGGGCTCTGAGGGGCACCAATGTCCTGGCACCAGGAAGCCAGGCAGGGTCCAGGGGCAGGAACTTTGAGTCCAAAGCTATTTTAAAATGGTTTTAATGTTTCTTATATGCAATAAAGAAAAATTTGAAAACAACTGGATGTCTAAGAATATGAAGAGGGAAATTAATAATATAAATTATGATATATCCATTAAGACAGAATATTATGCTACCATTAAAGTAAGGCTGTATCCTATTTGATGACAGAAAGACATGAAATAGAATATTGAGTGAAATGGGAGGACACAGAAGAGTGTGTAGTACAGTTTTAGGTGTATGTTCACACCTGCTCATGGAGAAGACCAGGTGTGAAGATACTGAACCATTTGTGGTGGCTACCCCTATGGGTGAAATTATGCCTGATTATTATGCTTTAGGTAGTTTTTTCTGGTTTCTCAATTTTTCAGTGTACTTTTATCTTGGAAACAAAAAAATTATTTTTTATTAAGTATAGTTGATACACAATGCAATATTAGTTTCAGGTGCACAACAATTCTATACACTATACAATGCTCACCACAAAAAGTATAGTCACCTTCTGTTATCATACAACATCATCATGTATTATTCTCTACTGTATTCTCTACAGTACATATGCTGTACTTTTCATCTCCATGTCTCACTTGTTTCATAGCTGGAAGTTTGTACCCATTAATCTCCATCACCTGTTTGCCCATACCCCCTCCCCTTTGCAATGGCCAGTTTATTCTCTGTACTTATGAGTCTGTTTCTGGTTTTTGTTGGTTCGTTTGTTTGTTTTTTAGACTCTACATGTAAGTGAAATCATGATATTTGTCTTTCTCTGGTTTAATTCACTTAGTATAATACCCTCTAGGTCCATCCATGTTGTTATAAATGGCAAGATCTCACCCTTTTTATGGCTGAGTAATATTCCATTATATATATATATGTATGTGGAATTATAATATATAATATATACACATACATACATACCATATCTTCTTTGTATATAATATATAATATATATAATATATAATATTGTAATATATAATATATATACACATACATACATACCATATCTTCTTTATCCACTCACCTAACAGTAGACACTTGGGCTGCCTCCATTTCTTGGCTATCGTAAATAATGCTGCAGTAACACAAGGATGCATGTATCTTTTCAAATTACTGACTTCATTTCCTTTGGGTAAATACCCAGTAGTGGACTTACTGGATCATACAATAATTTTATTTTTAATTTTTTGAGGACACTCCATACTGTTTTCCACCTCTGTTTTGTGTCAGTTTGTATTTCTACCAACAGTGCATGAGGCTTCCTTTTTTATCCCACATCCTCACCAACACTTGTTGTTTCTTATCTTCTTGAGTCCAGTTCTCCTGACAGGTGTGAGTTGATATCTCATTATGGTTTTAATTTGCATTTTCTCATTATGGTTTTAATTTGCATTTTCCTCATGATCAGTGATGTTGAGCGTCTTTTCATGTGTCTGTGGGCCATCTGGATGTCTTTTTTGGAGAAATGTCTATTTAGGTCTTCTGTCCTTTTTTCCATTAGATTATTTGGGGGTTTTGTTTGTTTTTTGGTACTGAGTTGCATCAGTTCTTATATATTTTGGATACTAATCCTTTATCCAATACTTCATTTGCAAATATCCTCTCCTATTCAGTAGATTGTTTCTTCATCTTGTTGATGGTTTCCTTCAGTGTGCAAAAGATTCTTATTTTGATATAGTCCCAGTTTTTTTCCTTTAATTTAATTAACTAGCTAATTAATTAAATGAATTTAAAATTAATTTTTAGAGAATTGTGTGTATATAATATTGCCAATAAAATCAAGACAATTCTGTAGGTGAATATATGGAGACAAATTCCCAGACTAAAAGATGCCAAAGGAAAACCTTAGAAATGTAGAAAGACTGTGAGAACTGAAAAAAAGGCCTCAGAGCCCAGCACTTTGGGAGGTGGGGGAGGTGGGGTGGGGAAGATGGGAGCTGTGGGGGGGGGGGGAAGAAGTGGGGGAGGTGATGGGGAAGAGGTGGAGGTGGTGGATGAGGAGGTAGTTGGGGAGGGGTAGGGGAGGTGGTAGGGGAGATGGTGGGGGAGATAAGGGGAGAGGTGGTAGTAGAGGTGCAGAAGAGGTGGAGCAGGTAATGGAGGAGGAGGGGGAGGTGATGGGGGAGCTGATGGGGAGGTGAGTGGGATTGGTGGTCGGGGAGGTGATGGAAGAGGTGATGATGGAGGACTTAAGGAAACTGCAGGAATTAAGAGCAGAGCATTGGAATTTGACTGGGTTTTCTTCACACAGGAGGGTCGTGGATCCTATTTGTCACTAAAATGCTTTTTGGTATTCTGGAAATAGAGCTTAAAGAGTGGGCTTTTTACCTAGAAATCTGAGGTAGGACCCCAGGAGCACAGTTGAAATAAGAGAGCTGGGAGGTCATCCTAGAACCCAGTGAGCAGAACAAAATTCCCAGCAGGAAGCTGGCAAAACAGACCTCCCCCTCCCCAGGCTCTTTACCTGCTTCCCTTTCCTTTCCTGCTGTTCACATGAACTTTGACCCCATTCTGTGCACCAAAGATCAAGTTAAGTGTGATAAATTTGTGGATGTGATTAGCATTTCAGATTGTTATGTTGAATTCTCCATAGCTTCTGATTTTAAAAACAAAGCAAATCTACTAACTATAGAGAATTAGTTATTAAATAAAATTGTCAGGAGAGAATAAAGATCCAGTTTTAGAAAGAGCAAACTGAAGCAATCCATTTATGATACCAAGGATAACACAGCAGAGCTCAGTGAGCAAATCTGTGATTCCTGATGGAAGTGCTGCAGGATAACGGTGAGATGAGGTCATATGTCACGGGACCTGATCTTCAGTTCTTCAACAAGAGTCAGAAATTAAAATACTGCAGTTCTGTTTTTCAGCTTAGAAAGAGACTGGTGTAGTGGGATGACCCGCCCTTGCCTGCAGCAAAGCTGCCACACCACCACTGTCCTTGACTCTGGGTGTTCTTACCACACTTTGTTGTGTGAAGTTGTGCAGTGGGTGTGCACACAATGAGACCTGACCCAGGGGGTTTCTACATGGCTATCTTATATTCACCTTGCACACTGGATGTTACTGAGGGTGAGGAACCATGTAATAGGGTAATTCATGTGCATTAAAGTGTTGGTGTGTAAAACATGGGATGGGAATTTTCTTGGCTTTAATTCTGTGCCTTGTATGATGCAGACTTGCCTTTTCTATTCCAGCTGCACCTATAAGAATATGTCCAAGCTAATTTTATGTTCAATGGAGAAACAGCGGCCGTTGTGCACGGTAGGTCAGTGGTCCATTTAGCTGTTTTGTGAGGCACAGCAAATATGAAAACGTGACAAAGAACAAATGCTTTTCTCCACTCTGCAGAGATGAACAGAGTTCTGCTGCTGCCAAGGGAATTTATAATAGATATTTATAGAAATAAATGAGCCGTCCAGTGATTCATGTGCTTCAAATCAATCACTGAACACAAAGCTCCCTGATTCAAAATGCCTGGGAGGCCTCGGACAGCCACGGCAGCCCCTTGAAGAGCTTGCAGCTGAAGGTTTTGTGGCCGAAAGAGGCTCCTCATCTCTGCATTATTAACTCGGGTAAAGCATTTGTTCAAGCAAAAGGGGAATAAGCACTCTAATCATCCGGAAAACTAATTAACTTCTTTTTTTTTTCAAATGCCTTATCAGATTTCTCCTGTGCAGCTTTCCTTGAATTCCTCAGGACTAAAGGGCTGGAGACATCGGAGAGTAGTAATCAAAATATATTAAGCAGTCAAAAATGTCTTTGAAGCGGAGGCCCCTTTGTAACACTGAAAAAGCGGCAGTCAGGGGCCTTCGATGTTGGGCAGGAGAAGTGAGGATGCATGAGGTGGCCGCAGTGGCCCAGGGGAAGCAAGGGGTCCCACAATGTCAAGGACACCGCATTTCCTGAGAACTAGTCCCATGGGCCCTGGGGCCACGTATTTGGATGGAGCCAGTCTGGGTCCTAGAAGCACAGCATGCTTACTGGGCAGGCGGAACACCGCCTTAGAGATCACACCATGCTCTGGGGCCAGCCTGGCTCACAAGAGCGTTAGCAAAGGCTAAGAGGCAAGCAAGAAGACATTACACCCACTTCGTAGGCCTGGGGCCAAATCAGGAGGGCCAGACCCACTGTCACCTGCAACCTGAAGGATGCATCCCATCCTGAATCGCAGAGGTGGGTTTAATCTTCCCAATACATCAGCCCAGCCCCAGCGACCTGAGACCCTGACGTTCCAGGTGTTATTCACCAGCTGGGAGGTGCAGCCTTCTCCCCCATTTCTTTCCCCTCCATCGCTCCCTGGGAAGCTCGTTTTAGGGTTGCTCAATCTTCCACCACAGCTCCAGATGACAGAATGCCAACATTCAACCAGTTCATCAATCAAGTTCATGGTAAGGGCATTGTTACCTGGGGAATTGTGAGGAGCAGCAAGAGAATTCTGTGCTCAGACAGATGTTTCCTCTCCAGTATGAGAAGCCATTTGTAGTTCCTTTCTTATAGTATTTTAAGATTAATTTGAAATACGTTTAGAATCAAAGAAGCAACGTTCCAGTTGAACACCATCCTAAGAAATTTAATACGTCTTAAAAACTGTAAATCTAGACCCAAGTAACAGGATAAAAGAACGGAGGCAAAAACAATTCTAGGAAGCAGGGGCACAGAGGCTCCTGCTACCCCAGAGTCTTCAGTCCTAGTGATATTTATAGCAATACCTGTCAAATGTCAACCTCTGAAAATCAATTCCAATTTCTTAAAAAGTATGAAGAAACACTGTGCACATAAAACAAGGACAGTGTCTCAAGACTTCTTGACTTCTTTTTTTTTTTAATATTCTATTTATTTATTAGAAACACAGACACAGAGAGAGAGGCAGAGATACAGGCAGAGGGAGAAGCAGGCTCCAAGCAGGGAGCTGACATGGGACTTGATCCCTGGTCTCCAGGATCACACCCTGGGCTGAAGGCGGCGCTAAACCACTCAGCCACCCAGACTGCCCCTGACTGCTTGACTTCTGAAGTAATTTATCCATCTACTTACAATGCTTAAATGACATTTCCCCGAAATATACAAGTTTTCAAAGCCTAATTGGAGTTTCTTTCTGTTGATCTAATGTCAGAACAATAAATCATGATGATCTCAAAAAAGAAATGTGAATATCAATTTATAAATTAGTTGTAGTCTGAAAGACCATTCATAAGTTCCAATCAATCAGGCATGAGAAGATCTGAGGAGCTGAGTTGGGCACCCATAACCACATTAATCACAAAATTTCCCACTTAGCTTGAATGCAATTTTCCTACAATGTCACATGTGACATGAAAGAAAGGATACAAGGGATGCCCGGGTGGCTCAGTAGTTGAGCGTCTTCCTTCCAGCTCGGGGCGTGATCCTGGAGTCCCAGGATCGAGTCCCACATCGGGCTCCCTCCATGGAGCCTGCTTTTCCTTCTTGCTTGTAAATAAATAAAATCTTAAAAAAAAAAGGATAGAAAAGGACTTCATATCTTGCCTACATCAAGGTGAAGGGGGACAGAGCTGCCCGACTCTTGCACGGAGGAGCATGCTCACACGGGGTGAAGGGACTGTGGAGAGGCAGGTGCATCTAGTACAACCCTGCCTCACACAAAGGGGCCCGTTTTACAGAAAAGATGAGACAGTGGTGCATGACCATGGGATTTATGGTCTCATCACAATATCCCATCACCCAGTTAATAGTAGTGTGTCTATGCTGTTCAGTAACTGTAACAAATACACCACACTGATGCAAGATGTTAATAGTAGGGGACCCTCACGCCAGGGATGGGTGGCTATGTGGGACTTTCTGTACTCTCTACTCAATCCATTATAAATCTAAAATAGGAGTACAAAACATGAAGTATACTCATGAATTTTTAAGAACTCACAAGGATGAGAGAATGTCAAAGGGAGCCAGGAGCCAGATGAAAGAGCTGTGAAGGGTGAAGACTGAGCGAGTAAGGCAGTGCTAGATGAAAACCCACGGTATAACATCAATATCCCCAAGTACGTACCGATTGAAGTAAATTACTAAATAAACAAATAGGGGAGAATAAACACACCTTCCATGTAGGACAACTTCGTATAGTTCACTTGGAGATGCCGTATGGAGGGATCTGCCGCCTAGCTCTCCATGCAAGTTCGAGCATCACAGCGCAGAAAGTCAGAAGGGCAGCCCCCGTGGCTCAATGATTTAGCGCCGCCTCCAGCCCAGGGCCTGGGATCCAGTCCCGAGTCCCTCCTCAGGCTCCCTGCAGGGAGCCTGCTTCTCCCTCTGCCTGTGTTTCTGCCTTTCTGTGTCTCTCACGAATAAACAAAATAATAAAAAAAAAAAGTCAGGAGAAAAAGAGTGACTTTGCCCCGGAGAAAGTGGACCCACAGGACCTCAGGCTCACAACCAAGGTCAACACCAACAGTGAGGATCAGGCTGGTGGAGCGCAGGCACCCAGCTTTGATACACAGGGACTAGAATTGTATCTGCCATCTGCGGACTCAGGGCACCTGTATCCAATGTTATTTGTGAAATATTTTGGCTTAAATATACTATCTCTCTTAAATATACTTTTCTCTCGTTCCTCCTGTCCTATATTCATTTTTATCTGGGGAGGGGGATTTTTATTTTCTTTCTGTGGATGAAAATTTTTATTCTATATTCTACTCTTTTTTGCAGTTTGATAATCATCAATATATTTACTCTTTATTTGGTAGTTACTAGGCCCTTGATTTATTAAAGTCTGACATGGATTAGTACTCTTGCCTCTGCAGGGCATTTTGCAGATGGGAGAACTCCTTAATTACATCCACCGCCTGGTTTATTTGGAAGGTCATCTTCTATTTTTGTTTCTCTGGAGCAGCCTGTCTTTCTTCCATTTGGGTTATTTGAATTCTGTGGAATTCCATTTTAATTTATTTGCTCATGAGAATATCTATTCTAATTGCTTCAGGAAATCAAGGAAATCAAGGCCATTCTCTGCATACAGAAGAGAGGTTTTATGTTGTTTTAGAAGGCCTCGCTGACTTGGGGTTCACTCTAATGTCTCCACCCCAAATCTCAGGCCCCTCTTCTTCTCAATTATGACCTGTCCTTAGTAGAAGAGTCTTGGCAGGACTGCATGTCCAACTTACATCATAATTTACAACTTGGACAGTCAAGTTTGGAATCTGGTCCTGAGTTCTGACTACTTTGTAAGTCCAAGAATAAGAGATTACTTGTGGCACCTGCCTGGCTCGGTCGGTAGAGCATGAGACTCTTGATCTTCGGGTTGTGAGTTTGAGCCCCATGTTGAGTGTAGAGATTACTTAAAACATAAATTTAAACAACTTAAAAAAAAAAAAAAGAAGAAGAAGAAGGGCACCTGGGTGGCTCAGTTGATTAGGTGTCTAACTATTGGTTTCTCGGGTCATGATCTCAGGGCCATGAGATAGAGTCCTGAGTTGGGCTCGTGCTGGGAGCAGAGTCTGCTTGAGATTCTCTCTCCCTCTGCCATGCATTCTCTCTCTTAATAAACAAAATCTTAAAAAAAAATAAACAAAATCTTAAAAAAAATAGAATAAGAGCTTCCTCTTGGGGCTGTTGTTGGAGCTCCCTGGCTCTATGACTATACCTTAAGGTATACCCAGGTTTTCCAAACACACTCCAGTCCGGCCCACCCACACTACAGTCTTGGTAGTCATCACTGCTACCAAGACAGCTGACTACAGCAGCTAATTTCCCAAAGTCTTATTTTCAGCCAGCGGTCTGTCTGGAGCAGCCACACGTGATAATACGAACCCATTTTGGAACTTCAACATATGATGGATTACCCCTTCAACAAGATCCCAACAGGGGCGCCTAAGGGGCTCAGTTGGTTGGGCGTCCAACTCTTGGCTTCAGCTCAGGTCATAATCTCAGTGTCCTGGGGTGGAGCCCCAGGTCTGCACTCAGCATGGAGCCTGCTTGAGATACTCTGTCCTCTCCCCCTGCTCCTCCCCTGCTCTCTCTCTCAAATCAATCAATCAATAAATCATTTTAAAAAATCCCAACATATCTGAGCTCAGACATGTGAGCAACCTAATACTGGAATCTCAATGGAGGATCTCTTCCTTGGGATCATTCCCATTAGCAAGAACTAGATAGTAGGGACTAGTCTGTAAAATACATACCACTCCAGCAATTTCAACACAGGGACTGTAATCTAGGGTATTAGTCATGGGTGGTTGAGGCAGGAGGAGAGGAACTCAGTAGCAAGTGCAGAAAATGCTTACTTTTCATAGGGCTGAAAAGACAGTGGGAAGAGTTAATGCTACTGGTATCCTATGTTCTGGAATCTCCCAGCAGGAGTGAGATCTGTGAGGGGACTTGCACAGAGGGGCCTGGGGCCATGAAGGAGGAGAGGAGCAGGCTGGTAGCAGGTGTTGCTGTAGAGGACATTCAGCAGCTGGCACAGACAAGGGGAGGGGCAGATGCAATAGGGGGATAACTCTGGTCGTCTCCTCCTGACCTCTAGTCCTCTGCCACTGACACCTTTGGCTGAACCCACCAGGAGGCCGGCTGTCCTGGGAGCTTGCACTCCAGGGTTCTTTAGGATATAGGGCAAATTAGGGCAGGGCAGGCAGTGGCTCTGAGAGTACACAGGGAAGGATGGGCCTGTCCTGCTCGCAGCCACATTCAAACCTTCCAGGCAAACAGCCCCAGGTTGTTAGGGAGCTTCCCTGTAAGTCTTGTCCTTAGCGATACTTGAGGCACCATGACCATGTTAGTCCTATTTAGTTTGTAAAGGTTCTGTCCAGGTCAATTCAAAGCTTCCATGTAGGATCCAGTCTGAAGCATGAAGGGAGAAAAAGGCGCTTGTCCTCTCTCCCTTCACCTCCACTGCTGATTCTAACTCTCCAAGTTGGAGTCCAGATAGAGGGATCAGGACGGGGGCTGAACATCCACACTGGCTGCACCTTCTGCCGGTGGTCCTCACTGTCAGCCCCGGATGGCTGTTGATGCTGTCTCTGTGTGGCATCTGAGCCCAATCCTCTGTGGGACACGTGTGTGACTTGACTCTCCTTGAAGGTTCTGTGCAGGGGGCCTGGCCTCTGCGGTTTCCTGGCGGGCCGGTCCTCGTGTCTCTGAAATGGTCTCAGGACCTCCAGAACCCCTTGCTTCTCCACCATCAATTAATTGTTCAGCTGTGGATGGGCCTTCAGGATGGGGGTGATGGCAATTAGCAATGCCTGCTTGGCTACGTCCTATCAATCCTGAGGTGTCATCGGCCTCCCATTTTCCATGGCTTTCTTTAGAGCATGGGGTCCTCAGTTTTGTGTCTGACATCCTGTCACATACCCACCTATTGCGTTTCTTCAAACTGGCAGCGTAAAGGTACATTTGGGTACGTTTCAGGGACAGGAGATGACGTCAGGACAGCTTAGCACACGTCTGCTCTGCTGGGCCACGAGTTCTCTATTGTCCTTCCCTCTCAGTGCCTGGTATGGCCTTGGTGACGTTGCCATCATGTCTGTGACCCAGCTCTGCTACCTCAGAACCCCGCACGCACAGCAGGCCCGCTGGGAGGGGGTGCAGGGGCGGGAAGGCTAGGGCCTCCTGCTGCCACCTGAGCCTGCACTTCTGCCCTGGTGTGAGGTGCCGGCCTTTGCCTTGTGCCGCTTCTGGTTTTCCCACTTCTAGAAGTCAAGCATGCCAAGATGGGTGTTAAGTGTAGGGCCCTGGCCCTTCTCCAGGGGCGCGTGTGCAGGCGTCACCTGCAGCAGGAGACCTCAGGGGGCCTGGTCTATGCGGCCTCTTTTCTCCAACCGGGGAAGGGATGGGAGCTTGGCCACTCGATGGCTGGAAGGTGCCTGTTTCTCTGTGATATAGTTCGGGTCATCTGGAGACATCAGCTGTTTTCATATTCATCCCAAATTCTCAGGCAGGCGGGGGGAGGTGGACCGCAGCTCCCGGCCGGGCCGGCTGGGCCGAGGAGGAGGCCGGGCGGTCCTCCTGCGCGGCTGCAGCTTCTGCGGCTCAGCGTGCACTGCCTTGGGGTCGCTGGAGATTCCCGGGGCTCGCCGGTGCTCGCCGGTGCTCCCGGCCTCGCGCAGCCCTCCGGGGCGGTTCCTGGGCCCGGGGCCGGATGCGCGCCGCCCGTGGGAGCCGCAGGCTGCCCTGAGGCAGACGCAGACAGCGCAGCAGCGGCGCCATCGCGGCAGGAAGGTCCCGAGGCCTGTACTCCTCCAAGCGGACTTCTTCCACTAAAGGTGTAACCAGACATTAAAAAAAAAAAAAAAAAAAAGAACTAAAAAGCTATTCTTATGGACTACTGGGCACCAAGCAAAGCTGTCCTCCTGACCTGGGCCGTCCTGACCTGGCGGGGACGTGGGGGGGGGGGGGGGGGGCGGGTTCGTGCACCCGGGGCAGCTGGTGCTCCGGAACCCTCCAGGCCTGGCGCCTGTGGTCGGGGGACCGTGCGCAACGCACCGGGGAGCTCTCAGGCGGGCGCACCCGCGGCTCCGAGCGCCCGGAAGAAGCGGCGCATTGTGGGAAGAGCCCGCGGTTTCGGCGGGTTCCGTTAAAATGGCGGCGTCGTCGCCGGCCTTGCCCGCGGGGCCGTAGCCTGTCTGGGGCGCCGAGACCCCGCGCGGCGTGGGGCCGGGCGGCCGAGGCCGGGGCTCTGCAGGGCCCCCGAGGGCCGTCCCGGGCGAGGATGGCGACCCCGGACCAGAAGTCGCCGAACGTCCTGCTGCAGAACCTGTGCTGCCGGATCTTGGGCAGGAGCGAAGGTAGCGGCCTGGGCCGCGCTCGGGCGTGAAGGCGCGTGCCAGAGGCCGCCCGTCCGCGGGGTGCCGGAGGCGCGGAGGCCGCGGGGGCCCGCGTCCCGGGGCGGGGGGGGCGGCCCCAGGCTGTGCTGGCCCCAGGCTGTGCCTGCCTGCGGGCGCTGCGGCCCCGGGGCGGAGGCCGGGCTGAGTCACCGCTGCCCCCCCCCCCCCCCCCCCCCCCCCCGCCGTCCCGAGCGGGCCCGGCGCGGGCGGCTCGCGGGCGCTTCCCCCTTCGGCGCGGGGCGCGGGGCGCGGGGCCCGGGGTGGCGAGCCGCGGCGTGTCCCTGCCCCTCGGGAAAACCGAGCAGCTCCGAGAGCCACGCCGAGGGGCAGGCGACTGTGACCTGCACGCTGTGCTCCGAAGGCCGCGCCTCGGCCCGGGCTCGCGCTCCCGAGGGTTCGCCCCGCGCAGTGGGGACGTCGGGGGCCGCGGTGCCCTGAGAGGGCGGCTGGGCCTCCCCGCGTGGGTCGTGGCGGGCGGGGACCTGGGTGTTCTGGACAGTTGGAGAAGCCCTAAAGCTTTATTCCTTAAAGCACCACAGTGGGGCAAAGAAAAAGGGCAGTTTTTTGCTGGAAGAGGTCAAACAAAATTACTTTGAAAACATTGAGACTGAATTTTGACCTTTCTTGGTTTATGACATTTAGGTACATAATTTGTTTTCTGTTCTATGATAAGGTAAAGGGATAAAGATGGATTTTTCTTTTCTTTTTTTTTTTTTTTTTGGCCAGTCTGTAAAGTGGCACCAACTTGGCACAGTTCTTGCTACATTTCTTGAAGTTTAATTAACTCTGTCACTTTATTCATCCAACAAGTGTTTGGGCTCTGCACCTGTAGGCGTTACACTAGGTGCCGGTGATGCAGAGATGCACAGACAAGCCGTTCCTCTGTAGGTGCCACGTGCTGGTGGAGGAGACGTGATATACTAGGGTAATGCATGTTAGCGGTAAATGCTGTGATGAAAATGGAGTGGCGTGCGGGGAAGCCTCTGAGGAGGTGCTAAAACAGGCCTGAGTGGAGGGAGAGGCTCTGGGAGCATCTGGGGACCCAGAATGCCCAGAATCTGGTGCAGAGGCCTTGCTGGGGCTGCCAGCCAGGCGTGCTGTCTTCAGGTCTTGTCTCCAGCTCATCTGTGTGTATCTCGGGCGCTCCAGTTACCTTTCTGGTTTGAAGTTCCTAATCTGAGAAGTCAGAGCTAAGGTTGCTGGTTGTGACTCACTCCAACATCAGTGTTTTCATTACACCGGCAGGTCCTCAGTTTTCCTCCGGGGATCAGCCACGTGGTTGTCTGTTCCCATTGTCCCAACTGGACTTTGAAGGCCACTCATTGTGAGGTAGCATGATGTTTCTCAATGAAATAAAAAAATCTAAAAAATATTTGAGGCTCCTTTGACTGTTTCACCTGTTCAAGGAGATTGAAGCACTTCAGCAAAGTTCTATACCCTCCACTCTATTTAAAATTGTGTTTAAATTAAGAGTAAATAGGCTCTCTGTGAGATCCCAGGGGGTTCTTCCAAATAAAATGTATCATAAAATGCATTAAAGATGATTCCTTGTTTGTTCTTTTCTCAACAGCTAGGATTGCCAATTATATTCACAATTCCAAATTATGCTATTTACTGAAGAATTTATAAGTATTTAATAACTTGCCTTGTTCTATTTTAATTTGTTTTGCCTTAGTGAGCGAAGGAGCTATAAGAATGCTGCCTTTACGGGGATCCCTGGGTGGCGCAGCGGTTTGGCGCCTGCCTTTGGCCCAGGGCACGATCCTGGAGACCCGGGATCGAATCCCACATCGGGCTCCCGGTGCATGGAGCCTGCTTCTCCCTCTGCCTGTGTCTCTGCCTCTCTCTCTCTCTCTGTGACTATCATAAATAAATAAATAAAAAAAAAAAAAAAAAAAAAAGAATGCTGCCTTTGCAATGTTTGACTGTTAAAAATTTTTTTTTCATTAGTGGGTATTTTATCTGATAACCAAGAGCACTTGATTGATTCTTTTCCTAATGTCATAATCAATTGGTTTTATACTTTTGTAATACTGCTTTCTCAATGCTGTGATACTGAAGAATAATTGATACTTGTTACTTTTTTTTTTTTTTTTTAAGCTCTACACTGATGTAGAGCTTGAATTCATGACCTACAGGTGGAGAGTTTGGTGCTCTATGACTGAGCCAGCCAGGCGCTCCCGATATTTGTTGAGAGTGAGCAAGGGAGCGAGCAAGCTGGGGCAAGCAGGGGGAGGGGCAGAGAGATGACAGAATCTTAAGCAGAGTCCATGCCCAGCGGAGAGCCTGATGTGGGGCTCCATCCCAGGACCCTGAGATCATGACCTGAGCTGAAATAAGAGTTGGACACTTAACCAACTGAGCCACCCAGGCACCCATTGTTATTTTTAATACAAGTTTCATATGAATCAGTTTTTCTTTTTTTCTTTTTTTAAAGATTTTTATTTATTTTTATTCATGAGAGACACAAAGGCAGAGACATAGGCAGAAGGAGAAGCAGGCTCCATGCAGGGAGCCTGATTCGGGGCTTGAACCCAGGACTCTGGGACCATGACCTGAGCCAAAGGCAGACACTCCACCGCTGAGCCACCCACATGCCCCTGAATCAGTTTTTTTTTTTTTTCCTGAATCAGTTTTTCATAAAGTATTTAACTTTTTTTTTTTTTTTACAGTTGGCTTTAAAAGACCTTCAGAAACAAAGCACCTAATTGTAATGGTATTTGACATGTTTATAAAGTCGGTATAACCACTATTTCTCACCTTTTCCAGCCTGCGAATTTGCTTGAAATCCTGCCAGCCCGTGACAGGAAAATTCTCTATATCCTTGCCTTTCTCCCAGAACATGTTTTACTTATTATGTCTTTGGATAGTTATTTCTGTTTGGAAACAGTGTTCTTGATATTACAGTCTTTCACCTCTGTCAGGGCCAACAGTCCTTTTCATATGTTGTAATCATCTTTTTAGTGAGATAACAAATACAGAACTTTTATTCAGGATTTCAACATCAGTGCTCAGGTATGATGGTCGTGCACGGGGCATTGAGGTAAGACGATTGCCCAGATCTGTGGCAGAGTGTTCTCTGGGCTGCGGTGCAGGCAAGGGAAAGAGGGTTGTCCTGCCGGTTCACTGACCTCAGGTGCTATTGCTGTTTGCTTTCATGATTTTCCAAAAACGGTGAAGAGCCTTTGATGAAGTTCCCAATAAGTTATGGTTTTCCCTTGATTACATACTTGGGGAATCAATATATATTAACTGGACATTAAAACTTATATTAAGTATGTGTTTAAAAGTGCACTGAATACTAAAATGTTGAAATTTCAAAGTTTTAACCATTATTTGAAAGTTGTGCTTAGTGGGCTTAATGTATTTTAAAATGAATTAAAATATAAAAATGCTCTTGGTTTAAATTTCTAATACAGTAAATATTGATAGATTTAACCTATATAAATAAGTCCTTTTAGAGATCCTTAATAGTAAGAGTATAAAGGGGCCCTGAGACCAGATTGAGAACCACAAATCTAGAGCAAAGTTTTTTATTTTTGTTTTTGTCTTGGAGCATTGCTTTTCATTCATTTGGAGTTGCACGTCGGATCACCTGTGGTCGGGAGAACCAGATAACAGGGTTGCGGTGGGGCTCTGGAGGCCCGGCGGCAGTGGCCGAAGAGGGGACCTTTTACTGTATCTAAGCTTTCACACCTTGTCATTTTTAATTCTCTACATGTGATGCTTGTTCAGAATTGATCTTGTGGCCCCATCTCCGGGGATTTTGGGAGCTAGGTCTCTGACACACTAACGTGCAGTCTTTGTGACCTGCGTTTGGAGGCATGAAGCGTGGCTGGTTTCGTGTTCCACATGGCACTTGTGCTTTTTTTTTTTTTTTTTTAATAATAAATTTATTTTTTATTGGTGTTCAATTTGCCAACATACAGAATAACACCCAGTGCTCATCCCGTCAAGAGCACTTGTGCTTTAGCTGGCATGTCGTCTGTCCTTTAGGACACAGCATCGTATGCACACAGGAGAAGCAGTGAGGCACATACTCGGGCCTTACCAGACAGGTCACAGCTGCACTGTGTGCTTTCTCCCGAGCCACACTGCTTTGTAAATCTCTGTGTTCAGTTTTCTTTTATATGAGTGTGTGGAGCCCTCTTGGAATATAGAAGGTAGCTGCCATTTAACACTCTTGGGCCTACATCCAAGTGCTCTTTGGATTAAGACTACGCAGTTCCATGCATTTCTTGTCCTGGTGTTGTACCTCCTCCAGCCTCTCCTAAGCTGCAGCTCAGCTCGAGGATCCTTTCTAGAGAATAAATCTCATCACACCAGGTGAAGAGAATTAATATGTTTCCTACATGAAATCTACAAAATGAAGACCAAAGTATCTTGCTGAGAAGTTAAAAGCTGGACACTTTATTGAGTTGCAGTTTTAACGGCTGTGGTAGACCTAACATGCATTGGGATGACATTTTCAGATTAATAACAATAATAATAAAAATAGCTAACATTTTTCCAGTACCTACTAATGGCAGACACTGCACTTGTACTGTGAGCTAGTGTATGTACTTAGCTCCCAGTGATGCCGGGAAGTTGGAATACTTACTCCCTCACCTTCTAGCTGAAGAAACAGATGTGCAGAGAGTATGTAGTTTGCTCACTGTCACTGAGCTAGTGAATTGGAGAACCAAGATTGGAACCCACAGCTTTGGTTCCAGAACCCGATGTGTTGAATTAATTCCTTCCTGTTCTTCTGTGTAGAACTGACAGCTCATTTCTCTGTGTGCTGGGTGGAGGCAGCAGAGTACTAGCCCTGCCTGTGGCACAGCCTCTCACCTCCGTCTTCACCTGCTTGTCTTAGAGTGTGTGTGTGTGTGTGAGAGAGAGAGAGAGTGAGCGAGCGCAGCATGACGTCTGCTCTCTGGTTCTTGTTGGACAGGGTGTGTCCTTGAATTTACTGGTGCTTAGTTCTTCTCAAAAAGAGGTTTTCAGAGGTTGGGCAGAGGAGCACTGGCTTCCCTTCCAGGCTCCTGACACCCAGAGCAGATTGGAGGTGGAGACCTAGTACATTCCTTAGATGTTTTGTGGAATATTCTCATTTTTAATCTTGGGCTAAGCCAATCATTAAAGAGCTACAGTCTAGACCTCCTCACCTGGGGCTCTTGATGGAATGACTTTAGCTTTTATGATTTGGATTTTAGAACCCAGTGGCATGGGCGTCTGTTGGGGAACAGTGTACATGTGAATCTCATTGTATCCTTTCACAGGGCAGACTTCTTCCCTGTCAGAGGGCTGCTTCCTCAGAGAGGCCTTTGTACACAGCCCACTTCACGAGGTCCTCCCTGTTACTTGCTGTCGAGGCATACTGCTCCTTTTCTCAAAATACTTGAATATTTTGTTAATGAACTATTTTTTTTTTTTTAGAACTCAGAATCCTAGGAATCTAGAAGTATTTTTTTTAAGTAGAATAGTTTTACAGGCGCTCCTTTGTAAGCATGTAGTTTTCAGTGACACATTTTTTTTTCTCCTTTAGGCAAGCTCCATGCCCCCAGTGTGCAGCCCAGCCTGGGGCTTGAACTCACAACCCTGAGATCAAGACCTGAGCTGAGATAAAGAGTTGGACACTTAACCGGCTGAGCCACCCAGGTGCCTCAATGCCACTTTTAATATATATAAAATTAATATTTATTACTTAGGGATCCCTGGGTGGCCCAGCGGTTTGGTACCTGCCTTTGGCCCAGGGCGCGATCCTGGAGTCCCGGGGTCAAGTCCCACATGGGGCTCCCTGCGTGGAGCCTGCTTCTCCCTCCTCCTGTGTCTCTGCCTCTCTCTCTCTTTCTGTCTCTCTCTCATAAATTAAATAAATAAATAAATCTTTAAAAAAATATTTATTGGGGGATCCCTGGGTGGCTCAGCGGTTTGGCGCCTGCCTTTGGCCCAGGGCGAGATCCTGTGAGTCCCGGGATCAAGTCCCGCATCGGGCTCCAGGCATGGAGCCTGCTTCTCCCTTTGCCTGTGTCTCTGTCTCTCTCTCTCTCTATCATAAATAAATAAATACATCTTTAAAAAAATAAAAAAATATTTATTACTTAGAGAATTTAAAAGTTTGGAAAAGTATGAGGAAGAAAAACTCCCTAATCTTAGGATTCCACAGAAATACTTCGATTATTTCTTTTGGCTTGCCCTCTCCCCTTTTGTATGCATTCAGAAAGCCCTAAACACATTTTGTGCTCCATAGTGGTGTTTAAGGAGAATTTAGTGTGGGCTTGCCTGTGTGCATGTGTGTTGGGGCGTGCTTGAGATAGGAAGGCAGTGTGAAGAGATGACATTTAAATAGAGAACCAGGTGAAGTGGTGGAATGAGTACCCGGCAGATGTGGGAGAAGATGGTCAGGTTCTGAGCTGGAAGTGGGTGTTACGTGCTCAAGGATTGGCAAGACTGCAAAGCAGGGCTGGTAAGAGGGACCAGGTCGGGTAGGCTATCCTCATGAGTTTATATTTTATTCTGGGTGTGTTGGAAGGATTCAGGCAGAGCAATGGTAGTATTTAGGTTTTAAAAAAATCACTCTGACTACCATGTGGATAATTTAAGGGGGCAAAGTAGGAATGGGTGACCAAGCTGCTGAGGAGACTCCTTGCCAGGTGGGTGGCAGCTATGGCATGGGCATATCTGGGGCACACTTAGAAGTAGATTCAACAGGATTTACCAAATATAAGTGCTCACAAGTGTGAGAATGTCTGCATTTTCCCTCCTTCTGCTATTCTCATACTCTTAAATTATCAATCAGATAATTTTGGTTTAAAGTTATTTTCCCTCTGTACACTTGGAAGGTATTTCTTCATTACTGACAAGTCTGGTGTTAAACTGTTTCTTATTCCTTTGAAGCTGTATCTGGCAGCTTTTAGGATTTTTCTCTATATGTTCTGAAATTCTGCTATATATCAGTTGTACAGTTGTGTTCTGAAATTTTGTCTAGGTGTGGGACTTAACAGTTTATCTGGGTTAACACTGGGTGATCCATGCATTTGAGAACTGACTGTGGAAGACTTTTGCTATGAATTCTTTCCCCTCAATTCTAACTGTTGTCTTTGTTGTATTTGATTTCCCAGCTTCTGTTTATTTACCTTTTGGAAGCTGCATCTGCTGCTCTTTTGCCTTTTAAAAAATATTTATTGGTTCTTAAAAAATTTTCACTACTGTTTCCTTTGTACTGCCATTTTGCCTCTGGAAACCACGATCTCTTCTCTGTCACTGTATTCTGCCTTTTCCAGAATGTCACATAGATGTAGTCATATGGGGTGTAACCTCCTGAGCCTGGCCTCTTGCGCTCTGCTGAACACGTCTGAGGTTCACTCGCGGTGTGTGTGTCCATAGTTTACTCCATGTCATTGCATTGGGTGTCCTGGGCTTGGACGCACCACGCTGTGTCTACTCGCTGCTGCTGTACACATCTGCTCTGGGTTGGTTCTGGGTTTGGCCATTATAGGTAATGCTGCTGCAAATGTTCATATACAGAGTCTTATGTGACCATAAGTTTTTCTTTCTCTGGAATAAAATACCTACAAGTGGGATTGCTAGGCCACACGGAAAGTGTATGCTTAGCTTTTAAAGAAACTGCCAGAAGGTTCTGCAGAGTGCCTGTGCCAGCTTCATGCTCACCAGATAGAATGTGAGAAGAGCTCCTGAGCTTGGAGAGCTTCCTGCCTGGGTGGTGGCAGTCTGTTTTTATTTCAGCAGTTCTAATAGGTGAATAATGGCATCTCATTGTGGTTTTATTTTATTTTATTTTTTTAATTTTTTAAAAT
This sequence comes from Vulpes vulpes, assembly GCF_048418805.1. Taxonomy (NCBI): domain Eukaryota; kingdom Metazoa; phylum Chordata; class Mammalia; order Carnivora; family Canidae; genus Vulpes; species Vulpes vulpes. The sequence goes on along the minus strand of NC_132785.1, from coordinate 60,057,210 downwards.
TTTTATTTATTTATGATAGTCATACAGAGAGAGAGAAACAGGCAGAGACACAGGCAGAGGGAGAAGCAGGCTCCATGCACCGGGAGCCCGATGTGGGACTCGATCCCGGTCTCGAGGATCGTGCCCCGGGCCAAAGGCAGGCGCCAAACCACTGCGCCACCCAGGGATCCCTCATTGTGGTTTTATTTTTTATTTATTTATTTATTTATTTATTTATTTTTAAAGATTTATTTATTTATTATTTATGATAGTCAGAGAGAGAGAGAGGCAGAGACATAGGCAGAGGGAGAAGCAGGCTCCATGCACCGGGAGCCCGACGTGGGATTCGATCCCGGGTCTCCAGGATCGTGCCCTGGGCCAAAGGCAGGCGCCAAACCGCTGCGCCACCCAGGGATCCCCTCATTGTGGTTTTAAATTATGTTTCCCTAATGACGAATGTCCTCAAGCGTATGGTCACGTGTTTCTTTGCTGTTCATTTTCTTGGTGAATTGTCTGTTGAACACTTTGCTTATGTTTTATTTGGATTTCTTTTTTCACCCTTTACTGAATTTTGAGAGTTCTCTCTATATATCTGAATTCAAGTCCTTTGTTGTGTTTTGCGAATGTTTTCTCAGTATTTTCATTCTTTTAACAGTGTCCTTTGCAGAGCAGAAGTTTAATCTTGGATGGACTCCAGTGTATCACATTTTTTAATGGGTCAGGATTTTGGTATCTTACATAATTCTTAGTCTAACTCCAAGTCACAAAGATTTCTGTTTTTTTCCTCCCTAAGAGTGTTTTAGACTTATGTTTTATGCTTACTATGACATATTTGAGTTAACTTTTGTATATGTTGTAGGATATGGGCTGAGATTCTTTTTTGAGTTTACCCAAGAAACCATTTTCCTCCCACATTTAAGTTGCCTTATTTTTTAAAAGTTTTAAAACAGAGGTTTTGAAACATTTTTAAAGAATATTTTTTTTATTTATTTAAGAGAGCAGGTGGGGAGATGGGTGGGGCAGAGGGAGGAGGAGACAGAATCTCAGGCAGACTCTGCGCTGAATGTGAACCTGATACAGGGCTTGATCTCACGACCCTGAGCTCATGACCTGAGCTGAAATCAAGTCAGCTGCTTAACTTACTGAGTCACTCGGGTGCCCCTGAAAACATTGGTACCATGGTCCCATTCCAGATCAATAAATCATGATTGGTGAAAGATGGGCTTTAGACTTAGTATGTTTTTAAAAATAAACTTTTAGAATAATTTCAGAGTTACAGAAACATTTTGACTATCATAGCGAGTCCCCTTTATATTCCATGCCCTTCCCATTGTTAGTGTCTTAATGTTCGTATGGTCTGGTGGTTATTCACTACATACTTTACTCAGATTTTCTCACTTATTACCCCTTAATGCCTCTTTACTCCTGTAGGGCTCCTTCAAGAGTACCATGTTACCTTTAGCTATCGTCTCTCCTTGGGCTCCTGTTGGCTCTGAGAGTTTCTCAGACTTTAAAAATTACTATTTTTTTGGTGACCTTGACAGTTTCGAGGGTTAAAAGTTAGTTATTTTATAGAATGTCTTGGTTGGGATTTAGCTGGTGTTTTTTTTTTTTTTTTTTTTTTTTTCCCTCCCTCATGATTAGACTGTGGTTATGTGTGTTTGGAAGGAAGGTCCCAGAGGTAAATTGTCCTTCTCATTACCTTGTATCCAGGGTACATCATGTCAGGGTCACTCATCACTGTGGTCACTGTTGTCTTGACCTTGATCACCTGGCTGAGGTGTGTTTTTCAGAAGTCTTCTCTGCCTGAAGTTCTTCCCCATTTCCGTGCTCTCCTCTTTGGAGGGAAGACACTGAGCAGCCCACACTTACGGGCTGGGTGTTATGTCATACCAGCTCCTGGGGGGGAATATCTATGGCAGTTATTTAGCTTTCATTTTCAAACATTTCTGTGCGATCAGAAGTATCACCTCTTTGATCCTTAAATTTTTCAAACATTTCTGTGCGATCAGAAGTATCACCTCTTTGGGATCCCTGGGTGGCGCAACGGTTTGGCGCCTGCCTTTGGCCCAGGGCGTGATCCTGGAGACCCGGGATCGAATCCCACATCAGGCTCCCGGTGCATGGAGCCTGCTTCTTCCTCAGCCTGTGTCTCTGCCTCTCTCTCTCTCTCTCTGTGACTATCATAAATTAAAAAAAAAAAAAAAATTTAAAAAAATAAAAAAAAAAGAAGTATCACCTCTTTGATCCTTAAATTTGTGTCTTAATTTTCTTGGTCACAAATTTATGTTTCTCAATTTCTTTTTTAAAATTTTTTTTGAAGAACAAGCTTTTGATATCACTGATTTTGTTTTTTATTTTTCTTTTAAATGTCATTGATTATTTCTGTTATTTTATTATTTCATAATGGCCTGAGTTTAGTTTGCTTCTTTTTTCTAGATTTTATTCTGTAAGCTGAGATTGATTTGAGACCCATCTTCATTTTTAATAAAAGCATTTTATACTCTATATGTTTTCTCTAAACATTGCTTTAGCTGTGTCCCACCTATTTTAGTGTGTTGTATTTTCATTTTCACTCAGTTCAAGATATTTTTTGGTTTTCTTTGAGACTTTCTCTGGCCATTGTGTTATACAGTGTTATTTGCCTTCCAGATGGTTGAGGATTTTTCAGTATTCTGATAATTTCAGGTTTAATTCTGTTATTGATAGAGAGGCATAATTTGAATAATTTTAGTTATTTCGTATTTAATAAAGTTTGTTTTGTGACCCCCAGTATAGTCTGTCCTGGTGAGTGAGAAGTGTGTAATAAAATTCTTTATTCTCAGTTTAGTGGATTTGTCTCCTAGGAATTCATCAGACTGCAGGCCTGTCCCTTTCTTGTTTTATGGAACTGTATGTCATTCATTTACTTTGGTTTCTTAATAGCTCCTCTGCCTGCAGTGTTAAGACTTTAGGAAAGTAGGAGGTAGTTAGATATGCCCAATCTACTGTCTCCACTGAAGCATGAGGTGATCAGAACTTACCCTAATTGGCAATAATTTGCATCCTTGTGTTCACCTTTCAGCTGATGTAGCCCAGCAGTTCCAGTACGCTGTGCGAGTTATTGGCAGCAACTTTGCCCCAACTGTTGAAAGAGATGAATTTCTTGTAGCTGAAAAAATCAAGAAAGAACGTATGTATTTTTCCTCATTGTTACTTATTTGAGATAGAGAGCATGAGGGGAGGGGCAGAGGGAGAGGGAGAGAAGCAGACTCTGCTGTGTGTGGAGTCTGATGTGGGGCTTGATTTCACAACCCTGAGATCATGACCTGAGCCAAAATCATGAGTTGGATGCTTCAGTGACTGAGTATGAGGGGCATAAGGGGCTTAGTGTGCACTCATGCATATCTTGTGGTTTGCAGTATTTATTATGCACCTTTTGACCACATATCATAGAATGCTCTTGGCAAGAAAATGCTCAGTATTGTTTCTATTGATTGTCAACCTCCAGACTTCTAGTACTTTAGAACTTATGAACTTTTTAATTCTGAGCTGATACTGAAAGCTTAAGAAAGACATCATTACCTTTGAGAAGAAAGCTTTTCATTTATTAGCACCGGGGTACTGTGATGTTCTCTGGCTGTATAAGGTGGGGCTCTGCTGCCTCTCTGTACTCTGGGACTGAGGGAGGGACGCTTTGTGCAGAAAGACCCACATAGGAAATTTCTCTTGTATCAGTCGGAGGGTAGTTTTTCTCCAGAGGCCTGCTCCTCACAGTTCTCTGGGCTGTCCCACCCCAGCTTCACCTGCCAGAAAAGCAAGCCTTGCCATGAAGGTCAGTTTGTTTTCCTTGCTGAGGTCTGGCTGTTAACTGCCTAGATGAAATGGACTTCGGTTACTTCTGACTGTGTTGGCAAACCAGTGGTGACACCTTCTAGGATTTCCCTCCTTCATGGCATAGTCTCCAACTGCCAGTTGGTGCCTTGTTCACTGCATTTGACCAGTGGTCTGAGCATGTCAAACAGGGCCGTGTAGCGGAGCTGGAGGTGAGGGGCCTTGGTGATTGAGGCACTGTGCTCAAGTACCTGGACCTGGCAGTCCTCACCTTGGCTTACTTGGGTTTGATGAGCAGTCAGCTTGGAAATGACCCATCCGTTGGTGTTATTTACCGTGATATATTATTTATGTAAGAGGTGAAAATGGAGTATTTATCTTGCTGTTAACCTCTAAACACTTCTTTTTATTTACATTTCTTGTCTATAAAACTAAACATAAGAACACTACTCTTCTTGAACCCTGATGACTATTACATCTTAGATTATTTTTCCATTTCAGACTTTAGATTATTTTACATTTTGAATTACTAGTGACAGCTCTAACTATTAGGTACTATATTAATAGATTATTCCTTTTGCAAATTTACATTTCAGGGTCTCCTGGTGACCATATTATCCATACACGTAGTAGTTAAAAATAAAGTTTGTCATGGGCATTAAGGAGGGCCCGTGATGTGATGAGCACTGGGCATTTATGCAACTGATTTGAGTTATTGAACACTAATCTGAAACTAATGATGTACTATTTGTTGGCTAATTGAGTTTAAATAAAAAAGGTTTATTTAAACTGAGAATTGGCATGACATTGCTGGAGTGGGTATTGCAAGGAAGTCTTGAGATTTCTTTTAAGAAGAGAGCTGGAGGGATCCCTGGGTGGCGCAGCGGTTTGGCGCCTGCCTTTGGCCCAGGGCACGATCCTGGAGACTCGGGATCGAATCCCACGTCAGGCTCCCGGTGCATGGAGCCTGCTTCTCCCTCTGGCTGTGTCTCTGCCTCTCTCTCTCTCTCACTGTGTGCCTATCATAAATAAATAAAATAAAATTAAAAAAAAAAAAATAAGAGAGCTGGAGCCATGCATAGTTTTTTTTTTTTTTCCTGTGTAATATCCTACAGTTTTGAAATAAGACTTGTTGTGTATTGACACCATGCACCTTTTCTGCCTGTTAGCACCAGGTGTCCATCCACCAGGTGTCCATAACCACTACCACCATTGCTGCCCCCCCCCCAGACCTCCCCCCAACATCCCCAGCTCTCAGATGGCCCAGCTGCAGTGGTGGAGTGCTATGGATGTCTCTCTCATGTAGTGGATGTAGTGGGCACCACTGACTTACCATATTTCCTTAATTCCTAGATAAAATTTTTACATTTTAGCATTTTTGAAATTTGATTACAGTTTTTGGTAGGTTAGTTGAATTAGGGTGGTTCTGTCTTCTGGAATAACACAAAGGTCATTTTCCATTTTATATACCCGACTTAAAATATAAAAGGTTACGGTGTTTTATATTGAAACAAATTGCAAAACTCATGTGTGACAAAGTTTAACACCTAATGATTCTTAATTTCTCACATTTGTGAGTGGGGTACATTCTAAGTAAAGATTTGTTTTGCAGTCTGTTGGATAAATCATTTTTTGGTGAATATTGTTTATTTTTATTTGTATTATTTACTATTTTATTGTCCCATGATTATTTCGCATGTCTGAGTTAGTGTCAGTCTCTTTCTATAGAAAAAACATCTCTTAATTTAGTGACTGTTCATTTGGAGTATTTCTATATGTTTTAAAAGGAAGTAAATTCTTTGATCTTTTTTTTTTTTTAAAGATTTTATTTATTCATGAGAGATGCAGAGAGAGAGGCAGAGACATCAGGGAGCCCGATGCAGGACTCACTCCCAGGACCACGGGATCATGACCTGACGCAAAGGCAGATAGATGCTCAACCACTGAGCCACCCAGGCATCCTGAAATACATCTTATTTTTATTTTTATTTTATTTTTTTTATTTTATTATTTTATTTTATTTTATTTTCTGCAATACGTTTTAAAGATAGCTTTACCTCTCTGCATAGGATGACTTGACAGTGCAGATGTAATTGGGATGATTTAACTTCTGGTATGTGGTTTCTAAGATCCGAATGTGATACCAAGACCCTTTCCTAGCTGATGTATATGAAAAAGCATTGGCCATCAAGCCAGTCTTTCTGCAAACCAGTTGGAACATATAGAGCTAAGTGAACTTGGCTGATGAGATTTTAAGAAATTAGTCCTGCTGGGTGATTCCTTGGAGCCTACAGACGCTATTAGCTAGATCATGAAAATGGTGCCTTTTCTCTGGTAGCAGGTATGGCAGGGTTCCTGTGAGAGGCGCGAGTGTATAGGTGGTGTGTGTGGTGTCGCAGGTGTGGGTGAGTGGGGTCTCCTCCCTCAGTGCCCAGACCCAGTGTGTAGCCTCATCCTTAATGGAATGGACCAGAACATGGGCTTCTCGTGTATTAATGTGGGTTTCAGGAAACTAGTGAGCATAGCTCTGGGCATCTGAAGACATTTACTGATATTTGCTGTACATGTTCAAAGAAATGCTTAGAATGTGTGGTTTTAATGTAAGCTATCATGAATGATAAACTTTTGTTATTGCCCTTTGAATTTACCACTCCTACAGGAGTATACATCTCTCCTTTCACGTAGTCATTAATGAATTAAACTGGTGGTAGTTGGCCTCACTAGACTGCTTATTAATATTTGTAGATAGAATCTAAAAGGTCCCTTTTAACTTTTAAATTCCTTGATTCCTGCCTAATAACATCCATATTTTACAAACGTCAGAGATATTAAATGCATTGACCAAATAGGTAGAGCTGAAATGCCACTTGTTGGCTAATTATTTTGATTCTTAAGCTCAGGATTCTTTTCAGACATCAGTTAACCTGTTACCATGGGTGAAACAGGATCATAAGAGGGATTTTAGAGTATGTGATTAACACAGTCCTTTTCTTTTCTGACTTTTCAGTTATCCGTCAGAGAAGAGAAGCGGATGCTGCATTATTTTCAGAGCTGCACAGAAAGTTGCATTCACAGGTACCACGTGTCCCACTGGGGTGAGGCCATCAGACCCATTTGGGGCCTTGTGGTCTCACATCCACTTTCCTATGCTGGGGAATGGGTTTTAAATGTAGATTGTGTTTGGCTTTTAAGAGCTTTTCAATATTAAATGTAATTTTCAGCTGCATTTAATACCACACTGCTTATAAAGAAGACGGAAGCCACATGGGGAAAGTAATTGGAATTATGGACACCTGAGTTTGTAGTGCAGGTGGCTTCGTCCCATCACAGGGAGGAAGCACACTGGTGGAAGTCTTGACTACCCATAGCTGCAAGAGCTTGTCTTCTTTTTTAATTTTTTTTTTAAGGAAAATCCACTTTATTTTTTTTTTTTAATTTTTATTTATTTATGATAGTCACAGAGAGAGAGAGAGAGGCAGAGACACAGGCGGAGGGAGAAGCAGGCTCCATGCACTGGGAGCCCGATATGGGATTCGATCCCGGGTCTCCAGGATCGCGCCCTGGGCCAAAGGCAGGCGCCAAACCGCTGCGCCACCCAGGGATCCCAAGAGCTTGTCTTCTTGATACACTTTAGTGTTCATCACACCCTAATTGGTGCTGTTATAGTGAATAACTTAAAAATTTCTGATTTTGAACATTTTGTTGTTGGATGAACAATATTAGGACACGATAATAGAACACTAGTAATTAAACAAATTAGAAAAATATGTGCAGATTAACAGCTCCCATCTTTTTGCTAAAACATGCAGTTCCTGGTTTTAAAGTTTGATCCTGCCTTTTCATTGAAAACCCTTCTCAGCTGTGCTCCTGTGTGAGGCGTGGGCAGGACTTGGCAAATGGGATCTGGTGTGGTATAGAGATGTTGGGGAAGGGGTCTTGGTATTCCTGGGCTGCAATCTGGAATGTGGCTGACAGAACTGGAGAAGGGAGGATGGCTGGTGAGGGCAGCAGCAGGTGCAAAAAGTTGTGCTGCATGCCGGGAGAAAGGGGCAGGTGGTGAGGGTGTGGTATAGGAGGTGTGGAGGGTCGTGGGGGCTGCGGGTGGCTGGCCCATGGAGGAGGTGAACCTTAGTAGGGTATGAATGCTGGGAGAAGCATTCTGTGTCACCGGCTGGAGTCAGTTAACCGCTTTGTTTTGATGTTCCTCCAGATCTTAGGGTGCACTAATGTGTATTATATTTAAAGTTCAATTTGTGTGTACGTTTGAAGTTTTCTGTCTGAATCATGGTTCTTTAGATTTCAGAATCCGAGATAACAGGGTCTAAAGTAGTTTAGAAGCCTTTAAAACATCTGTGATTCTGGAGTTATTTATCCTGGTTGCCCAGCAGGTCTCTACCCCACCCTTCTGCACCCTGCTTTGTGCACTGGAGGGCTGACAGGTGCAGGTGGCAGTCCCAGGGCTCTCTTTGTTTTGTGGCTTCTGGTTGGCTTTGCCTGGAGCTGGCAGGGTTGAGGCCAGTGAGTAGTGGTGCCAAGCTATTCATCCCTCCTGCCAGGCACCCCTGCGCCCCTCCACCTCCTGTGCCAGGCTCCCTGGCTCTGGTGATCTGTGCCTTCTGCAGCCCCTCAGGCCTCCCTGCTGCTGATGGCCCCTGCCCGCCTGGTGCCGCCCTGCTTCCCTGGTCTGTCCACAGTTCCTTGCAGCTGCCCGGAGCCAGGGGCTCTTCAGGCTGAGCCTGGCCCTTTACACACCTGCTCTGTTCATGTTAACAAAAATGATGCCGCCTCCTCTATATGTGCCATTTGATGAGTTTTTGGTGCACAGCTTTGTTCACTTTGACAACTTCCTTTGCTCTCCACTCTGTATATCATCTTTATTTCTAAAGTGAGAGTTACAGGTCTAACCCAGGACTCCCGCTGTGTGGGTGAAACTTCCAGCTGTCTTCACAAAGCCCCCTGGGCATCCTGACGCTCCATGGGACACTCCCCCAGGGACTTACAGCTCAGTAGCCTCAGACCAGGAAGGAACATGCCTGTGTTTTCTTGTTTCATACCTCCAGGCGTCCGTTCAGAGCCACTCATGCACACCTCTGTTCTTTCCTCTACGTTTGCCGTTTTGGTGAATAATAATGTTGTTGGTCTATTCCCAAGAGCCAGGAACCTGAATGTCACATTGACGATTCCTCTCCCTACATCTGCTGTGTCCCCAAGTCTTGTTAGTTGTCCTTTTCAGGCATGCCTCTCATTTGTCCCCTTTGGAGGCAGGCAGACCTTAGTTTGTATCCCAGCATGTGGCTCTGTGAGGTAGGTAGGTGGTTTAGGTTTTCACCTTTGCTTCTGTCATTTGTGGAGAATAAGGCCTGTGTCCCCATGTGGTTGTGCCGATTACAGGAGGTGACATGTTGAGGACGTCCCCCGCAGGCCTACTGTACATGGCAGTGCTGTTAGTTGATTGCTTCCTAGCCCTTCAAGGAGATGGGATCTGGTGAAGAGTGGTGCTTTGGAGGCAGGCAAATGGGCTTCAAGCCTTGCTCCTGTACCCGTGGTGTCACTGAGCCCAGGGAGTCCAGGACCTTCCCCACAGGGGGCTGCGAAGGTTGCCTGGGTGGCTGCAGAGACCAAGTGTCCGCCTCCCCCTTGACCATGTTCTCCTGAATGACTGCAGTTTCCTGTGCATCTCATTCTGCCTCCTGCAGTCCAGCCTCTGGGGACAGTCAGCAGATACAGTCATGCCTTCAGAAGCTTCCTGCTTGGACTTCTTGGTCCCACGCTGGAGACCCTTTTAATCTGATGCTTTGTTCTACTTTTGGTGTCCATGCTTCTGCCTGGCTTTGGCCAGGGTGATCTGTCTTCAGTGCCCTGAAAAGGCCATGCCTACTCCCTCCTCTGTGCCTGCATCACCCATTCTTCTTTGAGACCCTGCCCTCTCTGGGGATCCTTTCATAAATGATGGGCCACTTTAGTGACCTCCCCCCTCACCCATGTCTGACATTTCACGTATCCCACCAGAGTGTATCTGCTCCTTTGTCTCTTTGCCACCAGAGTGAGGACTCTGTCGGGGCTGGTGAGTTTCTTGTTTCTAAAAAATTGTGTGTAAATCAACTTTTTAAGTGAGACCATAATTTAAATACCTGAGATGAGCTTTTTCTTTTTCTTTTCTTCTTTTTTTTTTTGAGCTTTTTCTTTAAAGAAACTTTAGAGGAATATTTTATATAATGAAGAGTTTGTGTAAAGTAAGTAACCATCCCGTGGTTTTATAAATAAAGCTATTCATGTATTCCAGCTTGTGCATCTAAAAGGTAAGGTCATATGAATGGAGTAGAAATGCTCTGTAGATTTGGGGAAAATGTATTGAGGGTGGGCTATTATGGTGGAGTGAGACGTGATTGGAAAGTAATGGGGTCCATAGGATAACCTTACATAGAAACCTAGGTACTGCTTGTTTTGAGAACTCTTACTGCAGAGCCTTGAGTTTCGGTATACGTGGTGCTGAGACTTACATCGTATACTTTAGAATCTCCCTTTTTTTTCTTTCAATTATTCTCTTTTATGGCCTACATGGCACTTTGATAAGGGAGGGGAAGCGTTCACCTGTTTCATGATGGCATTTTTCTTGTAATCACTACATTTAGGAAGTTGGTTATTCTAAGAAGTATTTTAAAGGGGAATTGCTGTTATTCCGGAATTGGGTAATTTATACACATGTTCTCATTAGGGACTTTGGGGTTGGTTAGTTTCAGGAGGTCATGACCTCTTGAAAATGTTATTTGCAGCCTTCTATTGGGTAGCACTGTTTGTCATACCTGAAAAATGAACACACTTAGACTTGTTACCATGTGAATTAAAAAAAAAAAAAACATGTTTCTATTTTGGAAATAAGGATCATTTAGGAGAAAGGTAGATAAAGCTGGAGAGTCGTACAGACTTGTTCTTTTAATGTTTTCCTTTTAAACAGGGAGTTTTGAAAAATAAATGGTCAATTCTCTACCTCTTGCTAAGCCTTAGTGAAGATCCGCGCAAGCAGCCGAACAAGGTAAGAGGCTGTTGGCAGCTCAGTGCCTTTTTTTGTTTTTTTTAAACATTTATTTATTTACTTTAGAGAGTGCACACTGAGAGTGGGGTAGGGACAGAGGGAGAATGAGAGAGCATCCCAAGCAGATTCCTCACTGAGCAGGGAGCTTGGCCTGGGGCTCAATCCTACGACCCTGAGATCACGACCTAAGCAGAAACCAACCAACCAAGCCACCCAGGTGGCCAGTGCCTTTATTTAAAACATGCTTAGTGTCTAGTTAGGGCAAGTATACCAATTTTGATAGGAATTGGGTTCTGTACTTAAGAAAATAATTGAGAAATAATTGAGAAAAAAATAATTGAAAAAAATAATTGAAAATAATTGAGAAAAAAATAACTTGTCTAGTTTTCTTGGTAGTCCTAGAAGGTCAAGAGATTTTCTTTTCTTTCCTTCTTTAGACAGGGTACTCACTGCTTTTCCTTAAGATATTTTCCAGAGTTATATTATTACCTCAAATACAAGAATGTCCCATGAAATAGAGCATAAAAACAGTTTTCACAAGTTGTTAATAGGAGCATAGCTGCATATTAATACTCAATTCTGTATGAGTTAGAGGACTTTTTAGGTTTTCTTGTGTCTTCAGATATCATCATGAACATTAATTACTGTCATACCAGTCCGAACTTTGTTGCCACGTGGGTTTAGTTTCCAGCCCACGTGGTGTTGGAAGAGCTGTCTGGCTGCTGCGAGCCGAGTGTCTTGTGCAAGAAGGTGCTCCACTACAGAAACTTGAGGGCCTATGGGGGCAGGAGTGTGGTGCAGGAGGCTTGTTTATGTTGAAAGCCTACGTCTGAGTAAGGAGCCGTCTTCCATTATAGGATAGCACCACACTTGCAAAAATATTTGAATGATTGTTTGGGTTTTAGTTTGCTTGGATTCTGAGGAACATGTTTGAAACTTTTATCAGTTCTGCCATATTTCAAAAGTATAACAACTAAATTATTGCTTACTGAGTACAAAATCAATTACAGAAAGAACTAAAATCTGAATACAAATTATATTTGTTGATTTGGGAAGTGTTCTGTAATATTATATTTCTGTATTTTTTTTTAAGAAGATTTTATTTACTTATTTTAGAGAGAGCACAACTGGGGGGAGGGAGAGGGACAAATGGACTCCATGCTGAGCGAGGAGCATGATGCACAGCTCGATCCAATGACCCTGAGATCATGACCTGAGCTGAAACCAAGAGTTAGATGCTTAACTGACTGAGCCACCCAGGTGCCCCTGTATCTCTGTATTTCTTACTGGACTTCATTTTCAGGTTTCTAGCTATGCTGCATTATTCGCTCAAGCATTACCAAGAGATGCTCACTCGACTCCCTACTACTACGCCAGGCCTCAGACGCTCCCGCTTAACTACCAGGACCGCAGCACCCAGTCGACCCAGAGCGCTGGTAGCATGGGAAGCAGTGGCGTCAGTAGCATAAGTGTGTACACCTTAAATGGCCCAACCCCAACGCCGCAGTCTCTCCTTCCAGGGTAAATCAAGCTTGCACACATTGATTGTTCCTCTTAGGATTTTATTCTTCTCTGTTTCAAATGGGAATTCTTTCCTCTCTAGTCATGGTTGACTGTAATCTTTTTTGGCCTACTCTACTTTGTTAATGCAAGTGCATAGTAGTAAGGCCCTATTTCAGAAGTATGATAGGATGGGCCTTTCATTTTGAGGTAACTGAGTGACATTTCCCTTGCTGGATTCCCATAGTTTCTTCAGTGATTATTGGTCTCCTTTACCCATGTGTGCTATTCTCTTTATTATTTAAAAAATAAGTAAACTGAAATAAAGCTTTCTTGTCCTCAAGTACTGAGGTCTTCAGACTGACAATTATAACACCTTGTAGTGCTCGAGAATTAAGATAAGTAGCTCTGGGAACGCATGGTTAATGTGCGGTCAGATCTCATGTTTCCAGGAGATATAGTTTGTGGTTGGGAATGAAGCCACTGCTAATGCGGTAGTGGACTTGGAACTTTGCTTTCCTTGTCTTTTTACATATTTCTATGCATGGCTCATTCCTGGTGATCACATTAAAGCAGACTGTCATCCAGTAGGTATTTATACAGAACAGTGACTAGAGATTCATCGTCATGGGTGTTTCACATGAGCATAGTGTCATAGGAAATTACGTTAATACAGTTATGTTCACATCACTAGAATCTTGTGTGTGTGTAGCACACATAGGTTATAAATGCAGTCTGGTGTTCTAGAAAGACAGCAGGATATATTTTACAGATTTAATCTCTGATTTATGTTCTGGCTGAAACAGTCGATAGACTTTGTCATTTTTACCTTAGAGTTTGAAATAATTGTTGTGAAAAAGAACTGTATAGAGGACTTTGAGCTGAAGTGGTCCTTTAGAATTTTTCTCTTAAATTTAGAACTGTATTGCAGGTCATAGTTTTTTTTTTTTTTTTAAAGATTTCACTTGTTTAAGCAGGTCATAGTTTAATAAGTATTATTAATGACTTTTTTTCCCCCATTGAAGATAACTGGAGCACAGCTCTCCCTCTTTTTTATCAGTAATCAGTCTGCTCCATGGAGGTTCATTTGTGTGGTGCAGTCCCAGGAAGCGATATGTTTTTTTGCAGTTATCAGAACATATGTCCTCAGAAATCAGCTGTCATGTCTTAGATTTTCAAAGAGCAGCCGTTTCTTTCCTTTTTTTTTTTTTTTTTTTAAGATTTTATTTATTTATTTGAGAGAGAGAGAGAGCACAAGAAGGAAGAGGGAGAAGCAGACTCCCCACTGAGCAGGGAGCCCGATGTGGGGCTCAATCCCAGGACGTTAGGGTCATGAACTGAGCTGAAGGCAGTCGCTTCATCGACTGAGCCACCCAGGCACCTCCAAAACAGCAGCTTTGACATATTCTCCAAATTATCAAAAGCTATTTTGACCTTTTGTGCTTTTGCTTTTGACTTTATATTTGTACATTTTTAAAATAAATTGCAAAATCCTGGGAGACTAGTGAGCATATAGAACAGGGGACAGCACTCCAGATTTTTTACTTCTGTGATCACAAATGCTGGATGGATGAAAGCTCTTAAGTTTGAAGTTAAAATTAGTGGTGAATTTCAAAGTGGTTTTAGATGGGTAACCTATGCTATGTGTTTGTAAAGAAAAGTCAAATAGCTTTTGATTTTTAAGCTAAGAAATACGTAGGAGGTGCCTGATGCCACCCTAGAGGTCCCAAAGAGCCCTTGGACTGATTAGTTGATGGATTTGAGTAGGGCGATGTCACTCACCTAGCTCAGATTTCTAATGTTATGTAATTCAATATAGAAGAAATACGTAAGAGGTGCCTGATGCCACCCTAGAGGTCCCAAAGAGCCCTTGGACTGATTAGTTGATGGATTTGAGTAGGGCGATGTCACTCACCTAGCTCAGATTTCTAATGTTATGTAATTCAATATAGTAATATGAGCAGAATTTCCAGCAGTGTTTTGTCTTTCAAGTGAGTAGCCTGGATGTTTGGAGATATGAAATGCTCTTTCCTTCTTTCAGACAGCCTCATCATGCTCCTGGAGTGGGAGACTGTCTTCGGCAGCAGTTGGGGTCACGTCTTGCATGGACTTTAACTACAAACCAGCCTTCTTCACAAATCACTACCTCAAAAGGTATCCCAAACACTGTTTCTCGCAACGTGACAAGACCAAGGAGGGAAGGGGATGCAGGTGGTGAGTAAGGATAGACTTAAATGTAGATTTTTTTTTTGCATATTTAGAATTTATGCTTCCCTTATCTTAAAATACTAATGAGTCCTCGCTTACAGTTGTTGAGTAGTTCTCATGGTGAGAGGTTCAGATGCTGAAGTATGGTCTGATGTGCCTTGGGAAGTCTGGCAGTGCCTAGGATGTTGAAGATTATTTGATGGCTAAGTGGACACATTAAGAGTTTTAAAGCTCTGTTAGATTCCAATAGAATGTTTGATTTTTTTTCAAGAGAGCCCTATGAATAGCAGTGTTTGAAACATAAGCATCTGCGAATAGAGGAATAGGCTTCATTGCCGGCTCATAATCTGCAGGTTCTGACATCCCTCTGGCTACTATCAGTGCTTGCGTAGAAGGCGAGCACCAGGGGTGTTTTGTGTGGACCTGGGAGTACAGCCCAGTGTTTGAGGTCCAGCCTGTGCAGCCACACTGCCCACCTGTGTCTGTCCTGTACCACATAATTGCTTGTGGGCGCTTAGGCTGGGAGGCTGGCTTCCAGACCATGAGCATGCCCATCTCCGCTCCTTTTTTTGCTGTGGCTCCTGATCTCTAACCAGTGCCTTCAGGCCTGTGTGATATACAGAGCTAACTGAAAAAAAGACTCTACAGTATCCTTGATTAATCCAAAAGAGCTGGAGAGGACGTGCAAAGGAGGAAAGAAGAGCAGGGTAAATAGCAAACATTCAGCAGTGCGGTAAATTTAAACCAAACATGTCCGTAGTCACATGAAATGTGCGTGGATTAGATACTTCATTTTAAAGATTCTTAGGGATGCCTGGGTGGCTCAGTTGGTGAGGCATCTGCCTCGGCTCAGGTTGTGATCCCGGGATCCTGAGATCGAGTTCTGCATTGGGCTCCCTGCTTAGCAGGGAGTCTGCTTCTCCTTTCCTGCTATGTTTCTCTCTCTCAAATAAATAAAATCGTTAAGAAAAAAAAAGATATTTAAAGAAATTCTATTTAGACAGTTGTATACTGCTCAAAAGAGATACATTCTAAATATGGGGACACAGGTTGGATAAGTGGATGAAAAAACACATCGTACAAACATTAACCATAGAAGGATGGACGGACTCATTACTGTCAAACCAGACAGTAGCAGGAGTGTTGCCAGGGCCAGAGGGACATTTCATAACAATGAAAAGGTCAGTTCTTCAGGAAGAAATAGTACTCCTAAGTGTATATTCACCTGCTAACAGAGCTTCAAATGTACAAAGGAAAACCAACAGACAGACCCACAATTACAATTGGGTATTTCAACTTCTGTCTCTTAGTAATTGATGGAGAAAATAGAATGGTCTGTAATGAAAGGTGGGTGACATTTGAACAGTACTACCAAGGAGTCAATGTAATTAATATTTATGGAATACTTGAACCTGTCCTCACCTTCTGCCTCACTACCCTGGTTTTGGGAGTGCTCACCTTGACTCATTACATTTTCCCTCCCACTGACAGCTTGGATTTCTGAGCATTGCCTCCTTGTCATTGCTGCAACCTAAATTCTGACTTAGTTTTTTGTTTCAAGGTTTATGGAAATCATGACTTTTCCACTGTATTCATTTCTCTTCATGTGGTTGAGAATGGACCTACATTTGTCTGCATGCTTTGTAACAGCACAGTTTTCCAACAGCACAGTTTTCTAGATGCTGTGAGAGAATTACCCATCCTTTTTGATAGATTTGTGCTGCTCCCTTTTCTGTGTATTGCTCCTTGGTTATATATGAAGCTCCTATGTACTGCTTTGTTTGTTCATTTATTTTTTAAGATTTTATCCAACGTGGGGCTCCAACTCACCACCCCGAGATCAAGAAATGAGTGCTCCACCGACTGAGCCAGCCAGGCGCCTTTTTTTTTTTTTTTTAAAGACTTTTTGTATAAGAAATTATATGCTTTCCATATACTTAGAAAATTCTTGTTTCTTCGAGCTTCATACTTTTTCCATCTTAAGCTCATTTTTTTAGGTTCACAATTTTGTCCTGGTTGCAAATACATAATGTAAAACTAGTGTTGTCTTAAAATTTATTCCCTCTTAAAATGTGTTACGCTTACAAAAACTGTCCTTCAGGTGCTGGGGAAGTGACTGAAGCAGCCCTGGTCAGAGACATTTTGTACGTCTTCCAGGGCATAGATGGCAAGAACATCAAGATGAGCACCACGGAGAACTGTTACAAAGTGGAGGCCAAGGTGCAGTAACCCAGCCCTGTCTGAGCCGTGATGAGGTGTGATGGGGTGACAGGGGCTGGATCTTCAGAGCTGGGAGTGCCAGTTAGGTTCCTGCTTCCCTGTGTGTTTGTGGCTCACAGGCTTGTGCTGGGGCCCTTCTGCTGTGCCTGCCTCCTGCGTTCTCTGGCAGTGCTCTCAAGACGCAGTTCCAGATAAGGTGCCTCCACTTGCCTGTGTTCACCTTCCAGAACCTCCTTTCCCACAGCCCCTTATTGATGTCGGCAGTCTTTTGCAGCTCCCCGCTGTTAAAGAGGTAGCTGATGACACAATCTGCTGCCATGCTGAGGGGCTGCCACTCATGCCTCAGTGATGCTCCTTGAGCCCCGCACTTACATGGAGGTTTTATTTCCCTGCCAGTGCCTGGTGCTTTTGTTTCCTGGAACCTCGTTCTGTTCTTACAGATGGTATATTAGTTACTTTTAAGTTCCGTGTGTTGGAACCGAAGAATTACACTGAAAGTACAAATAGTTGAGAAAAATAATAATTGAAATTCTAGTGTTAATTTTTAACTTTTGATGTATTTTCTTTTCAGGCAAACCTAAGTAAATCTTTGAGGGATACAGCAGTCAGACTTGCTGAGTTGGGATGGTTACATAATAAAATCCGAAAATACACTGATCAGAGGAGCCTGGACCGTTCATTTGGACTTGTGGGTCAGGTACGTTCATTGTTACCAGAACATTTAGGACACCATTCATTTTGAGGAGTGCTTAGTCTATTTAAAATCTCATTATGAAAGTAATTCTTAAAAAAAGGATTCTTTTTTTTTTTTAAGATTTTATTTATTTATGAGAGGCAGAGAGAGAGAGAGGCAGAGACACAGGCAGAGGGAGAAGCAGGCTCCATGCAGGGAGCCCGATGTGGGACAATCTCTGGTCTCCAGGATCACACCCTGGGCTGAAGGTGGCGCTAAACCGCTGAGCCACTGGGGCTGCCCGAGGATTCTTTTTAAATGAATTTCGATAATAGGATATTGTAGCCTTCGTGGTCCACTCAGGAAAAGAGAGACCACGGTGTGTATTGACAGAGGTAACTAAATACTACAAATTGTTCACAGTAGCTGTTGGTGGAGTGTGAACACAGAAGAGTATGTAAATGCATTAAAATAAACCTAGAGGGATCCCTGGGTGGCACAGCGGTTTGGCGCCTGCCTTTGGCCCAGGGCGCGATCCTGGAGACCTGGGATCGAATCCCACATCGGGCTCCCGGTGCATGGAGCCTGCTTCTCCCTCTGCCTGTGTCTCTGCCTCTCTCTCTCTCTGTGACTATCATAAATAAATTAAAAAAAAATTAAAAAAAAAAAATACACCTAGAGATGATGGATTGCATATCACTTTAAAATACACAGAAAAGTGTAGAGGCTGGTGTTTAAAGAAAACTTTTTTTTAATTTGCAGGTTCTTCCCACTGAATATGCTTGGTTTTCCATCCCAGAGTTCATTCTGGGAAGTTTTTGTCTTAGGACTATGTGAAGGTCTTTCTCACAGCTTCTGATTTGACATCTTTGCAGTATTTAAGATCACAGAGGTCCACGGTGTTTTTAATAATGTGGGTGGGGAGAATGAGCGGTACAAACAATAGTGAGAAATTGGGAGAAACTGGCATGGCGTTGCTAGTTTTTAAATTTTGGTAAACTCTACTCTGAAGAAATAGAAGGAACGTAGTCTTTTTTTTTTTTTTTTTTTAAGATTTTATTTATTCATGAGAGACACAGAGACAGAGGCAGAGATATAGGCAGAGGGAGAAGCAGACTCCTCACAGGGAGCCCGATGTGGGACTCGATCTCCAGATGGGATCACACCCTGAGCTAAAGGCAGATGCTCAACCACTGAGCCACCCAGGCGTCCCCAAGAAGGAATATAATCTTAAAAGATTATTGTCTAAAGTAAATACTCTTTGCTGTAACCTGATTTTTTCATTCCTTTTCTGCAAAGTTCATTGCTAAGGGATAATAGCTTCCTAACATCAATAAATATAGATGTTGTGGTGCTTGAACGTGGGGAGACCATTGACAGAACCAGAATTTAAGTCATGCGGAACCCCCAAACTGCTGTAAAGCACTGTGCCTGCACAGTTCCTGTGGGTTGATGTGTGAGGACTGTGTTGTGCTCTCATGACACCTACTTTTTCCTGCAGAGTTTTTGTGCTGCCTTGCATCAGGAACTAAAAGAGTACTACCGGTTGCTCTCTGTTTTACATTCCCAGGTAAACTTTGTGTTTTAATTTCTTTGTGATTTGCAGTGTTACAAAACTGCAACAATATGGAATTTTTAAGGTTTTTCATTAAAAATTAAAAGATAAAAAGATAAAAAATTAAGATTAAAAGATTAAAAGATAAAAAATCTGTTTGCTAATACTGTTTGTACGGTCTGGATACCCCTAAAGCTTCAGGAGAAGCAAGTGATGCTAATTGTCAGGGTTCCGCCTCTCCTGTAAACAGATCACTAATAGCTTAAAGGGACCTCTTGCTTCAGTTTTATGAGAAGATCCCTTCTCTACATTCACTTTACATGGATTAAGAAATGATGGATGTATTTGGTGACTTGTACTTAAATATTCTGTCTTTATTGTTTCTTAGCTACAGTTAGAAGATGATCAGGGTGTGAATTTGGGCCTTGAGAATAGCTTGACTCTCCGGCGCCTCCTGGTTTGGACTTACGACCCCAAGATAAGACTGAAGACTCTTGCAGCCCTGGTGGACCACTGCCAAGGTTGTTCTTTGTCTTATAGACCTGTTCTGTTTCAGGGCGGGTTTTAGGGAACGTCACACACATTTATTTTTGTGCCTGATCTCTCCTGTATCTTTTTTGTAGAAGAGCCAGAAGTATGCCAGTTACATACAAGTTAATAGATAACTTAGGGGGGAACAACCAGTTGTGAACATGGCTCCCGTGTCTTTGTATTTATGGAAGCTTTGTATATCGTTAAAATGAAGGAAGAAAGAAGAGGGTCTAGTGTTAAGGATTTTGTGATCCTTGATGCTGTAACTGTTCATCTCTGTGCCTCTTTTGTTTGTTTCTGACTGAGCAGCCTTTCTTGTGGGGTTTTTCCTCGTGAGGTTATGGCCCACATCCAGGCTCTCCAGCTGTGTGCTACACATTGTCAAGTATGTGTGTCTGGCTGAGGCCTCTTCTAGGCTCTTGGTCTGCATTTCTAGTTGCTTTCTGAACGTATTGTCTCACTGTTTGTTCTGCCTTGCCCAAGACCTCTTTGTCTTTTCTCTTTGTCTGTAATGCTTGAACACTGACAGCTTCCACCTCTTAGGATCATTAGGCCTGAGTGAGACGTGAGAAGCCAGGGGTCAGCCCCTAGGTCATGGTCCCATGTCTGCTGCCACCGTCCAACTCGGTGATGCTAGCTAGGGCAGAACTCCAGCATGTCTGGATCCAACTTCACCATTCCACCCGTGCATTCCCTGCCTGCCCCACCTCCTAGCGTCTTTTCTACCTCCTGGCATCTTCCCTCAAAGAGAAAGCCTTGGAGGACAGTGCATGAGCGTGTCATTCTCTCCGAGGCCGAGCACTCCCCACCCCCCCACGCCCCCCACCCGTGGGATCCTACCAGACTCCTCTGTTTTCCCCTTCCACGGCTCACTTAGCTCCTCCAGTCCTGGGCCTCCCGCTCCTTTGGCTGCCTGACATCTGTGCCCCTCCATCAGACCACATCAGTCCTTCCTTAACTTCTTTCAGCGATTTAAGAAAATCATTCTTAACATAAACATTTCATGTGCTTATGGACCTGATTTTTGTCACTGCCATTACTCTGTACTGAGCTGTGCTCCCAGGATACTGGGCACTGTAGACATAGAGCAGGGTGTTTCAGTCGGTAAGTTTCAGCCGCTGCGGTTTAGTGGGTGGAGACTAGCACATGACATCCACAGAAAACCGGAAGGAAACAGACAGCAGTAAAATACAAGTATTCTTGTAGAACTTTTATGTTTTAGGAGTATTCTTTTGTATCTTGGAGTGCAGTATCTAGTGTGAATTTTAACACGTGTTTCAGTCAGGAAAGGTGAAAATCATGCTGTAGCTTGAAGAGCAAACCAGAATTTTGCTGCCAAAAAGCTCAGGAGCGGCCCAGGGGATGCAGGTGCATGTGTGATGACTTGGGAGCCATCCCTTGCTCTTTTGGTTCTGTGACAGGCTCACTGCCACTTCTATGCCCAGAGTGATAGTCAGGACACTGATGTACTGCATCTTGATTCCTTGGGCATTTTGGTTTGTGTGCTGTGAACGGTTTGTCCCGGGAGAGTAACTTGCCTCTGTTGTCCATGTGTGTTCCACAGGAAGGAAGGGGGGTGAGCTGGCCTCTGCCGTGCATGCATACACGAAGACAGGGGACCCATATGTGAGGTCGCTGGTGCAGCACATCCTCAGCTTGGTGTCACACCCCGTGCTGAGTTTCCTGTACCGCTGGATCTACGATGGGGAGCTTGAGGACACGTACCATGAAGTAAGGAATGCCATTCCAGCCTCACACCTGACTCGGGGGGGTGGGGGAGGGCATGGACTCCAGGACAGCTGTTTCCCCTTCACTCAACGATGCGTATTTGTCCAGAGCTTTGAAAGCCATGTACTGCTGAGCAGTATAGCTGTATGTGCTCAGTGGAACATTATTATCCTGGTTTTAATGGTGGGAAACTCCTACCCAGGTTTATGGCAAAGCTAGGGCCAGGGCTTCCAGTTTGTCCTCCTAACCTCATGAGGCAGCATTGCATTCTGTGGCTTCTCAAGGTTACCACCTAAGCTAAACTCACTTGGACTTACTAAGGTGCTGTTTAACTGTTTCAGTGAAGTTACTGTGTATATGCCATTTGCCTATTGAAATACAGTGAGTTCTGCTGGAAGGCAACATATGTGTTTTCAGTCCTACAGTTAAGACCACAGGTCCTCTGACACTGAACTTCACAGAAGCTCAAGCACTGTTGACACACGTTAAATGGTTAAGCACTCCTTGCATTCTGGAGCAAATATGGCTTTTACCTTGAAGAAGCTCTGATGGGAGCTTGTGGCCATGGCAGGAGGCGGCTGGTGTTGGTGATTTGTGCTCTCCTATCATGGCTTCCTCCTCTCACTTACTTTCTGATGGATGAACTTGATGGAAGCCGTCATGAAATTCACGTTGTGCTCATGTGGTTTCTGATAGACCAGTTGTGCTGGAATCAGTGGCTTTTAAAATATGCATGGCAGCAGAGCCAACCGCAGAGGATGGCTTTGGGGGTGCTTTTGAAGGACTGGGTGGCACCTACAGGTGCAGGTGGCTCATTGTGTCTGGTAGTTCCTCCATGGAGTTATGGTTGTCCTTTGTTACTGCACGTAATAGATGTAGACACCCCACTTTTTGTAGCATCTCTTCTGCTGACAGAGGTTATGGTCTTTGTAGGTGTAGACCTTTTGAACATCATCAAAAAGAACATCCTTTTCTGTACCTGCCTGTGCACATTGGTGAGTTTCTCCAGGGTCAGTCCCAGGAGACGGGATTGCTTGCTCTTGGGGAATGCAGCCTTTCCATTTTGGTCCTACCCTTTCCAGCACCCTGCAGTCAGCCCTCTTGGTTTCTGCTCCACCTGGGTAGCACTCCTACTGGAGTTCTAGGAAGGTAGCACTCCTACTGGAGTTCTAGGAATGGTTTTTATTCCTGTATTGTGGTTTACTGGTTCCTACTGAATTTGACCAACTTTTCATGTTTATCAGTTATTTTTATTCTACTAATTGCTGTGCCTATGCTTTGCCCATTTTTCTGGTGGGTTTGTCTGTCTGTCTAGACTTGAATCATGGGATGATTTTATACATTTGGTTATCGTGCATCTGTGATTGCATTTTTTAAATTATTTTTCTTTTCACTGTTTATTTTTACATTATTTCAGACTTAGAGAAAAGTGAGAGTAGTGCAGAGAATCACAGATTCGATTGCTGCCCCTCCCCCAATATTAGTTTTGCCATGGTTACCATATACCACATTCCCATGTGCACCTGAGTCTGTTTCTGGACTCCCTTTTTCTGAGTTTAATGTTTTTGTTTGCTGTTCATCAATATTAAGTAACCATAGCTTTACAGTTTGATATCTGGTAGGGGCTTTTTCCATAATTTTCCTTGCTGTTTTTGCACATTTCTACATAGATGTGAATTTAGAATCCACTTGGCAGGTCTGTCAAAAGTTTTTAAAAATATTTATAGGGGTCACACAAGTTACAGATTTTTTTTTTTTTTTAAGATTTTATTTATCCATGAGAGACAGAGAGACAGAGACATAGGCAGAGGGAGAAGCTGGCTCCCTGTAGGGAGTCTGACGCAGCACTTGGTCCCTGGACACTAAGCCACCCAGGCGTCCCAGTGAAGTTATAGATTAAGAAGAAAGGTTTTTATATGCTCTCTGTTTATTCCTTTTTTTTTTTTTTTTTTAGATTTTATATATTTATTCATGAGAGATACAGAGACAGACACATAGGCAGAGGGAGGCTCTCTGCAGAGACAGACACATAGGCAGGCTCTCTGCAGAGAGTCCGATGTGGAACTCGATCCCAGGACTCTGGGATCATGATCTGAGCCAAGGGCCGACCCTCAACCATTTAGCCACCCAGGGGCCTCTATGTTCTGTGTTTCTTTAGCTAAATAAGCTATCTTTTTTAAAAAACATGAGCTGAAAGCTTTGAAATCTATTCTGCTTTCATTTTACTAATGGTCACTTTGAAGTTTTTCAGAACCTATTTTAACCTGTATTTTTCTAAATGCCAATGTCAGGAATAAACCAATTTCTTTAATCCACTCCTGTCTTTTAGATGAGGAATTTTGCACCTACCCCAGGTTCTGCCCTGCTATCCACGTAATCTCTAGCATTTTAGATTGTTATTTTATTATTTTAGTTTTTGTACGCATTTTATAAAAATTGCCTTCTGTCAAGATTTTAATTTGTTTTGCTTTGTTTTCTTAAGGTTTGCATACATTATTTAGACTTGTATCTCTTAGGTTTCACTGGTATTATTCCTTATCACTAAGCTCATTACACCTCCTGTTGTTGAGAGGAACATACATAGTTTTTGTGATATTTTAGCCTGATTATTTTAAAAAGCTAAGTTGTGGCTCATGCTTCTTTCAAGATCCTCCTATCGTATGGTGAGCATAACATTAAACAAGGAACATTCTACTCTCTCAGTAATTACTCAGTGTCCTGACTGAGACCAGCTGGTCTACCTTTGGGCGTCAGGGTCAGGTAGAGTAGCTTATCCATTTGGTTGTTAGACAACTGCTTTGAAAAGCCAGCCCATTTATGTGTCGTGCTATTGGTTAACAAATGCAGCCCCAGAGCTCAGCACCTAATAGGAAATATATGCATTCCCGAATTCTTATTGAAATTGGACTTTATCTCATTCCCAGATAGAACTGAGTCAAGATTTCCTGGAATGACATTCAAAAATAAAAGATTTATATAGGAAAAAAAAGAAAGATTATAAAAAAAATGAAAACTTGTCTCTTTTTATTAATAAAATTCCACCTTTTTCCTCACCCAATAAGTAGTATGTAAATCATAATATGAGTTTGGGTGATAATAACTTTTTGAATAGCTGCCAATCAGTTTATTCCATGACCCTGATTTTCTTCAGAGGTTGGGATAGGAGTTGTTTGGACCCTACTGGCATATATATTACTACCAATTAATAGAGCCACAAACCAGCTAATTATCTTTTTAAAATTTAGCACCTAAAAAAATAAAATAAAATAAAATAAAATAAAATTTAGCACCTAAATTCTAAATTGTAATATTTTTGTCTTTTGTCTTGAGATTAGTTTGCATTTTCTAGCAATGAGATTTTTCAAGTAGTCTTTAATTATACCACTAATCCATTGTATGCATCTGTGTTTTTAAAGAGGTCCTTAAAAGTACCACCAATTCTTTATTGATTGCCTTATGTGTGATTTGGGCTTATTTCATTTATTTTGTTGATACTAATTGTGGTATCGGAGAATCAATGGTAAATGTAGATAGAATCAGAAACAGACTTCAAATTGATTTTCCTCTGGGCTGTTATCTTTACTATTTTTGAACATTGATTTACTGAGGTAAGACAAAAGCAAACTCTTTAAGACTGGAATAGATTACATTTGGGATACTCATATTGAAGAACTCTTGTGCATTAGATATGTGTAAGGCAAACTGAAGGTTTTATTAAAGAAAAAAATAGGGATCCCTGGGTGGCGCAGCGGTTTGGCGCCTGCTTTTGGTCCAGGGTGCGATCCTGGAGACCCGGGATCGAATCCCACATCGGGCTCCCGGTGCATGGAGCCTGCTTCTACCTCTATGTCTCTGCCTCTCTCTCTCTCTGTCTCTCATGAATAAATAAATAAAATCTTAAAGAAAAATAAAATTAGTCCTTCTTTACATAAAGTTTATTACGTTCTGTGCCCTGGGCTTTCCATGTTTAGTACTGTGATGCCAGAGGGCTTATACCGCCCATTGGTGGGTCTTGTTAGAACTCAGCTGCTTTATAGGTGTTGGGTGGAGCTTAAGGGCTCAGGTTCTGGAGTCTGATGACTCGGGTTTGACTGTTGGCTTCAGTTTCTGTTGGCTGTGTCTCCCGGCGAGTATTTTATTCTCTCCAAGCCTAACCTTCCACATCTTTTCTGTATGTACAGTAGTAGTGCCGATCTCATGGGATTGTGTGTATGCCTGAGGGTTGAGTCAGGCAAATAGTAAGTATGCAGTACATTATTTGCTGTTAATTAATATAAGAAGAGCACTAGATAAAATTTGAATACCCACTGGTCTTTCTCTTACTTATGGTCGTCTTCGACTTCTCTGTTTTCTC
Source organism: Vulpes vulpes (assembly GCF_048418805.1). Taxonomy (NCBI): domain Eukaryota; kingdom Metazoa; phylum Chordata; class Mammalia; order Carnivora; family Canidae; genus Vulpes; species Vulpes vulpes. The sequence goes on along the minus strand of NC_132785.1, from coordinate 60,031,616 downwards.
TTGAACCATGCATTTATAAATGTTCATTTAAGGCTTTAATTTTGGGAAGGTTCTCTTTAAATATTATATTTACCAAACACATTTGGTAGTTTACACAATTGTGTTCTGACCCTTACACCATTAAAATTTGGATATTTTCGTCTCTTCAGTTCCTGCCTGATTTTCCCTCAACTGTGTGATTAGTTATAACTTAGTTGTAAAATCATATTTCTTCAAGTGTCTGGTTAATGGTAAGTAGCTATATATGAGCTTTATAACCACTCTTTTAAAAGTAGTTGACTTAAATACTTGTATAAGGAAATGCTCTGTTCTGTAATCAAAGAAAGCACAAAATGTGGATAAACAGAAATTGTAAAAAGTACCCAGAGAAGAAATACTGGAGTTGAAAAGTATAGTAACTTTCAGTTAAAAGGAAAAAAATTCGCTAGTGGCTCAACAGATTTGAGCAAGAAGAAGAAAATAAGTGCCTTGCAGGTAGGATAACAGGTTATCTGGTCTGAGGAGCTTGAAGTAGGAAAACTCAGTGAGGCCCACAAGAGTTCACTTTGTAATCAAGCTGTGGAAAGACAGAGAACCTTAGAAGTTTCACTCAAGGACAACTCATGGAAAAGGTCCTCGGTTAGAACAGCTGATCTCACCTCAGAAACCATGAAGGCCAGTAGGCAGTAGGATGCCACGTTCAAAATGCCGAAAGGAAAAACTGTCATTCAGGAATTTTGTATCCCGTAAATGCCATCTCAGAAAGAGTGGAGAAATGAAGTCATTTCCAGGTAATAAAACCTGAGAGCTCCTAGAAACACAGACCATCAACACCAAGTCCTGGAGAAATATTAAATCTGAATAGATCTGTAGCAAGTAAGAAGATAAAGTCCTTAATCTCAAAAATTTTCCAGTAAAGAAAAGCCCAGGACTAGATGGCTTCACTGGTGAATTCCATCACCTATATAAAAAGTTGTCACTAATTCTTCTCAAATTCTAACAGAAAATGGAGGAAAGAACATTTCTTAACTCATTTTGTGATGCCAGTATTGTTCTGATCCCAAAGCCAGAAAAAGACAACCCAAGAAAACTACAGACCAATATCCTTTATGGATATAGATGCAGAAGTCCTCACAAAGTACTAAAATAGACTAGAAGGTAAAGATTGTACACCATAACCACGTGAGACTTATCCCAGGATTGAAGGTTCAATGTAATTAAAATCAATGTAATACATCACACTAACAAAGTGAGGAAAAACACACAACCCAATTGATGCAGAAAAAGCATTTGATGAAATTTGACACTCAGACTAAGAATAGAAAGGAACTTCTGCACCTGATCACAGACATCTGTGAAACCCTAATGGGTGATATCATGTTGGTGAAAAGATGTACGCTCTGTCCCCAAGATCAGGGGCAAGGTAGGAGTTCCATTTTCCCTACCTCTACTCAGCATCACACTGGAGGCTCTAGTTGAGGCAGTTAGATAGGAGAGCAGTTAGGAAACAAAAATACTCATATTGGAAAGGAAGAAAAATTGTCATAGATGACCTAATTTTATATATAGAAAACTGAAATGTTCACAGTATATACCTAATAAGTTTTACAGATTAGCTGTATAAAAGAGCCACACACAAAAATCAGTCACATCTTTATATACTTGAAATTAACAATCCAAAAATAAAATTAAGAAAGTAGTACTATGTATGCTAGGGTTAAAACTAATCATACACCTAGGGAGAACTTAAAGGAAGGGGGTGGAAGAATTGCACACTGAAAATCCATAAAACTGTTGAAAGAAATGAAAGCAGACCTAAATAAATGGAATGGCACCACCATGCTCATGGATTAGAAGATGTAATACTTTTAAGATGGCAGCAGTTCCCAAAATGATTTCAGATTGAATGTAATCTCTTATCAAATTCCAGTGCCCCCCTTTTTTTTTTTTTTTTTCAGAAATGGGAAAGCTGGTCTTCAAAGTTATATAGCAGTGCAAGCCACACAGTCTTGAAAAAAAGAACAAAGTTGGAAGACTTACACATCCTAATTTCATAACATATTATAATGTAGAGCATTCAGAGGTGTGGTACTGGCTGCCATGAGTATAGACAGCCAGTAAAAGAGTAGAATTGAGAGTCTGGAAATGAATGTGTTCATTTTTGTTCAGTTGATTTTTAACAGGTGTTCCAAGACCAGTCATTGAAGAAAGAATAGTCTTCATTAGGTGGTGCCGGGACAGCTGGATATCTACACACAAAACAATGAATTTGGGCCTTAGTTGCATACCATATATAAAAAGTAACTCAAAATTGATATCACACCTAAAGCTGTAATATTTATAGAAATTAACATAGGTGTAAATATTTGTGGATTAGGCAGTGGTTTCTTAGATATGTCACCAAAAGCTTAATCAACAAAAAAAGATAAATTGGATTTCATCCAATTATTTCATCCATTTCAGAATTAAAAACTTACATACGTTGAAGGACGTTATTGAGAAAGTAAAATAACCCATAGAATGGGAGAAAATATTTGCAAATCATATATGTGGGAAGGGTCTAGTATCCAGAATATATAAAGAACCGTCATGACTCGAGCAAAAAGATAAATACCCCAATTGAGAAAAAGACAATGTCCAAAGCAGAGATTTTTCCAAAGGACATCTGCAATTTGGCCTTAAGTAAGTACAGGAAAAGAATCGAAACATTAGTTATCAGGGAAATGTGAATTGAAACCACAGTTGGACACTTAGTATTAAATTAGTGATACGGTAATAGGTATATGTTTTATTAGCATTCAGTAAGAAAGATGAGTGACTTTCAAGTCTGTGCACCAGCTTTTAACAGGTGATGAGAGTATATGATTTCTTCTGGTGATGGTCATGGGTACTGTTGTTTGTTCTTTGCACTTATAATGGGAGGACAAGCTAAATTTCAGATAGAAGTTAGTACCAATAAAAGTGGAATTCCCTTCCCTTTCTGCATTCTGTGTTCAAGAACCCCAGCTCGAGAACCCTTAGAGCAAAACCTCCAGGAAAAGTTTTGAACTGGCCCTGAGGCTGTGGGTGGGAGCTCATTTCTTGTGGAGTTAACACAAACGTGAACTTGTACATCAGGCTTCAGTTCTCCTGCCTTGGGCTTGGTGGAATGCCAGTTGGCTGTGGGACTGGGAACCTTTTCTGCCCTTGCCTGTCCTATTGGAGCTCTTGGACTTTCCTTCTCTGACCTAGCTGTCTTTTTTTTTTTTTTTTTTTTTAATTTATTTATGATAGTCAAACAGAGAGAGAGAAAGGCAGAGACACAGGCAGAGGGAGAAGCAGGCTCCCCCGACATGGGATTCGATCCTGGGTCTCCAGGATCGCGCCCTGGGCCAAAGGCAGGCACTAAACCGCTGCACCACCCAGGGATCCCCTGACCTAGCTGTCTACTCCTTGCTGACTTTCTTGCTTTAGGCTCTTGCTAAGAGCAGGAGATCTTAGTCTCTTTGCTGCTGGCTATTCAGAGCTTGTGCCATGTACAGCCTAGTTTTGTCCTTCCAGGAAGCTCTCTGGAAAGGGTTCTCTCTCTCCTGCTGCTGAGCAGTGGTCAGTCAGTGTCCTGCCCTAGCTGCCCTGGGTTTGGCTGTTCTACAGCCCAAGAATGAGTTTCTTTTTACCTGAAAGAAAAACTTATAGGTGGCCTCTGAGCTTTGCGGTTTCTGGTATGGAATCATTAAAAATAGTCTCTAGGTCTTCTAGTTGGTATTTTACTGTGAATTGTTGTAAAAATATGGGACCCCTTAAAAAAAATATGGGACCCTTTAGCCCAACCAGCAAGAACCGGTATCCAGCTTAACATTGTTTATCTTCTGTTAGGAAGTGCAAAGGTGGGCAAAAATAGAGCACTCTAAGAATTTACGGATATTGTAAATGATTAGAAAGTACTTTCAACATTTGGGGAAACGTTTCTAATTATTTTTGGCTATTACAAAGCAGTATGAATGAAAACATTTGGTGTTTTACTACTGCCACCTAGAGAAACTATCCGTTAGGCCTTCAGGAGCTCCCCATGGGTTTTCTCCCCAGTGACTGAGGTGAGCAAATTATGCCAGTTTAAAGTAAGAATAACGGAGTTGGTGTTAATTTACTTGATTTTTATTTTTTGCCTTTGGATAATTCTTGTCAAAGGGTGAGGGGCTTCAATAAGGAGCAAGAAAAGATGGACAGATAAAAAGGTCTTTGCAGAATTTGGAAATTTTCGAACTTACTTAAGTGTTTACTTAGATGCTCCAAAAAGATTCTAAAAATCTACACCCTTGGCTTAGAAAGTCAGTGAATGAACAAGAGATTAATGCAGTGACTGCTTTAGGGAATATCTGTGGGTGCATTGGCACTCTTGTTATTCTGTTTCTTTTATAACTTTGCTAAGAATTACTGAATTTATAAGTTTACCATATAGAATATCTTATTGTTTTGTCACTTCTGTGCCCCACCCCTGACACATTGGTTCGTTCATTTGCCGTGGATGTTATCTTTCCCTGCCTCGGGTCTTACCACCTCCAGTCTCCCTGCCTTGGGTCTGGAACCACCTTAGCTGCTCTGGGTGTGGCAGAAGTGGGAACTCTGGGGAGGTGCCTGCCTGTTGACAGTTGGGAGTTGGGGTCTGTGTGTAATAATAGATCTGTTTCTTAGAAACTAAGCTGCTTGCTCAGAAAATTACCCTCCTCATTTCTGTTTTTAGTAGGGAGGCTTGGCATTTGTCCAACAGTTAATGAGAAATCATGGTACAATTATGTCACTTTTTTTCTGTTTTTTCTGTGTTTGACCCATGGTGAAAATCAAAGAACCTTGAGTGGAAAATGCATCAATGAAATAAAAGCAATTATGTTCTGGCCTTGGTTTTTTTTCCTCTATAACTATATATTTTTCAGAGGATTAATTAAATGCTAGGGTGTACCTATTCCTCTCGGTGTTTGCTGGGAGAGTGATTGCATGCAACTTTGCCCTCAGATGAAGTGATGCTTTCATAATTTCGAAAGACTGAATTGTCTGAGTTTTTTATCTTTTAAAATGTCTTATCGCTCTTACTGATAAAAACTGATAAAAACCTGACTGTGCTCTATCAGGGTAAATTAGTGTTTTTTTTTTTGTAGAAACTAGCTCTTCTCTTTAAGCGAATAACTGGTAAATACAATTCATATGCAATTCATCTGGTGTTGAATGGTAGGCTACAGAGCAATCATAGCGTGATAATTGGGTGACCTTTCAGGTTACTCATGGTGGGCTTATAACATTTTTTAAATTTTCTGTCAGCGATAATTGAAGTATATCTTACAAAGTGATAATAGCTTCATTATAGTAGGACCAGTTATTCCTCAAAGCAGTCACTAGTTATGTGTTTAAAATTAGGGAATATAAATTTAAAAATCTAAAATATAAAAATCAATAAATACTTTTGTAATTGCAATTTATACCTAAAAATAAGAAATTTGCATTGAAAATACAGATAGTGCTCTTCATGACCATAAATTATTGGCATTTATTCAAATATCTACTTACAAAGGAGATTGACTGTAATTGATATCATCTAGCCCTGACTTAAGGATTGAATATAAGTCGTTAACATCATTAAAAACTTTGTTTCCTTAAATATTTATCCTTGGGAGTAGATTTCCGTGAACAGAAGAAAATGTCTTTTTTCTTTGATTGCCTTGGGAAAGTTATCTTACTGAAAAGTTTTTTTATTGTCACCATATGTTCACTCATTGGCTTGAATTACTTAGTTCTTTTGGATAGTATTTTTTTCTGATTTAAAAATACTAATTGAAAATTTTTGAGCCTGTTAACAGAAAAAGTTTATTAGTAATTTCATCATGAATAGATGACCTGTTAATATATTTTCTGTATTTCTCTGTGTCCATTTCACTGTGTATACTTGGAATTTTATAACCCTTTAACTTTTTTTAAAATTTAAAGTAAACAATGAGAAAAACCTTTCCAGCCTTCATTGAATATATTTCTGAAGCATATGATTTTGCATTCCTGCTTTAACCAAATAAGGTGTTGTGGTTTTTTAATAATGAAAATTCCGTGCTATTAAATTTTATTCTTCTGTACCAAGGCTTTATAAAGCATGATCTCTGAAACTGCTGTATAGCATATAAAAGTGTATTTTGTGGATATATTCTTTTTTTTCCCCCTGGGAACAAGATCTGTTTTGTTTTTTTTTTCCACTAAGTTCTCAGTTTGTGATAGTTAAGAATGAACTTTAGTTTTAATGACTACGTGATACTATTTTGTAATTTGTTATATATTCCTTTGTCTTTAGTAGTGTATTGGAAAGTGTAAAGTACCCTGGCCAAAAATATATTACTCCAGTAATGCAAGGATAATATTCATAATTTTTTCATTTATATTCACAAATGAAACTGGCTTATAGTTTCCATTTTGGGTATTACTATTATTATTATTATTATTATTATTATTATTATTATTATTATGATTTATTTATTTGAGAGGGAGAGAGTAGGGGAAAGGGCAGCGGGAAAGAGAATCCTCAAGGAGACTCCACACTGAGCCTGGACCCTGATGCAGGGCTCAATCCCAGGACCCTGAGATCGTGACCTGAGTTGAAATCAAGTCAGCCACTTAACTTACTGAGCCACCCAGGCATCCGTTTTGAGTATTATTTTTATAAGGTTGTGCTAGTGTTACAGAGATCCATAAAATAAACTCAAGCAGTCTGTATATTTTTCTGTGGTCTAGAATACTTCAATGTAACAATGTCTTTTTTTTTTTTTTAAAAGTGAAGTAGGCATTTTACATTTCTGATTTCAAGTTCTCTCTCCTTGGGTAAATTTTGGTTATGTTTTGCTAGGAAACCATTAATTTTATATTGTTATATAATTACTACAAATATTTTAAAATTCTTTAAATACATTTGTCTCTGTGGATATACTTTCCTGAGGGTTGTATGTTGTTCACCTGGTGATTTGGAACTTATGTAAGAATGACCAAAGAGGGACTTTAGGTATGTTATGACTTCAGTGGATTTACAGTCTTGCTAGGGAGCTGAGTGCTATTGGTCACATGGTCAGTGCTGAGTCTCAGACCATTCAGCTTCTAACTTAAGACAGTACCAACTACTGAGGTTCTGGTTCAAATGCCATTTCTCCCTAAAATGAACTAGGGCTCCTTGGGTGAGTGGCTGATTCTTGGTCTAGGGGAGAAGGAAGATGAGCCTAGAGCATCTTCCATACCAGAAGCAAGGAAGACTAAAGGTCAAGGCTAAAGGACTTTGCAGCTAGCTTGAAGAGGCTCCTGTCATCCCAGAATGGGAAACCTGGAGTGCCAATAAGGATAATAAGTGTATGGACTGGAACACAGATCCATATAACTCCATGTTCATGATGATAGAACACCATTGGAAGCTGGAAAATAAAGATGTTACCAAATACCTCAGCCTCTCTCGACCTGGTCAACTTTCTTCCCTTTTAATCTATTCATCAAATTAATGACAGCAAGAGTTTCTGATGAGGCGTCCTAGCTCAGAGGGAAAGACAGTGCATTCAGAAGAAGGTGCTAGCTGGCTCAACCACTAGACGAATGCCATTCAGAAGGAAACCTAGACCCTACATCATGTCCAAGGTAAATCCTAGAGGGATGAGGGACCTGAGCTATGAAAATAACATGGCAGGAATGCTGGAAGAAAATTATGTTGGATGTCTGTGTAACCTAGGAAGACAAGAAACTCAGAAGCCACACAGGATGATGTTTACCTACACAACAAAAATGGAGCAAAGCAAAAACATGAAACATACTGTAGATGTTGGTAAATGATTAACTTACAAAACTTTGTAATACTTGCCTCACAAATGGTCATGATCCCTAATATAACAAACAGTTTTCATATATTGATGAGAAAAGGACAAAGTCAGTAGAAACATGGGTTGAGGAGATGAAAGACAGTTTACAGAATAAAAGCAAATGACCACCCATATGACGAAAACGGCCCCAACTTCCTTTGTCAGAATAATAACAGTACAAGCAGCCATGCTTTCACCAGCTGATGGGCAAAATCTAGAATGGCGCATCCCACTTGTGGGAGTGTCTGTGGACACCACCGTATGGAAAGGAAGGCTGGCACATCTGTAAGGATTAAGAATTGCTTTGACTCAGCGGCTGTTAGAAATTGAGTTATAGAGCTAAAAGCACTAGTGTATTAGGACATCACTGAAAACTGAGAGTGGTGCCCTTATTGTGGTAGGAGATGGGCTAGAATCAGTAGCAATTTAGCTCTATTTTACCCCCCACTCTCCGTGCCCTGTTGTCAGGAGGCAAGCTGGTCGGTGGGGTCAGCAAAGGTGTTGAGCACTGTGAATGGGGAAGAAGCTTCTGAGCAAAGGTGGTTCTCAGAAAGGTCACTTAACGGCAGTGCTGCTTGGTAGACTGGTACTGCCTGCCTGCCTGCCTATCTGTCCACATTAGCCTGTAGCCAGCAGTCCACGAGTACGGTATGGCAGTGTTGGCCCCGCTGTGTTCCAGACTTGCACATGGACCTCTGGGCAGCGGCCCTCACACCCAGACCCTCATAGTTAGCAGAGGTTACAACAGATAATCCTCTTGAGGATCATAAATCTTCAGGAAAAAGCCTGTTTCATTATACTTCCACTTAAAAAGCCTGGAACATCTAATCATTTAGAGAGTGATGTAGCTAAAATGCTTTCTAAGACAAGTTTCGCTGTATAAAGGCTCAGTCTCCTGTATCTCAAGAGCTTGGCTTTCAGAATGGCTTCTTCCATGTTGCCGTTAGTGGATAGTGTGCCGTGTCACATTCTGATGTTGCTATGTCTCTTTTCTCAGTTCTTTGTAGCCTCAGATCCAGCAGTTAAAACAGACCGGCTATGGCAGGACAAGTACACCTTACGGAAATCGATGATCCCTTCCTTTATTACAATGGATCAGTCCAGGAAGGTAAGGCCAGAAGGGAGATTCGTGGTTTTGATATTTTAATCTGTATCTACCTGTATGTGCCTGCATCAGGTGACAAAACTTATCATCTTAAAATGTTATTGCATTATAGAAGTGTGTATTAATTGAATGTGTTGACCTATAAATATGTGTGTGTTAATAATGTCTTTTTAGAACTCACTTGATACTATCCCAGATATTCTTGTTAATTTTTAATTAATAGTTTGTTGCTCAGGAATATTTGTAGTAGTTGAAGGGTCAATGATTTTTATGTAAAAGTAACTCTAGGATGTTTTCTTTTCTAGGTCCTCTTGATAGGAAAATCAATAAATTTCCTGCACCAGGTTTGTCATGACCAGACACCCACTACGAAGATGATAGCTGTGACCCAGTCTGCGGACTCACCCCAGGATGGTATGATGGTGATCGCTGTGGTGAGGGTGTTGTGTATATATATTGCTGGAAGCATTTTTTTGTCCAATAGGACTGACACGTTTTCTGAATTGTTATCCAGAATACCTTAATATATAGTGTGATGTGTGTAAAATATTACTATGTAAATTTTGAATTCCCTTTTTTATGTGGACTTAATAAGTATTGGACTAGGTGTGGCTGTTTTATTCATAGTAAATTACTCTTAGTAATCTGTATTATTTTTAAAAAATGATACAGCGATAGTTTGCTGAGATAAGAAAGGAAAACTGTTGCTCTTGGTGGCTGCACCTATGACAGCGGCTTATTCAGGAATCAGCAGGAATTCACAAGTGTTGATTGTATTCAGAGTGCTGCCCTGCTCTAGATGTTCTCTGGTTCCCTCATTCACCATTGTCCTCTCCTACTTTTCGCATCATTGCATGGTGTTTTGTGCACGGACAACTTTCTGGTCTTGGCTGTTTCTGTTCGCGTGCTTATTCTGACTCATGCTGCATATGGCACAGCGTGGCAGATGTAGGCAAGATGATACCAATTATTGTACATGACAATGACTATGCCTTTCATTAGCTTACGGTCTAGCTATGAAGATAAAACATGGAAAATAAAATGAAATAATGAATAGTAAATACTAAAAGATAAGAAGTGCTAAATGAGATGTATGGATAAATTGCTGTAAGTGTACAGTGCTGTAGGGTTGGTGGTAGGCAACTATGTGAATGCTAGACACCAGAACTTTTTCACCTGGCATCACCAAACTTTGTATCCTGTGCTGGTCCTCGCCTCCCCTCAGCCCCTGCGACCTCCACTTGACCCTCTGCTTCTCTGAGTTGGAAAACTTCAGATTCCACAGACAGGTGATACCAGACAGTATTTCTGTGTCTGCATTATTTCTCTTACCATAATGTTCTCCAGTCCATCTGTGTTACCACAAACAGCAGAATTGCCTTCTTTTTTTAAGGCTAAATCATATTCTCTTGTGTACATATGCCACATTTCCTTTACATATTCATCTGTAGATAGACGCTTGGGCTGCTTCCATATCTCATACTTAGGAGATTACTTAATGCTGCAGTGGACATAGGCTGCATGTATCTTTTAGTGTTTTTATTTTCTTTGGGTAAAAAACCAGTAGTGGAATTACTGGATCATATGGTAGTTTTTTATATTTAACTTCTTGAGGACCTTCCATACTGTTTTCTGGAGGGTCTGCAGCAGTTTGCATTCCCGCCAGAAGTGCATGAGGGTATCCCTTTCTCCGCATCCTCACCAACACCTGTTGTTTCTTCTGTTTTTGATTCTGGCCATTCTAACAGGTGTGAGGTCGTACCTCCCTGTAGTTTGATTTGCATCTCCCTGATGATGAGTGGTGTTGAGCATCTATTCATGTACATTTTGGCCCAATTTGATTTTTAGTATCTGAGAGGACTCACTAGATGAGGTCTCCAAGGTATTGGAAAAGCTATGTTGAAAATCCAGACCGAGGTTCGGGCCAGCTGTCGGGCTTTGGGAAGTCCCTGTGTCACCATGCTGGTTAAGGACAGGGCCCCTTAGTGTAGTGAATACTCCAGCTGTTGGGGTCAGATGCCTCTCCCTCCTTGCCCCAAGTGCATTCATCACAGACAATTTAGCATATACTTCTTAGGGATGCACAGACCCTAGTTCTTAGAATAGAGAGAGATGTGACCCAAGAACAGATTTTTGGGAAATACCCCAGTTGACGAGGTAGAATAATGAAGGAGAGCCAGGAGACTTGTGTTGACAGATTTTGACCTTTCCCTATCACCCAGAGAAGACAACTAGCTCAGGCCACACAGTGTGGTACCCGTGCTCACTGTGGAGACGTGCAGACAAGGATTTTTGCCAGTGAGGCAAAAGTCGTTATGAGGCCTGCAGTCGTGCCTGGTGGATTATGGCCACTATTGAGTTCTTGGACTGCTCCCATTGGTTACGTTGACGACAGCTCAGCCCCTTGTCCTCCCTGTAGCTTTGGGCTACAGGGCAGGGGTTTCTTTGCCATTAGGCTAGGAGTATGGTTGGAAAGATAAAAGATAGGAAACCTGGAAAGACTGACAGGAACACAAAAGGGGAAAAATTGAATTTGTATTTCACATTTGAAAAATTTTGAATATTTGAAAAAAAAAAAAGAAAAAGAAAAATTTTGAATATTTGGAAGTGTGACCAAAGAGTAGAGTCCAGTTTTACAAATGAGAGTGGAGGATAGGCCCCAACTGTTAAGTGTTGTCATAGTTTTTAAATAAAATCAAATACTTAGTTTTATAAACTGTCTTGTGCCATAGAAGTATAAGTTAGCAGGAAAAAGCTCTAGTATGTGTGTAATATCCTTGTGCTATTTCTTTGCAGTATAAAACTATGGAAACGTTTACTTTTTTATGTTACTGCTTGGAGTTAGGCCTGCTTTTATTCCACGTTCTCTGAAAAATCTCCCCACACGTCTTCCCCCATGGTTAGCTTCATGTCGTGGCTGCATGTGACAGCACCAGACCTTCAGCCAGACTAGCCATTCACGGAGCTCAGTCTTTACATGTGCCATCCTGTTTGTTCTTGAGATGGGTTTCAAAAGTGTCATGTAGGCACGTGTAGGCGATTTCAGCATTGAATACCTCCCTTATACTGCACTTTTCATCAGCGTGTTTTAGTGTGGTTTTAAGTTCATTACACTGTAGAGGATAACTTGACCTTTATATCTGGAAATGACCAGCTGCTATTGGGGCTCCTCTTTCTGGTCACAGTGCACAGGCTGCTTGCACAGACGGCCACACAGCAGCATTTCCAGTTTCTGGGGCTTGGGGCTCACGCCTTCCTGAGCACACACATGGCCTGTCATATCTGTCTCTGAGGCCATTTGTGGGTTTTGGCAACGGCTTTTGTACGTGGCAGCCTTTAGTTTTATCTTTATTAAAATACAGATTATAGACGTTTGTGTACTTCTCCTTTTGTTCTTTACAGCTGCAGATGTGTTCACAGATTTGGAGAACGCATTTCGGGGGAAAATTGATGCGGCCTATTTTGAGACCAGCAAGTACCTATTGGATGTTCTGAACAGAAAGTACAGCCTCCTGGACCACATGCAGGCGGTCAGGCGGTACCTGCTTCTTGGCCAGGGGGATTTCATAAGGCACCTAATGGATTTGCTCAAGTAAGAAGACTGCATTTTTATGAATACACATAGATTCAGCATGATAAAGAGTCTTAGGGTTCTTGTTTTAAAGAATCAATTGCATTAGAGGAAAATGTGTTGAATCCTCATAGAACATCCTGGTAAGATGAAATCTGAAGAGATAAAGTTCTCACATAGAAGTCCTTTCATTTGTTCATTTCCCGTGCCTTGGAGATATTGTGGCACTGACAGTCCAGTGTCCAAAGGGTGTGCAGTGGGTCACCCTTAGAATCGTGATGTCCATATGTGTGATTGTCCTGATTTAATGAGGATCTCTCTTCCCATCGGATCTCTGCAGGGGATTATATAATAGTTCATGTTGCTACAGGCCAGACTTCAATTAAAAACTTTATTTTTTAACATATGTGGCACATGTAAGTATTTTCAAGTGAAGCAGAATCAAAATTAATTTTTTGAGACTTAAGTGTTTAACTTTCCAAAACACTTGGCAAAATTCTATTGACAGTCAATTTTGTAAAACTTTTTAAAGATTTTATTTGAGAGAGAGAGAGTATGTGCGTGCATGCACGTGTGTGTAGAGAGTGTGTATGCATTTATGTGCGTGTGCTTGTTCACGCTCTGGGGGAGGAGCTGAGGGAGAGGGAGAAGCAGACTCCCCACTGAGGAGGGAGCCCGATGCAGAACTCAATCCCAGGACCCTGAGATCATGACCTGAGCCAAGCTAGTTGCTTGACCCACTGAGCCACCCACGTGCCCCTAATTTTGTGAAACTTTTGTACTCATATTGTAGTTGTTTCTTTTTCATTTTAGTGTTTATAATTTGAACTCTTTATGATTTTGAGTTTTTATAAATCTCATTAAGAATTCAAGTAACATTTTATTTTTTTAAAATCTGTTAAGACCAGAACTTGTCCGTCCAGCTACAACTTTGTATCAACACAACTTGACTGGAATTCTCGAAACTGCTGTCAGAGCCACCAATGCCCAGTTTGACAGCCCCGAGATCCTCAAGAGATTGGACGTGAGGCTCCTAGAGGTACTGTGGTCCTGGTCCTGTGTAGACAGTGAGCTCCCTGGCCAGCCCTCCCATCAGTGTTCCCTGTTTAAGTGCATGTAGTCTTACCTGGTGGATGGGGGTTGTGCCTGCTGCTACGTGATCTTAGGTGGGCATAGGACACGCAGTGCTTGCCACAGGCCTGGCAGTGCATTGTGTAGTTAGCCTTACTCTTGTTAATGGTAATGTTGCAGAAGCCACAGGTATGATACCTGTTGGACGTTCTGAACAGAAAGTAATAATAATACGTATCAAAATAATAAGATTTATCAAAAATCTATGTTTTTAATTTCAGTTTGATAGAAGATGACTTTTTTTTTGGGAATGAATATCAGAAACACTGTACACTGTTTGCTTAGCTATGATAAAGGACCATTAGCAGAGCCTGTTCGGTTTTTAAAATGTTGACTTTTAAAGGATTTGGGACATATAAGGCAGTGAGTTTCTGCCATAAAAATACAGTGACAAATTTGAAACAGATTTTATCATATTCATTAAAAAATACGCCATTTTTTCCACAGTATCTGTAGAGCACCTCTTAGGTGCCTATTGTTTCAGTGCTGAGGGTACAGGAGTTGGCAAAAAGATGGAGTTCTCATGTGGCTAATGCTCAGAACTATTGAGCATTTTTCCAAAAATTGGGCTTTATTTTACTGCCTTTTCTTTGAGGACTGGCTGGATCCTTTGGCAGGAAGCCTAGCACTGGTGGGAAGGCCTGCAGTTTGTGTTTTTGCTCCCAGGTCTCTCCAGGTGATACCGGGTGGGACGTGTTCAGCCTGGACTACCACGTCGATGGGCCAATTGCAACGGTAAGGCAGTGCTGGGTGACGTGACATCAGCCACGGCTCCTCACATCGCTAGCCGTCATGTTGTTGTAGAACTGGCCGTCTTCTCAGTGAGCTTCTAGTGCAGGCAGGCGATTGCTTAACATCTGGGTGAGACCCACTGAATGAATACTGAAGCAACAATCGCTATGTGTTTTAGATGATCATTAATGAACGCTGAGATGGTCTATAATTTTAAGGATTCTTAAAAATACCATTTGTTCCATCCTAGGTTTCAGCAGGTATTTAATAAACGGATTGCTTGTTGTGCTTCATTGTTCTTAGACCATAGCTACTAATTCAGGATAATGTGAAAGGAACCACAAAGTGTATTTTACAGGAGTCACGTTTTTACTGTTTAGATCAAATATACTTAGCGTTCATTGAAATGGACGGGAAGAGGCTGTACGGTTATCTGTAGTGCATTTGCTGCGCCTCACCAAAGTGCTATTCCTGTCCACGTCAGTCCAGATGGGGAGGGGTGTAACCCCAGGAGCTCTTTGTGTCTGCAGTTAACTGAGCCCCTTCCTTCCGGGTGCATGCTGTTATCATACCAGAGTAAACTCCTTTGCCAGGAAATGTCCTTGAGCTGACTTCAGTCATTTTACATCTGAAGGAGGACATTCATCTCTTTAGATTATTGTTAAGAGGTAATATAATTTGGCTCTAAAATTTCTCCAGTTGTGAGCCTCACCCCCACCAGGCTGCTTTCCAGGGCGTCCTCTCCCTGCTCTTGCTGTGCTGTTGCAGCATGCTTGCTGCGAGATGGGGGCTCCCAGTATGTGAATGCAGAACTGCTCTCCTATTTAATTTTTTGTCACATTCAAATTACTTTTTTTCCTCATTTGACTTGTATCCTGAATAGTTGTAGATACTTATTTGTTAAAACATTCTGTTCTGGAGCTCTTGGGTGGTTCAGTCAGTTAAGCGTCCAACTCTTGATTTCGGCTCAGGTCATGATCTCAGGGTCCTGAGTTAAAGCCCTGTGTGGGGCTCCCTGCCGGGCATGGAGCCTACTTTAAACAAAAAATTCTGTTCTATACATTATTATTTAAATCCAAAACTTTGATATTATCTACTTTATTAATATTGAGTACGTTGCATATTATTTTTTTCTTAGTATAAAAGGTACCATAGTAAAGTATTTCTTATTTCAGAGTATAAGTGCCTTGAATATTAGGTAGATTGGACATGTTCCATATACACAGTTCCTTAATTATTTCACAATATTTCAGATTTACTGAGCATACAGTTAGAAGTGGCATAGCTTGTATATAAACACGTGGTTATGCAGTATATTTTTTACATTTTAGATTTTTGAAAGCTCTAGTCAAAACAGTCAATAGAAGAACTTTGTTACACATTTATTTTTTAAAAATTTAGGATGGATCTCTGTCTATGGCTAACAAGTCACCTGTCCACTCCAGCAGCTGGAGGGCACGCCTGGGAGGCTACTCTGGGAAGGAGAGCAGGGCTGGTAATGAATTAGCAGGATGTGCTGGGGACATTGTATGGGAGGTGATGTCTTGCACATCTGGCTTTTGCTGTTCCAGTCCTAGGGCAAGCCTCTGTCTCAGCTTGTTACATTTTCAGCTAACTGGAATATTTTATTATTAAAAATACACTTTTAGATCAAATTTTGGAAGAAAATGGATTTTCCTCTTTTTCCTTATTAAACATTATATTATCTGTGTTTCTTTTCTATTCTCATTAATTGAGATTGTCATTTTTGTAGAAAACTTAATTATGAGGACATACCTTATGTTAGTCACATGATTTTTATCTTTTATGACAGTATAATTTTAACTTCTTGCTAATTCTGTGAAGAAGGACATGTAGAGATTATCTCTCATCTCCTCACTTGGGTACTGGATGGGATAAAATCCTTCAGTTCTTTGTCCTTGATCTCCCGGGAATTAAATAAGGTGTCGGAAACTTATTTAATGTTTTTTCTGAACTGTATACTGCATAGGCAGTGAACTGAAAGACCATATACATGCCAAAATGAAACATGGAGGGTATTTCCCCTATACAAATGTAGTGGGAAGGAATGTTTTCTCTGAAACAGTTACTGTTTTTAAAGAATTGATTAAACTGGATGTTTAAACTGCACATTAAATGTGCTCTGGGAAACCTGGCACTTAAAGGGTCCCTTGAAATAGCATTTGTATAACAAAGATTTCTTTAATTCATTTATAAAATTGTTTCCTTCAGTCACTGTTTATAGTTACAAAAACAGTAGTGTGGGCAGCACAGCAAAATAGATAATCCCCAAAACATTCACAGTTGATTTCAGAGTCCATTCAAAACAGTTCCTAACCATTCCTGTTTAGATGTGCCGTCATGAGTTAGTATTCAGCACCTGCCAAATACTGGCACAGAAAGGCCTACAGAAAAATAGACAGGTAGTCCTTGTAACATATGAGCAGTGCCAAGAATATACAAAAAAGAGAAGGCAAAGCAGTCTACAACGAAGTGCTAAAATTGCAAGGGTCAAATGATAAATATTCTGTCTGGAGAAAAGGGACATTGGTGAGACCAGGGAAAAGTGTGTGGCCTGTGTCCTTGGGGGCCATGTGGGGTGTGGGAGTAGCTAGGGCATAGGGAGTACCTGGGAGTGGTGTGAGGGGGAAGGTCTCAGGCTGAGGGGCCATGCACCTGGGGTGGGGAGGGGCAGCTCAGAGCTGCTGGAAGCAGAAGCCCTACTTGGGTAGGCTGTTCCTAGTTCTTTGTGCTGCGAGGGGAGTGTTGGTAACAAAGGCGACGCATTCCTTGTTTGAGGTGTCTGGAAAAGGGCAGACATGTGCCCACATCTGTTCTGCACACCTTGGTGTCAGAAACATGTTTGGCTGTCATCTGCAGAAAACCCTGTTACGTGTATGCATGGGACAGATGGGCACTAGAAGATTATTTGTGGTTCACCTGACATGCGTATTTAACTGGTGTCCTGTGTTTTTATTTGCTCAATCTGGCCCCCATAGGAGGGAGGCGGGCATGGAAGGAAGGCCTCACCCCACCCCTGCCCATGGGGCTCATCCTCCTGGGATGTGACACCGCTGGCCATTTTGCAGTGAAAGAGCCATAAATACGTATGTGAAAACAACCCGGAGCCCTCTTTACAGGCTGGAGATTGTTCCAGGCCCATCCTCCATGAGATTTGCCACCCTCTTATCTCCCTCAGGTGGGCTCAGGTAGAAAAAACTGCTACGGAGCCAGAGCTGGAGTTGGAGTTAAGAGTCCACATTTTCGACTATGGTTTAGGCTCAAAGTCCCGACGTATCATTTCCTAACCGTGTAACCTTAGGCCTCTGTTTCTCAGTCTATAAAATTGGTATAAAAATATCTACCTGCTGTTCCTGTGAGTTTGCTTGACATGATGCTTAGCACATCAGTAATGATCCTTTCCTGAAACTTATTATAGTATAATTGGTTGTGTACAACGTAGAGTTTATTAGAGTTGATTGTGTATGCTTTGGCTTTTTTTGCTTAAAGATAAAAAGATGAAAGGTGGAGATCTGTCCGGGGAGGGGGGGAGGGGGGCTTTCATCACAGAGTACTACAGTCTGTCTTGTGCTGTTCTTCACAGGTATTTACCCGAGAGTGTATGAGCCACTACCTGAGAGTATTTAACTTCCTCTGGAGGGCCAAGCGGATGGAATACATCCTTACTGACATTCGAAAGGGACATATGTGCAATGCAAAGCTCCTGAGAAATATGCCAGGTAAATGCACTGCTGGGCAGTCAGGGGGCCTGCGTTGCAGCCTGGCAAACAGAGGAGTGCATTCATGCTTTTGGATTTGGCTTTTGTGAAAAGGCTCATTTGTAATATTGCTTATCTTGATTTCTGTGCAAGTCAGAATGTGAGTCAAATTAGATTGTTTAGATCATGAGGTTTTTTTCAGAGTCACATTCGTTTGTACTCTAGTGTTTACATATGGATTTTATTTTAATTTTTAAGGAAAGCTGCTTAATAAATTGCTGGTTCACTTAAAATTCACTTAGTATTTTGATTAAAGTCTATTTTGGAATTGCTTTAATGTTTGTTTTGGTTCATAAACCAGGACGTGGAAATATTTTGTAATATTACTTTATAATTATAAGCCATAATAAAGATTCTCATGTCAGCTAGCCAGGTTTATTTTAATGTTACAAATACTGAATAATTTCATTCATTTATGGATAATTTTGAAATCTTCATATTGAAATTCATTTGGTCAAAACCTTTGAGAAAGTATTTCAACAACGTTTCTCTAAAGAGAAGTGACACTTGTAGGTTCTTAATCTTTTGGTGAAAGTGCTTATTGAAAAAGGAGCCATTGATTGAAGACAGGCACGGGTCATCTGTACATGTTTACTAGGTCAAGGCTGATCCTGGAGCAGCTCCCAGAGTTCCAGAATAGGTATACCCCGAAGCTGGGGGCCTGTGTGTTGACAGATATATTCCATGTCCCATGCTTTCTGAATTCACAGCTGGTCTTTTCCTGGGGATCAGGATCCCCTTACGTTCCTTGCCTTGCTTTCTCTGGACTCACTTTGTAGAAAATTAATAATAAGGAGCCTCTGCTATAGCTGGGAAAGAAGCAAGAGAGAATGTTTTCCTTTAGATACCATAGTGGTCGTGGACAGGAAATACTGTCTTGGAGCATTTCCAATCCATGAGGGCTGCCTGGCAGAAGGAGGCATCCGTCACTCAGAGGACCTCACGGTCTCCTGCTCTTCACTGTGTCCCTCTTTCCCATGGTGTGTTGCGGGGTGACTCATGCAGTCCACTGGGTGCTCGCTGGTGAACTGTCCTGTTGCCAGCCTCACACCCTCCCCTGGTGGCATCCGGGCTGTGGCGTGAGTGGTGTGGTGCCCGCGTCCTCCCTTCTTCCTGATTTGGACGGTCTCTGGGTGGTGTGTACGCTCTGTCACAGGGAGGCCTCTGGCTCTAGCTGTTAGCTGGTTGTGACACATTGCTGATTTCAGTATCATCTCACCAGGGTCAGCATGAATTTGCTCTTCTCATGTATTGAAGTAGTCCGCAAGCTTTTTTCTCCTCAAGTCACAGACTTCTGATTGATTTTCTGTGTGTGGGAGAAGTATTATGCTTTATCTTGTAGAGCATTAATCACTTTAACATAACTTCATGGTGTTACAGAGAGCTTTGTGTTAGCTTCTTTCACTGACCCTTTTTTTTTTCCCATGAATATACTGCCATAAAGTTTAAGTATATATTTATATGCATCTAAATATTTCTTTAGATGAATTAGAGATGGAATAGCTGAGGTAGCAGGTATGGATTCTATTTTTACTTTACATTTGCAAGCACTAGTGCTCATACTTCAACTCTGAGTGCACATCATCAGATGGTGTCAGGGAACGAGGTGCTGATTGAGGGCATGTCCGCACTAGCAAAGCCCTGCCTAGCGGCTGGCTGTATTACTCTTGTTCAGCTAACATCCATTTATTTGAAAAATTTTAATGCTTTTTAAATGGTGAGTATAAACAGTTTTTTTGTCATTTGTGTTTCTCTTTTCGGGAAACTAGTTTTTTACTCATGTTTCTGTTGGGGTGTAATATTCTTTTAGTTATAAGGAATATTTTAAAGTTGTTAGTGTTCAGGCAACTAAATGAGCAGAAATCAACTAGCTACTTAGCTTTTGTTAATACAACAAATTTAGAAACATCCCGCCAACTATAAATCTGAGGCAGAAATACAGAAAGATTATTTAAAGTGCTCCTGTAAACCACCTTTGGAGCTTTTCACACATGTGCAGTGTGTATAACAGGCTTGGTGTATGTATACAGGATCATTAATTATTACCACAAATATCATTTGAAAAATATTTATCAAAATATTTTAATAATAGTGAATAGTTACACTTGAAAATGATTTGCTTAGTATAGGAGTTTTCAGTATTGGTCTCCCAAGATGTTTATGCCTGTTTTTATATATTTGTCTTTCAGCTAGACAAAAAACAATTGTTGATACGAAAATTGTTTAAAGATTTGGGTTCTAAAAAAAAAAAAAAGATTTGGGTTCTAGTGGTATGGAGTCTTTTTGTTCTTGTTGGATTCAATTAATCTAAAAAGTATTAGAATTAGTAGCAACTAAATTTGTATTTCATATTGCAGCTAACTAAATGAAATAGACAAGTATGGTTAAATGAGCTTGTATTCTTTCTCTTCTTTTGTGTACCGGAGGGACCTAGATGGAGGTCCCCCCCCACCTGGGGAGTGGTATTAAAACGATCTCCTTTTTGGTCCTTATTAGAAATAAAAATGAACGTGGTGGAGGTGGGAGATGCGCCACCACAGGCCCTCTGCTACATTTTGTTGGTGTAATTGGCAGCTGTTTTTCTTCCTTGTGATTAATATAATGATAATGTTCATCCTACTGTGGACAGTGTTCTAGACTGCAGAAATGGTAACTTAAAAAGTGAGTAGACATTTTTCTCTTCAGAGTTTCTCTCTGTATGTATCATCTTTGTCTGCATGGATGAGTAGGTGCCCCCCCCCCCCCCCCCGGTGATTAGAGATTTATATGGAGTTCCCTTGTGCTGGACCCGTAAGCCATGTGGTTCATGGTCAGCACAGATGCTGAGCGGCACTGGCTAGGTGAGTCTGTAGGCCACCAGCACTTGGCTGAGGCCATGAGCTCATTTCCTTCCTCTGCCTCAGTTCCCTCATCTGGGGTGGGACAGCAGCACTTGCTTCCTGGGGTCACAGGGACTGAGTCTGAGTAGTGCACTTACCTGTGCTGCCCAGGGGTGGGGGGGCTCTATGCTGGTGTCATTGCTGCCTGCCTGGCCATATGATGGACAGCTAATGGCCTCTGCAGGAGGACCTTTGTGGTGATTAGAGATTCCACACAAAGGAGCTTTGGAAAGTCCTGATTCCTACCAACTTCTTTGAACCCTTAGCTTTGAGAAATAAATGAGATGGGTAATTTGACCAAGTCACTTTTAAATACAGTAGCATTAGTTAGAAACACAGGCTGAAGGAGGTGATTTGCAATTGTGAAGAAACTGTTTTAGGGTATTTTTTTTTTAAAGAAACTTAAAAAAAAAAATCATTTTAACAACCCTTCTCACTGTAGCACCTCCAGATGAATAAGTGCGAGTTGGAGATGGCTCAGCTTTGTGGTGAGGCTCTTCCAGAGCCTGCCTTGCTCAAATCAGGCTTGAAGTTCTCCCAGCATCCCATAGAGGGCAGCACAGAATTACAAATGTGGATCTTACATTTCCATCCTAAAGAATCTCACAGAAGAACCTTTCTTCTTGGTTGTGTGTATGAAGTTGTCTGCTGTGAAATTAGCCTAGTGAGAGACATATTATGTTTATGTAGTTATTGGACCTCAGTGCAAGTGTTGCTTTGCTTTTGAGATTCTTTTTTTTTTTTTGAGATTCTTTATTTGTAGGTCAGCCACAGCCATAAAAACACAAGCACTTATATGTGAAGTATGTATTAAATGTATTTTCAGGGTGCTGAGTAACAAGATCCAAGGGGTATTTCTGGTGTAAGTTAGATTTTTTTAGGCATTAAAGGACCAAATTGTCCCTTACAAATTCATTGTATTTATGAATTGGGTTCCTAGTCATTTGTTAGAGAGCAACTAGGCCATGAGAGGTTCTGAGTATAGGTCTAGGATGTGACTTCCCATGTAGGGAAGACTTGCAGCACTGTAGGGACTTCAGACTTCCATTATATGAGTTGTTAGGTTCCTTTTCAGTGTGCAGTGCCTCTGAGCAGTGGCCACAGGTCCCTCAGAAAATAAAACTCAGAGGTTTTATTTTGGAAGAATGTCATTGAAGATGCTATTTTGTATACTCATTTATAGAAGAAAAGATGGTTGATTTCTCTAGAAGGAAAATAAAGTATTTGGTAGTACTTTACACTGTTAAAGGGAAGAACACCTCTTTTAACATTGTTGCTAATTTGCCTTGGTCAGGGAAGGCCTTTGAACAGGGTGTGCGTTTAAAAACACAACACGGGGGAATACACTCATCCACCTTAATTTTTGAGGACGAAGTCACTCATTCAGCAAATGATTGTTGAAGGCCTACTTTGTGCTGCCTGTTCTTGGTATCCAGTGGTGGATATGACAGACAAGGCCCCTGTGGTGGCTATGAGGGCAGGATGGACATTTATTTTTTTTTTTTTTTTTAAGATTTTATTTATTTTTCATGAGAGACACAGAGAGAGGCAGAGACATAGGCAGAGGGAGAGAAGCAGGCTCTCTATGGGGAGCCAAATGCGGGACTCAATCCCAGGACCCCAGGATCATACCCTGAGCCAAAGGCAGATACTCAGTCTCTAAACCACCCAGGCATCCCAGGATGAACATTTAAACAAGAACTTAGAATGCCCTGTGATGAGTTGTTTGATGTGGAAGAGACCAGGTGATCTAGGAACATGAAAAGGACACACCTGGTGGATGTGGGTAGTGTTCAAGGGCTCTGCGGAGGCATTGGTGTCCAAGGTAGCACCTGGGTGGATGTGAGCATGTCAGTGAAGGAAAGGGTGTGGGGGTGGGGAGGATGGGCCAAGACCCAGGTCTCGAGGGCTTCACAGGCTGGGTCTTGGGTAGTCTGACTTCAGTGGCAGAGGGAACCACAGGAGGACTTGCACCAGGGAGTGGGACACACTCAGATTTGTTTGGTTCTAAAAGCCACTCTGGCATCTCTGAGGAAAGTGGTTCTCAGAGGCAACATTGGAGGTTGGCAGAAGCGTTGATTGTGATCCTGTGGGAGGGTGGCTGTGGTGGACACAGCACCCTGGGGCTGGGGAGAGTGCACGGACTTGAGGGAGCTCTGGTGGGCAGGGCTGGGTGATTGGGCTCAGCAGGGCGTTCACCAGGCCCTGCGCACTGGGGGAGGAACACTTTGGGGGTAATCCTTCTGTTTAATTTGAGGTGTTTTTAAGAACATAATGTGACACATCTGGTTGGATTGATCTGATGAAGCCCAAGACAGATCAGAACCAGAGATAAAGATGTAGATAATTCTGGAAGCCACGGAATTGAGTTTGCCTCAAAATGGGGTGAGAAGGGAAAAAAAAAGGTCTTGCAGCAAAGAGCAGCAAAACAGGCTCTCCTAAATGAGATGAAGAAAAACAACCAGGAAAATGGGCAGTGGACCTGGAGAGAGTCGTCTCTCTGAAGCCATAGAAGGAAGTACTTCAGGGAGGAGAGAACGCTCTAGTAGGGCCACACTGCAGGAAAACAGCTAAGGTAGAGACTGGTGACCAACCCCAGCTGTCCCTTGTCTTTGGCGACCTGGGCCAGGGCTGATGTGGCATTCCTGGGCAGAGGACAAGAGAGCTGGGCCCAGAGTAGCTTCCCGCCTGAGGGTGTGTCTCTTGGGAAGGATGGAGGGAGCTGGTGGACGGAGGACTCCAGGGTAGTGGCAGCTGGAAGATCAGGCAGAGAAAGGAGAGAGTTTCTGGGCACTGTGGAGGACTGGCTGAGGCCGAATGCCATGAATTCTAGGTTGTTTCTCTAGATGCTTCTGTTTTGTGGTCATTGAGCTGCATTTTCAACTCTTGACGTGGGTGACATGAGAGATTCTGGTGGATTAATGATGGGCGGTGGAGAAATTGTGCAGTGATGTAAATCCAAGATCATAAAGTGGAGTCAGTAACTTAGCCACTGTGTTATCAAACTGTGCATGCCACACAGAAGTTCCTGGTGTGTATGGAGTTCAAAGATGAAATGTGAAAAATGTTATTAAACTTGTATAACATATAACTAAAACCCAGCATGTGATCCCGATAGTGCCGGATTGTCACTGGGACCTTGGTGAGAGCACCCCGGCAAAGACCCCCTAACCAGAAAGACACGAGCAGTAATAGTGTTTACTGGATGGATTGAGCTTTTCCCCTTGTGTATAGAACACTGGCTTTGAACTAGATGCTGAGATGAGCCACACAGATTTCTGTGTTCCTGTAACACACACGGGGCCTCAGGGACAGTGCTGAGAGGAGCTTGCTTACTGTCTTCATGCACGTCCATCAGGATATGCGATGAGGTCTGCGATGAGGTCTACGATTTTGGCGGTGATGTTAAACTCTGGTAGAAGAACGTCAGGTTGGAGAGGTATAAACTGCACAGATGGCTCAGTAGGATGGATTGTGAGCCGAGGGCATCCACTGTGAGTCCATGCAAAGCCGCGCATCTTCAGAAGCACTCCTAATAGAGGGGACATTCAGAGACATGGGATACCACAGCGAGACCTGGGTGTCCTCATGTGTAGCATGTAAAGAACCAGTGTGGATGGTGCACACCTTCATGCGTGTTGGATGCTTTAAGTATACACAGTCTCTCCAGGTAAGACTGCCTGGCCTTAGGGGGAAAGGTAGCACAGTCCCTGTCACTCCAGCTCTGGAGTAAAGCCCACAGTGGAGGTATCAATGGCAGTCATTTCCTTTAGAAGCATCCTGACATGGTGATATGGATGATTCCCACTTAAAACAAGCTTTTATGGTGCTCTTTTATGCCAGAAATAATTTTTAGGTAAGTAGGCTCTGAATATCAGGTGAGACACTTCTGCCCCTTTGGTAGTTTTAGTAGGAAACTACATTCTTCTTTTTGGGCTCATAGATGAATTTGCAGCCAGTAGCCTGTTCTGCATGGGAGTATTTACCCCATCCAAGGTGGCCTGCTGCTGCTTCATGGGGCCCAGCACTGCATACTGACCCAGGCCAGCAAAGTCCCCCCTCAATGTCAAGGGCAATGAGGCACTTCTCTTTTTTTTTTTTCTTACTCTTTTTATGTATATATCCCCACTGTTCTTTTTGTCATGGGTTTCACTTCCTCATTACTCTTACAAAGGGACAAGAATGATTTCTTGAATAACTGCCTGCAGCAACAGTTGATTACCTAGGGAGCTAATTAACATCAATATGTTCTGTCTGACCCCCAATGAAATGTGCTTGTAACCATTCCTTTGGTGGCCCCCTCTGCTTGAGCCCTCCTCTGCCATGGTCTCCCCTAATACTCTGAAAAATTAAAAGTATGAGCAGAGAATGGCTCCTCTCTGGTGACCTCCAAGCCTTTTGATGGTTTTATAGTCTTGCAAAGAACAGGAGCAGAGTAGAGGGCTCAGGCCCATTTCCTTCCTGCTTCGTTTCTCTCAGGTAACAGGATCCCAATCCGGCCCTTAAGGAAATGGCACTTTTGTCTCCAGGTCACTGGGAGTTGTGAAGTCTTGCACAGCAGCAGAAGACAGATGTGTTGTAAAGAAGTCACAGAACTGAACGTACATTTATATTCATATGATGAAATATGTCTATTTAATTTTCAGATGCAATTATTTTATTTTATGCCATTCAGGTCCTTACGTTATGTAAAGTAATCCAATGTGATTAGACAGCTAAACCCTTGTGTAGCTCTAATGGCATGGAAATTAGTTACAGAAGTGCCATTTTCTATTTCAAGGGGTTATCAGTAAAAGCCAGTGGTTCTACAGGAAGGGAAACGTGTTTCTGTGGTGTCTAATACCTGCTCTTTGGCTCTCTTGCAGAGTTCTCTGGGGTGCTGCACCACTGTCACATTCTGGCATCTGAGATGGTCCACTTCATTCACCAAATGCAGTATTACATTACATTTGAGGTACATTTCAGAGCATTCTTTGATGTTAGTTTAAGTCAATGTTTTAGGCTTTTGTGGGGTGTCTTTTGTCAAAGATCCTATACCAGGATGACACAACCCAAAGTGTTGCATTGTTGTTTCCTAGGTGCTTGAGTGTTCTTGGGATGAACTTTGGAACAAGGTGCAACAGGCCCAAGACTTGGACCATATCATCGCGGCACATGAGGTGTTCCTGGACACCATCATCTCCCGCTGTCTGCTGGACACCGACTCCAGAGTAAGACCCACATACCATTTACAAACAGGAACACAAATAATAATAGTCTTCTCCTCCTTGGGCTCCTGTCACATGGCAGATCTTAGAAATCACCTGATGCCCACATTAGTAGTAACTAGGCCTGTCTTATTAATAATCTAAAGTTCAAGGTGGACCATTTCTGAGCAAAATTAGAACAAGAACATGCACTGAAATGGATGTAAAAGCAGTAAAGCATATAATCACACTCATATGTTTCCTCGGTGTAATAGTAGTGTCCCCTTGTGGGCTTCAGGAGACCTAGATGAACCACCATGATGATTTTGTGTTGTAGACTGAGTAAACCAGGCAAGGCTGTGTGAGGACACAGCAGATGGCCACCTGTCTGTAAGTTCAGGAAGATGAGGTGAAGATGTGCAGGGAACTCCATGTCGGCGCTTTGTGTTCTTATCCAGGGATGGTCTTTTCTGTGTTTGCCATCATTAAGTGAGTGTCTGGCCACATGTGTTTGAAAATAGTTTGTCTAGAAAAGTTTTTTTTTTTTTTTAATAAGTTTATTTTTTATTGGTGTTCAATTTACCAGCATACAGAATAACACCCAGTGCTCATCCCATCAAGTGCCCCCCTCCGTGCCTGTCACCCATTCACCCCCACCCCCCGCCCTCCTCTCCTTCCATCACCCCTAGTTCGTTTCCCAGAATTAGGAGTCTTTATGCTCTGTCTCCCTTTCTGATATTTCCCACACATCTCTTCTCCCTTCCCTTATATTCCCTTTCACTATTATCTATATTCCCCAAATGAATGAGACCATATAATGTTTGTCCTTCTGCGATTGACTTACTTCACTCAGCATAATACCGTCTAGTTCCATCCACGTTGAAGCAAATGGTGGGTATTTGTCGTTTCTAATTGCTGAGTAATATTCCATTGTATACATAAACCACATCTTCTTTATCCATTCATCTTTTGATGGACACCGAGGCTCCTTCCACAGTTTGGCTATTGTGGGCATTGCTGCTATAAACATTGGGGTGCAGGTGTCCCGGCGTTTCATTGCATCTGTATCTTTGGGGTAAATCCCCAGCAGTGCAACTGCTCTTTGAGGAACCTTCACACAGTTTTCCAGAGTGGCTGCACCAGTTCACACTCCCACCAACAGTGTAAGAGGGTTCCCTTTACTCTGCATCCTCTCCAACATTTGTGGTTTCCTGCCTTGTTAATTTTCCCCATTCTCACTGGTGTGAGGTGGTATCTCATTGTGGTTTTGATTTGTATTTCCCTGATGGAAACTGATGCAGAGCATTTTCTCATGTGCATGTTGGCCATGTCCATGTCTTCCTCTGTGAGATTTCTCTTCATGTCTTTTGCCCATTTCATGATTGGATTGTTTGTTTCTTTGGTGTTGAGTTTAATAAGTTCTTTATAGATCTTGGAAACTAGCCCTTTATCTGATATGTCGTTTGCAAATATCTTCTCCATTCTGTAGGTTGTCTTTTAGTTTTGTTGACTGTGTCCTTTGCTGTGCAAAAGCTTCTTATCTTGATGAAGTCCCAGTAGTTCATTTTTGCTTTTGTTTCTTTTGCCTTCGTGGATGGATCTTGCAAGAAGTTACTGTGGCTGAATTAAAAAAGGGTGTTGCCTGTGTTCTCCTCTAGGATTTTGATGGAATCTTGTCCCACATTTACATCTTTCATCCATTTTGAGTTTATCTTTCTGTCTGGTGAAAGAGAGTGGGCTAGTTTCATTCTTCTGCATGTGGATGTCCAATTTTCCCAGCACCATTTATTGAAGAGACTGTCTCTCTTCCAATGGATAGTCTTTCCTCCTTTATCGAATATTAGATGACCATACATTTCAGGGTCCACTTCTGGGTTCTCTATTCTGTTCCATTGATCTATGTGTCTGTTTTTGTGCCAGTACCACACTGTCTTGATGACCACAGCTTTGTAGTCCAACCTGAAATCTGGCATTGTGATGCCCCCAGATACGGTTTTCTTTTTTAAAATTCCCCTGGCTATTCGGGGTCTTTTCTGATTCCACACAAATGTTAAAATAATTTGTTCTAACTCTCTGAAGAAAGTCCATGGTATTTTGATAGGGATTGCATTAAACGTGTAAATTGCCCTGGGTAACATTGACATTTTCACAATATTAATTCTGCCAATCCATGAGCATGGAATATTTTTCCATATCTTTGTGTCTTCCTCAATTTCTTTCAGAAGTGTTCTATAGTTTTTAGGGTATAGATCCTTTACCTCTTTGGTTAGGTTTATTCCTAGGTATCTTATGCTTTTGGGTGCAATTGTAAATGGGATTGACTCCTTAATTTCTCTTTCTTCAGTCTTATTGTTAGTGTATAGGAATGCCACTGATTTCTGGACATTGATTTTGTATCCTGCCACGTTACCAAATTGCTGTATGAGTTCTAGCAATCTTGGGGTGGAGGCTTTTGGGTTTTCTATGTAGAGTATCATGTCATCGGCAAAGAGGGAGGGTTTGACTTCTTCTTTGCCAATTTGAATGCCTTTAATGTCTTTATGTTGTCTGATTGCTGAGGTGAGGACTTCTAGAACTATGTTGAACAGCAGTGGTGAGAGTGGACATCCCTGTCTTGTTCCTGATCTTAGGGGAAAGGCTCCCAGTGCTTCCCCATTGAAAATGATATTTGCTGTGGGCTTTTCGTAGATGGCTTTTAAGATGTCAAGGAATGTTCCCTCTATCCCTACACTCTGAAGAGTTTTGATCAGGAATGGATGCTGTATTTTGTCAAATGCTTTCTCTGCATCTAATGAGAGGATCATATGGTTCTTGGTTTTTCTCTTGCTGATATGATGAATCACATTGATTGTTTTACGGGTGTTGAACCAGCCTTGTGTCCCGGGGATAAATACTACTTGGTCATGGTGAATAATTTTCTTTTTTTTTTTTTTTTATTAATTTTTATTGGTGTTCAATTTACCAACATACAGAAAAACACCCAGTGCTCATCCCATCAAGTGTCCACCTCAGTGCCCGTCACCCATTCCCCTCCAACACCCGCCCTCCTCCCCTTCCACCACCCCGAGTTCGTTTCCCTGAGTTAGGAATCTTTATGTTCTGTCTCCCTTCCTGATATTTCCCAACATTTCTTTTCCCTTCCTTTATATTCCCTTTCACTATTATTTATATTCCCCATATGAATGAGAACATACCCTGTTTGTCCTTCTCCGATTGACTTATTTCACTCAGCATAATACCCTCCAGTTCCATCCACGTTGAAGCAAATGGTGGGTATTTGTCGTTTCTAATTGCTGAGTAATATTCCATTGTATACATAAACCACATCTTCTTTATCCATTCATCTTTCGATGGACACCGAGGCTCCTTCCACAGTTTGGCTATTGTGGCCATTGCTGATAGAAACATCGGGGTGCAGGTGTCCCGACGTTTCATTGCATCTGAATCTTTGGGGTAAATCCCCAGCAGTGCAATTGCTGGGTCGTAGGGCAGGTCTATTTTTAACTCTTTGAGGAACCTCCACACAGTTTTCCAGAGTGGCTGCACCAGTTCACATTCCCACCAACAGTGTAAGAGGGTTCCCCTTTCTCCGCATCCTCTCCAACATTGGTTGTTTCCTGCCTTGTTAATTTTCCCCATTCTCACTGGTGTGAGGTGGTATCTCATTGTGGTTTGGATTTGTATTTCCCTGATGGAAACTGATGCAGAGCATTTTCTCATGTGCATGTTGGCCATGTCCATGTCTTCCTCTGTGAGATTTCTCTTCATGTCTTGGTGAATAATTGGTCATGGTGAATAATTTTCTTAATGTGTTGTTGGATCCTATTGGCTAGTATCTTGTTGAGAATTTTTGCATCCATGTTCATCAGGGATATTGGTCTGTAATTCTCCTTTTTGGTGGGGTCTTTGTCTGGTTTCAGAATTAAGGTGATGCTGGCCTCATAGAACGAATTTGGAAGTACTCCATCTCTTTCTATCTTTCCAAACAACTTTAGTAGAATAGGTATGATTTCTTCTTTAAACGTTTGATAGAATTCCCCTGGGAAGCCATCTGGCCCTGGACTCTTGTGTCTTGGGAGGTTTTTGATGACTGCTTCGATTTCCTCGCTGGTTATTGGCCTGTTCAGGTTTTCTATTTCTTCCTGCTCCAGTTTTGGTAGTTTGTGGCTTTCCAGGAATGCGTCCATTTCTTCTCGATTTCCTAATTTATTGGCGTACAGCTGTTCATAATATGTTTTTAAAATCGTTTGTATTTCCTTGGTGTTGGTAGTGATCTCTCCTTTCTCATTCATGATTTTATTAATTTGAGTCTTCTCTCTCTTCTTTTTAATAAGGTTGGCTAATGGTTTATCTATCTTATTAATTCTTTCAAAGAACCAACTCCTGGTTCTGTTGATCTGTTCCACAGTTCTTTTGTTCTCGATATCATTTAGTTCTGCTCGAATTTTAATTAACTGTCTTCTTCTGCTGGGGGTGGGGTCTATTTGTTGCTTTTTCTCTAGTTCCTTTATGTGTAAGGTGAGCTTTTGAATTTGAGTTCTTTCCAGTTTTTGAATGGATGCTTGTATTGCGATGTATTTCCCCCTCAGGACTGCTTTTGCTGCATCCCAAAGATTTTGAACGGTTGTATCTTCATTCTCATTAGTTTCCATGAATCTTTTTAATTCTTCCTTAATTTCCTGGTTGACCCTTTCATCTTTTAGCAGGATGGTTCTTAACTTCCACGTGTTTGTGGTCCTTCCAAACTTCTTGTTGTGATTAAGTTCTAATTTCAAGGCATTATGGTCTGAGAATATACAGGGGACTATCCCGATCTTTTGGTATCGGTTCAGACCTGATTTGTGACCCAGTATATGGTCTATTCTGGAGAAAGTTCCATGTGCACTTGAGAAGAATGTGTATTCAGTTGAGTTTGGATGTAAAGTTCTGTAGATATCTGTGAAATCCATCTGGTCCAGTGTATCATTTAAAGCTCTCGTTTCTTTGGAGATGTTGTGCTTAGAAGACCTATCTAGTATAGAAAGAGCTAGATTGAAGTCACCAAGTATAAGTGTATTATTATCTAAGTATTTCTTCACTTTGGTTATTAATTGGTTTATATATTTGGCAGCTCCCACATTCGGGGCATATATATTGAGGATTGTTAAGTCCTCTTGTTGGATAGATCCTTTAAGTATGATATAGTGTCCCTCTTCATCCCTCACTACAGTCTTCGGGGTAAATTTATATTATATCTGATATGAGGATGGCTACCCCCACTTTCTTTTGAGGACCGTTTGAATGCTAAATGGTTCTCCAACCTTTTATTTTCAGGCTGTAGGTGTCGTCCTGTGTAAAATGAGTCTCTTGTAGACAGCAAATAGACGGGTCCTGCTTTTTTATCCAATCTGAAACCCTGCGCCTTTTGATGGGGTCATTAAGCCCGTTCACGTTCAGAGTTACTATTGACAGATATGAGTTTAGTGTCATCATGATATCTATTCAGTCCTTGTTTTTGTGGATTGTTCCACTGAACAACTTCTTAAAGGGGAATTTTAAGAGTCCCCCTTAAAATTTCTTGCAGAGCTGGTTTTGAGGTCACATATTCTTTCAGTTCCTGCCTGTCTTGGAAGCTCTTTATCTCTCCTTCCAGTTTGAATGAAAGCCTTGCTGGATAAAGTATTCTTGGTTGCATGTTCTTCTCATTTAGGACCCTGAATATATCCTGCCAGCCCTTTCTGGCCTGCCAGGTCTCTGTGGAGAGGTCTGCTGTTACCCTAATACTCCTCCCCATAAAAGTCAGGGATTTCTTGTCTCTTGTTGCTTTAAGGATCTTCTCTTTATCTTTGGAATTTGCAAGCTTCACTATTAAATGTCGAGGTGTTGAATGGTTTTTATTGATTTGGGGGGGGGGGAATCTCTCTATTTCCTGGATCTGAATGCCTGTTTCCCTTCCCAGATTAGGAAAGTTTTCAGCTAGGATTTGTTCCAATACTTATTCTGGCCCTCTCTCCCTTTCGGCGCCCTTGGGAACCCCAATTAAACGTAGGTTTTTCTTCCTCAGGCTGTCGTTTATTTCCCTTAATCTATCTTCTTGGTCTTTTAATTGTCTGTCTCTTTTTTCCTCAGTTTCCCTCTTTGCCATCAACTTGTCTTCTATGTCACTCATTCTTCCACCTCGTTAACCCTCGTCGTTAGGACTTCTAGTGTGGATTGCATCTCATTCAATTGATTTTTAATTTCTGCCTGAGTGGATCTAAATTCTGCAGTCATGAAGTCTCTTGAGTCCTTTATGGTTTTTTCTAGAGCCACCAGTAGCTGTATAATAGTGCTTCTGAATTGGCTTTTTGACATTGAATTGTAATCCAGATTTTGTAACTCTGTGGGAGTGAGGACTGTTTCTGATTCTTTCTTTTGAGGTGAGGTTTTCCTTCTAGTCATTTTGCTCAGTGCAGAGTGGCCAAAAACAAGTTGTATTGGGAAAAGGAGAAAAAGAGGAGAGAAAGAAAGAAAGAAAAAAAAAAAAGAGAAGAAAAAGAGAAAGAAAAAGAAAGGGAAAAAAAAGGGGGGGTGGGGGAAGCAAACAACTCAAAAAGCAAAAAAAAAAAAAGAAAGAAAGAAAGAAAACAAACACGGGAGTATCTTCTGATTCAGTATACTTTAAGTCCCTTGACTTCCCCTGGAACTTGTCTGTCTATTTGGTCTTCTGGGGGAAGGGCCTGTTGTGCTGATTTTCAGGTGTTAGCACTTGGGGGAGGTGCTCTGCCCCCTGCCTGGTGCAGGGCTCAGTGGGGGTTGTTTACCCCGCGAGGCCCCAGGAGGAACAACCCCAGTGGCCACGGCCAGCTCTGGAGCCCTGGATTCAGTCCACGCAGTAACTAGGGAGCTCTCCGACTGCAGGGCCTGGAGGCTCCGGGGCGGGGCCACTGATCTGCTCAGCTCGGGGCAGGAGCGTCCTTGAGGTCCTGGGCCCTCCTGGCCTCTGCCTGTCCCGGGGGGAGGCCGTATCCTGGGCTGTGTCCCGTTGCCCAGTGCTCCGGGCCTGTGCCTGCGCTGTGGGATTCGTGCTCCTGGCTGCACAGCCCCCTCCGCACGGAGCCTCTTCCTCTGCCCAAGCCCCTTCAAGCTGCTCCTGGGTCCAGCCGTGCTCACGCTGCAGCCTTTAGGGAGCTCGGCGCACTCTCCCTGGTGCGCAGTTGCTCTGTTACTGTCCCAGGGAGCCTGAGGGCATCCCCGCCCTCCTGGGGTCCTGCTCCAACACCCTGTGAAGGCCTTTCCGACCCGGAAGATTGGTGAAGCTCCTGCTTCTCTGGGACGGAGCTCTCCTGTCCTGGGGGCACTCGTGGCTCCTCGCGGGGCCCCTCCCCCTTGGATGCCTTTTGTTTCTTTATCCCCCCCCCCCCCCACCTTGATAGAAGCTCTTCTCACTGTAGCATTCCGGCTGTTCTCTCTTTAAATCTCAGGCCAAATTCGTAGATTTTCAGGATAATTTGAAGGTTATCTAGATAATTTGGTGGGGACAGGTGATTTGGAGACCCTACTCTTCCGCCATCTTGCCCCTCCTCCTCCTGTCTAGAAAAGGTTTAAGTGTCACATGGCCCCAGCTTTGTTGCTCATGTTGCTCCCTGTAGACCCTGTTCTGAACATTGCTGTTCCACATGGCCAAGCCTTGTGGGGTTCTGATTTTATTTTGATGTCTGGGGAAGCAAGGAACATGTTTTCAATTGAAACAAAGATACTGTGACATACGAGTCAAAATTTCATGTGCCGTTTTTGACATTCAGTGTGTGACTTCAAAGAAATTTCTGGCTCGTGGAGGGCTGCATCAGAGTCTACCTGTACCCCCCTCAAGGGAATGTACTACTTCACAGAGACTGTTCCATTAGCAGATCTGGGTTTTCCAGTCATGGCTGGGAAACAGGTACTCAGGATGACAAATTTTATTACTTAAACTGCCGCTCATTTGTGTAAAAAATTGCCCAAAGATGCTTCTATACAGAAAGCTTTTACAAATATATGGAAACAATGGCACAAAAGTAATTTAAAACCCTTTGGTTATAACGAATAATTTAAGAAATAGCCACCTGCAGCCTTTTGGCCCTGGCTGCGCTTAGTGAGCCACTCTGTGTCGGCAGAGCCTGTAGTGACTGTCTCTGTAGGTTGTGTGTCTGTGGGCCAACAGGCCTTTTCCTGTGCTGTCAGATGAGTTGGTGTAGTAACACAGGGGATGCTGTTGCCTGGGGCTCTGCGGGCACAGTGCTGTCCTACGGGAAGAGGCAGAGACACTTGTCTTTCTCATGCAGGTCTGCAAGAGGTAAATGGTAATTCACAGGAACCGTTCTATCATGGTGCCTGACTCATGACTTAAGTTAGTTACTTCTGTTTTTCAGTGGTTAAAAGCCATGGTGTGTATTTTACAGAGCTTTAATGTGGTTCAGGTCTGTGCTTTTCAGGGAACATGTGAACTTCCAAGGTATGCTCCACAACGACAGCAGGCACCCTGTGGGATATGAGGAGCCGTCAGTAGCTGGCAGTGCTGGCTTTCAGCCCTGTCCACCCTGACAGTTCGAAACAGTCACACTTCTTGCCTCTAGGAGGTTCCCACTGATGTGAACAGAATCCAAGGAGAAAATATTCTTGCCTGTAAGACAGTTTCCTTATGGTCATGGATGTGTACGTGTGAGTTGCCGAGTCACGGCAGGGAAGGAGTTGTGAGGCTAAAGGCTTAGTAATCGTTTTTGAAATAGCCTCTGCTAATGGTTTTACTTTTAATTTAATGGTTTAAAATAATCACTAGAGGTTTTATTTTTTAAGGAACCCAATATATAGAACAGATTAGAAACATCTGTTACTGACAGAGAAATTCAGTCTCTTTTGGTGTCTCCTTTAGTAAGAACACAAGCTTATTAAACAGACACATGGTTTTAAAGGTGGGGTTGTGGCACTGCTGGTGCAGGTGTGTGCACATGTGTAATTCTCGCCTGTGCATTGCTGAGGAAGATCCTGTGTTGCTTCTTTGGCTGCTGCACACTGGTGCCACCCAGAACGCACACTTCTGGTTCTCTGGTCAAGCAGACTGCTGACAGAGCCCTTTGCATACGTAGCTTGAAGTCAGAGAGAGAACTCAGTCACCTTGTGAACTAATGAACTGTTCTAGGAATACTAGTATTTATTTGATTACAATAAAGAAACAAATTGGAGAAAATAAATCTTTATTAAAAACAAAAAAAAATTGGCCCGTCTCCATCTTTGGTTTACTTTTGACTTATCAAGTAAGACCCCTCCAAAAGAGAAAAGCAGCCTTATGGGGAACCCAGTGTTCACCGGGAGTCCCAGGACACCTGACCCTCAGCAGCAGCAGCCACAAGTGAGTGGGGTTTGTGCACGTGTGGTACTGACCCTTCGAAGGGACATGTTCCACCCTGGGCAGGAAAATGGGAATGGCCTTGCACACATCCTCACTGGCCCTGGCACCTGCCCACCAGTGATGAGCCAGGGTGCTCGTTTGCACCAGCTCAGCTTCCTTGCTGCTTCATGTCTGTGAACTTGGCACCCCTCCTGCTACTCCATCTCCCTTGTGCTTCTCAATAAAGTCATGTCATCTTTCTCCCATAACATCTTGTAGATCTTTTGTAGGTTATTACTACATTTATGGTATTTGGCTGGTCTGGAGGCCTGCTATTTGTTTCATTACTTTTATCTTTTATCCATTTTTTTTTTAATTCCAAGAGTTTCTAGATCTGCTTAAATTTTATTTTTACAAGGAAAACCAGTTTTGTTTCTTTCTTTCCAGAGGGTCTGCTTTCTGCTTTTCCTTGCTTTGAGGTGTTAGCTGGGTCCCTGAGGAGCATGGGTAGGACTCTTTATCTGGTCCCCGATATTAAAGAGATGTTTTATTCTTTGACCATTCACTATGATGTTTGCCTGCAGATCTCGTAGGATCTTTATCAAATTAAGGAGGGTCTTTGTAGTTCTAGTGTGTTTAGATAGCTTATATAAATCATGAGTGGCTGTTAAGTTTTAACATGTGACTTATTTTTCTGTGATTTTAAAATTATCTTCTCAAATTGTTGTTAATGGTTTTTTTTTTTTTTTCTTTTTAAATCTAAGCTGGCAGAGGATAGAGCCGGGAACTCTCAGAACAATGATGTGAGAATCAAAAAGAATCTCAATGGTAGATGTCTGGGACAAGAAACAGAAACTAGGGCAGGGATTAAAGAAAACGTAAAATAGGGATCCCTGGGTGGCGCAGTGGTTTAGCGCCTGCCTTTGGCCCAGGGCGTGATCCTGGAGACCTAGGATCAAATCCTAGGATCAAATCCCACGTCGGGCTCCTGGTGCATGGAGTCCGCTTCTCCCTCTGCCTGTGTCTCTGCCTCTCTCTCTCTGTATGACTATCATAAATAAATAAAAATTAAAAAAAAAAAATAAATAAAGAAAACGTAAAATAAAAAAAATAAAAAAAAAAAAAAAAAAAAAAGAAAACGTAAAATAATGACTGGGAGTTTCTACCTCAGGACCAAAGCCTTCTTGTTCAATTCTAAGTCTGTAACCCTCCCCTTCAGTTGTGGTGCACTATTGTCATCCATGAAAGACCCCTTGTGTTTGCTGGGCTTTGTCTTAGCCCTATCGCTACCGTTGGTGCACTTGTCTTTGTTTGCTAGTCCTCCTCGGATGTATATCTGGTGTTTTGAATGGATGTGTTTTGATTTACATAAGTGATTTTTGTATAGATCTCTTTCTGTTGCCCTCTTTCCATGCCATGCTGGGAGAAAACAAAACTAAACGATGACTGATGCTCAGGTATGGCACTGTGCAGCACATGTGGACAGTGAGCCAGTGACAGGGATGTGTTTCCATTGTTAAACCATCCTTTCCTGCTGTGAACTGTTTTTTGAAGAACTGTGCTGAATTTGTTTTTTTTATTTGATTAAGAATCTCCTTTCTCATATTGTCTGTGTCTGGCCTTGGTGTATTTGGCACCAAAAAGTGAATAGGATGGACTTGCTTTCCTATTCCTTTCTGACCTTGGAGTCACTGCACTCCTGAGACCCCTGCTTGACACCAGCTGTGTGATCTGGGGCTGCACCATGGTTTATGAGCCTGCTCTGAGGGTGCAAGAGGCTGTGAAGCATGCGTGGAGCCCCGAGCTGGGCAGGACCTAGTGCAACGCATACCACAGGGCACTCAGTAAAAGAGAGTAGACGGGCAAAGAGCACTTTGGGAGTGTGAGTCGATGACTTGTTTTACAGACTCTCTCCTTACTAATTACCAATGTCTTTATGAAAAACTTAGTAATTAGCATGTTGGAGTTCTTATCATAAAAAGAAAAAAACCTTGTCTCCTGTTCTCAGGCACTTTTAAATCAACTTAGAGCTGTGTTTGATCAAATCATTGAACTTCAGAACACTCAGGATGCAATATACAGAGCTGCCCTGGAAGAGCTACAGAGACGATTACAGTTTGAAGAGAAAAAGAAACAGCATGAGATTGAGGTATGGCTTTTCTACCAGTGGGTTTATAGTTTTAATATAAATGAGTTCATTGCCACTACAATCGCAAATACAACAAATAATTTTCCTGCTGAAATGTTCCTGGACACCTGCATTTAGAGTCCTGAGGAGACCCTGTTCCAGGCAGAGTGGTCATCCTCACTGTCATCCCGTTGTGAGCATAAGGACTGCGTGCACAAGAATCCTGATAGCCTATGGGCGCTGCTGTCTCTTTGGAGTGGTTTTGGCTCTATATACCTGGTCACCTCTAGCTGGTGGACACACCTGGACATGTGGGAACCAGAGCTGTGCACTTACAGCGACCTCCAGTGACCTTAGTAAAGGATGTTATTATGTCCTGTATGACCTTGGGTTGTGAAGATTTACTGAACAAGGTTGCTCATTATAGACTTCCTTATATTTGGTGTCATCTCTGTAATTTTTTCTTTCCCAAGGTGCTTATTCTTGGGATGGTGACAAATTTTTTAAAGGTTTTATTTATTTATTATTTTGGAGTTACAGGGAGATAGAATCCAAGCGGACTGCCCACCAGTGCAGAGCCCAATGTGGGGCTCGATCTCAAAACCGTGAGATCATGACCTGAGCCAAAATCAAGAGTTGGACACTTAACTGATCGCCCCACCCAAGCGTCAGATTTTTTTAGATAACACAATTTGGTTAGTTTTGTTTTTAAATGTTCCCTTAAAATTTGTGTGAGGATCTTTTTAGCTTAGAAAGCTCTCAACCCCCTTAGAGTGTATACTGTCTCCTCAGGGTTTTTTGGAAACAGAAGGAGGGCTTGCTCCATTTTTCACCAAGAGTGGGTATGTGTGTGACCCTGAAATGCTGCCTGGCCTCTTTGTGAGCATGCCAAGGTGCTAGGCCTGCCGCAGACCCCATCCCAACCATGCTCACCAGCATTATGCCTTTGGGGGGCTTGACTATCCTAAGAAAGGTTTCCTTCTTTGTAAAATGGGAGTGGACCTAAGGAAAACCCCATAGACATGTGTAGGATATGTTAGTTACTTATCATTTGGGAAGCATTCAGTAAAACCTAGTCACTGCTGTGATTTCCAGAGCTTCACACAGCCCCAGAGAATCTGTCCTTCTGGAGGATTACTAAACTATATAAAATCTACAAAAATCAGTCCTTGGGAGTTTCACCCTCATAATAGCAGGGCGGCCAGTGATATGGGAGTTGATGTTTCTCTCTCCAGACTATAAACTGTCAGTGCTAGAGTGGAACAGATCTACACAATGAGTCATGATTATTCAGTGTGTTTTATTCAGATGTGATTTGGGATACTGTAGGACAGTTAAAACTGGAACTGTAAGAAATTATTTAAATTCAGTGGGCAAAATGATTGACGAAGCAACCATTTAGACTGTTGCAGTGTTAAAGAGACTGCAAGAGGGACTCCGCCCCGAGCCCCGCGCCCTGCGAGCTCTGTGAGGAGCCTGCCTCCTGCTTCTGTCCCTAGTGGGCCACCCACCTCCCCCTGGTTCTGTGCTTCCTTTCCTCTGTTCCCCCATGTTCATAATGGTATTTCCAATTCAAGTTTAGGATTAAAGGGACTTTCTTTTCTTTGTTTATCTTCTACATTGGAAATCCTGGTTTCTAACATGAGCAGACTGTTACTTGCTATCTGATAGCCCCCCCAACCCCCCAGCATACACAGATGTGCACACAGCTGTCTCTACATACATGCTGGTACTGACCCCAGCAGGGTAGCAACAGTAGTTACTGAGAAGGACACATGCTAGTTTTATATATCAGAATCCAAGTTGTAATGCACTTGACATAATTACTCCCATGAGGTTATGCCCCCAGCTCAGTACACAGATTAATTGGTTTTGTTTTTGCTTTTAACTTATAAAACAAAATTGAATTTAATTTTGTAAGATAGTTATTTGGTTCTAAGGTCAAATTGATGAAACAAAGCATTTAGACAAGCCTGGCCTTTTTGCTTTCTGTTCTGTACTGGTCTATGTCATGAAGCCCAAAGGCAGTGTCACCAAGTTATGATGTATCAAAGGGTAGGACATTATAAACAAGTTTCTGTTTGTCCTAGCAGTACAAAGTTTGTGTGTCATTCTGATGAAAATATTGAAATTCACCATATTTACAATCTAAAGGAGAAAATTGCACAATCGTCTCAATAGAGAGAGATCATTTGATTCTAAGGAAAATCTGAAAGAAGGTTTGCTTGAAATATCTGAGTCCAAACCTCATGCTTAATGGTGCAGTCCTGGGAGTGAGACCCAGAACCATCAGCTCTTCATTCAGTGTGACAGTGATGGTCTATCAACATTATAAACCAAGACAAAAGAATACAAAGTGCAAGCATATAAGCAGGCTGTCTTTTTTTTTTTTTTTTTTTTTTTGGTGAGAGGGTTCGGTGTCATGGTTGTGGACATAGAAAATCCAAAATAATCTTTAGATAAGTTAGCTGGGGTTAATAAATGAATTTATCAAAGTAACAGGAAACAAGGTCAGTATACAAAAATCAGTTATATTTCTAATCAACCACAAATGAAATAAATTTAAAAAATATCTTTAAAAGAGCATTATAATGTAATAAAAAATATACATGGAAGATCTTTGTACAGAAAACGATAAAACAGGGCTTGACAACCAAGGGTCTGCAGGCCCGGCCTGGCCCCCTCTGTGTTTCTGTAGTTGGAGTTTTATTGGAGCAGCCATGCCAGTGATTTCTGTGTTGTCTGTGGTTGCTCGTGTGCTCTAGTGGTAGACCTGAGTAACAACATAGACCAGGTGGCCCACAAACCCCAACGTATGTGCTCCTCTGGCCCTTACAAAGAAAGCTTGCTTATCACTGCATCACAAGAGATGGTAATGAGGCCCTCAATAAGTCAAGGAGTATACAGTTTTGAGAAGTCAAAGAGTATACTGTGTTTGTGAATTGGAGAACTGATTGATTCAGTGCAATCCCAGTTCTAATCCCCAACAGTTTTTTTTTTTTGGTGGGTATAATTTTTTTTTATTTTTTGTAGAAAACAATAAATTGTAAAATTTATGTGGAAAGGTGTAGCATGCAGTGAAGAGAGTTTTGAACAAGAATACATTTATAGTTGAGTATACATATACTCAACTCGAGACATCCTCGAGACTTAATAAAACTTCATCAATGAGAAGAATGGTGTTGGCTCAAGCAAGGACAATCAGGGGAGTAGAATAAGGTCCAGAGACAGCCCTACACATTGAGATCATTAGTTCTTAATGGAACAGTGGGGAATGGAACATCGATAAGTGGTGCTGGGTGGCTGTATTTCAACCCTGCCTCACACATGCCAAGCACCATGACATGGGCTGAACATGGAAGTTAAAATACTAAAGCTCCCAGAAGGTAACATAGAGAATAGTAAAAGAAATTAAAGTTTTATCATCACAACGGAATAACCCCATTGATAAAAAGACAAGAATCGTACTCTAATTCCTATATAGGCTAGCTGAAAAGCATTTAGTTAGACTCACCATTCATTAAGAACAATCTTTTAAAAATAGAAGTAGATCTGTTTCCAAAATAAAAAGATCCACCATGCTTAGGAGAAATAGCCAGAAGCGTTCCCACCAAAGTGAAGGGTTAATGGGCTCTAGGACTTTGAACTATTGGTTCCAAGGTCTGTGATTGTGTCCACAATGATGGAAAGATACAAGACATAGCTTTCAGTAACTAAAGACTGGTTATTTTGTGACAAATTATTGCAAGTGTTACAATTATGCAATGGAGTCCTATAGTTACTAAAACAAGGAGCAAGTTCTCTGGGTGCTCATATGTATTGATATAAAATATTTCCAAGGTATCTTACTGATTGGAAAAAGTAAGCAAGAGTGCGATTGGGCATCAACAGATTATGGTGAAGGTGTTTAGCAACACAAAGGGTGTAGAAAACATACATTTCCCTACCTTCACCTTCCAGCCCAGTCCTACCCTGGAAGCTTCTTGTACCCAGATTTTACTTTCCTGGTCCTTCTGATTCTTCAGGGCCGGTGGGGAGTGACAGCAGCAGAAGAGGAGGAGGAGAATAAGAGGATTCAAGAATTTCGAGAATCTATTCCGAAAATGTGCTCACAGCTGCGGATTTTGACACATTTCTACCAGGTGCGCATTGGAGTGACAGAACAGTGTCCCAGTCATATTGTTCTTTTTCTGCAATTGAGCACTGCGGTCAAATGATTCACACAGAGTCCTTTTGGTCCACACACCACCCTCAGTGGGGCCCAGTTTTGGCTGTGACCTTCGTGGAGGTCCTGGGCTAAGGGTGCTGGCCTGGAGTGGTTTTGGTGTTGTCAGCAGCAAGTGGGAGCCCTGTAGGGGCTGAGCTCTGCAGCCCCAGAACCCTGTGGGAGCCTGAGGTGAGACAGGAAGTGCATAGGTGTGCGGGGAACTGCCGTGCGGGGAGCACGAGGCAGCAGGTGCTTAACTCAGGGCCACAGACCCAGGAGGCTGTGAGAAAAGCGGATATACAGAGTCTGTGTGCTCTGCTTTTTATTTCTATGTTGTGGTTTGGTTTCTGAGTCCATCTGTGTCTCAGTGTGATTTTAGTGATGGAGATAAAGGTGAAAAGGTTTTATGAAGAAGTTTTACATTTGGTTGCTGGTAACTAATTAGAAAGACAAGCATTGACGTTGAAATGTTTAAAAATTCTGTTTCTGTGTGCTAATGTCTCCATGTGGTTCATGATTTAAAATGAAGCAACCTCTGTGTTCCATAGGCATCTGGTTTGCTTCCCAGGGTCCTCATACTTTTGTAGCTGTCTTCAGCATAATGTGAGCTGGGGAGGACTTTGTCCCTTTGCAGATGGGCTTCCTCTCACATTAGTGACCAGGGCACGTTTGTTGAAAATATGTTTCCTAAATGGTGGCAAAGATGAGGTTATGCTCAGTGCAAAAATACCTTCACCGGATGGGTGTTTGGATAATGAAATACCTACACCACTTGAATTCACATTTCTATTTAAAATGGAATGGTTAGTTCCAAACTGTTGGTGAAGATAGTAGTATATCTGTAACGCAGTTATCTGTAACTTAAAAATGTGTGTCGCTGTGCTCATTTCTGAAAGAGATAGGAATGGGTACACATTTCCTGGGAGACTTCATACGTTTTTGAAAAGTAATCTTAATCTGTATAATCCCAGTTTTACTCAGATTATAATCTTAACCTTCTTTCTAAATCATGGCTATTAGGATTTCTTTTGCTTAACAGAAAAAGCCCTTTTCTGTTCTCTTTTGAATTATTGGTGCCTGAAACAACAGGGTGTTAGCAGTGCCATGCCCCACTGCTCAGGAGCAGTCTCATCTGGAATCCTCAACCCAAGGACAGAAGTGTCCCTCACAGCTCCTGACAAGAAGCCTCCACCTATACTTTTGGTAGTAGCATTCTCAGGAGAGGGACTGTATCCTAAGCTTTCGGTCTCCCAGAAAGACAAAGGGGTGTCCATGGCCTCCGACTGTGTGCTTGCTCAGGTGTGAGTTCCCTTGTGTGACATTCCTGAATCTGCAGGAGCATGGGAAGGGACTGGGGAGGGACAGAGATGCTGTTAGGGTTTGAAAAGACTGGTGGGATTGGAGTTTCAGTGGCGACTTCTCTGCAGGGGGCCTTTCCCAGGTCTGCAAGTGTGGAGACCCACATCACCTATATCGGACAGACCCACATCTGCTGGCTGTGGCTCAGGAGCCTGGCAGGGATGGGGTTTGTGCTCCTAAGCAACTCAGCCCTGCAGAGAAGCAGCCAGTTTTTGTTATTTGAAAGTTTGAGTAAACTTCAGTTATAATCCCTTGTCTCTCATGTTCACCCTCTGTTTTCCCTTGAGGGCTCCACGATTCGGGCTCTTTCATAACTCAGGTAAAAGAGGGAGTGTGTAACACTGGGTTTTAAATTTAAAATGAAAAGAATAGGCTTCTTTAACGTCAGAAGCTTTGCTGTTTTGCTTATTCATATAGAACTTAGGGCAAAAGGAAAAATCTATAGGTTAATTCTTTTAAATAAAATGTATGGATTGTGCATTTGTATTTGTGGATGTGGGTATCTCTTCCTAACATGGCTGTGAAACTCGGGTTCCCGGACTGGCTTTCCTTCCTTGGGATGCCTGCTGTGGTGGGGGTGTTCCTGCAAGATTGTTGATCTGGGAGGAAAAACCACCCCAAATGAGGCTGCAGTGGCATGGGGGG
Organism: Vulpes vulpes; assembly: GCF_048418805.1. NCBI lineage: Eukaryota > Metazoa > Chordata > Mammalia > Carnivora > Canidae > Vulpes > Vulpes vulpes. Next base: position 59,987,746 of record NC_132785.1, on the reverse strand, counting down.
GCTATTATGTTCTGTGGATAGCTCCTCTTTAAAGTGGATACTCCTTTTTTTTTGTTCTTAGGGCATCGTGCAGCAGTTTCTGGTGTTGCTGACAACCAGCTCTGATGAAAGTCTTCGGTTTCTTAGCTTCAGGTTGGACTTTAATGAGCATTACGAAGCCAGAGAGCCAAGGCTCCGAGTGTCTCTGGGCTCTCGAGGGCGGCGTGGCTCCCACACGTGAACCCTTCTGTGTCCTCACAGGGATCTATGGACGCTACTACTTGCATTATGAGACATAAACATTCACATTTAAATCCTCAAGGCCACTGGCATGCTACAGACGCCTACTGTTCCTGCCCACAAGTACTTCAGTGTTTTCAATGGCATGGCGTCTGATAGAATCAAAGTCATGTTTTTATACATTGGAAAGTTGAATATATTTGTAATATCACTAAGTTAAATAGGCTGGTTTGCACTATTCAAATTTATTTTTTAAAGTCTTCATATTTAAGAGATACCACACTTTGTTGAGGCTTCATAAGCTCTCCATGATATAATTTATATTTGTCATTTTTTAAGAAATCACAGTTGCTTTTAGAGGAAATTAGAGCGAATGGATGTTCATCAGTTAAGATGGTATTGTCATTGCTATTTTTTTAACATCCTCCTTAGAGGCAGTTTTTGTTATATAATCAAATTAAATTGAAACAGAATGTCCCTTCTAAGAAAATATATAGAGCATTTTATTTTGGTTTGTAGTGTGTAAAATATTAACCTCTGTAAGAACCTTTACACGTTTATCTTTCTTTCAAAGTTTATCTTCTTTCAAAGTTTACATTTTTATATTTAATTTACTCTTTCCGATAACTTCTAAAATTAGTGTAGAGCCTACATAGGGGTCATGAACAGAAGACCCACAAGCCTCCATTTCTTGATCTGTTGGCTGAAGTGATATGTAAATACGGATGACTACAAAGTTAATGAACTATTTTATTTTCAAATTCTGATAAGCATTGGAAAGAAACTGACTTGAATAATGAAGATTTCCTTTTTCCTTGCCTATTTTTTCATTGTAAATATTTATATACTACTGACCAGATGTGGGGGAAACTGTTTTTTGTAAAAATGTCGTATCAAGTCACATAAATCTGCCTTTATGGTGTTGCATAAGTGAAACTTATAGAATTAAAAGCAATTATCTTTCAGATGTATCGGCTCTTCCTTGACTATTCTGTGAAGACAGCGAGGTCACCCTCTAGGTTCGCAGGCCAGGCTGGCAGTTTGTCAGGAGTTTGTCACACCAGTGCATGAGCTGTGCCGTCCACGAAACCTGGCATGTGGACTGGCATGAAACCTGGCAGCCCTCAGGGTGTGGCCAGAGGGGTACCACCCCCATCCCTTTTTAGCTGTCTTAGGTTCCCGTCCGAGGCCCTTTAAAACCAGAGGAGCAGTTCAGGTGCTGGCTCTGCAAAGATGAAATCTGTGGTGAAGGCCAGAACTTTTTATGGTACCAGTTTTAGTTTAAAAATCTGTAAAATTGGAAATTTGAAGCAGTATCTCTACTGGAAGTTTCCCAAAACTGATGATGTGTTGTGTACAGGTTCCCCCACCATCCCAAAGTGGACACTTGTAGGCAAACTTTGGCATGCCCGAATGGAGTAGGTGAAGGAGCATTGCCATGGGCTCCCGTAGAGAAGTGTTCGCATGCTCCCAGACCCCAAAGTCACCTTCCTCAGGCTTTCCTGAGGACACATGCTGCCAACAGAGGCACAAAATCAAGAGAAAGCCTGGATAAAGGCTCTGGCAGCTGGGCACTGAGATGCGAGTATGTCCCCAGAGGGCACTGGGCGCTGAGGTGCCAGCGTGTCCCCGGAGGGCACTGGGCGCCAAGATGCCAGCATGGCCCCAGAGGGCACTGGGTGCCGAGGTGCTAGCATGGCCCCAGAGGGTGTGGGAACTACCATCCCTGCCACTCCACTGCTGCAGATCCAGTGCTGGGCCTTCTGTGTGCTTCCTGCCTCTCTTCATAAAGTGAAATCCTCTTGGAATGGGTACTGATGGAGGTCTTTTGTAACGCCCGAGTGATATGACACAGACTTTTGAAAACAGGGGCCACCTGTATTTCCCAGAGAGATGTCCCGAAGATTTTTGACCTTGGAGTCTGTTTTTTTTAAAAGGCCTTTCTCCTCTAGTCCTCAGTAGAACCCACTCTGAAAAAATGCTGATCCAGATCTGGGGACTGAGACTCTGTCAGAGCCCAGGAGCTTGTCAAGTACTCAGGCATGGTTTGCAAGTTATGGAGGCACTGTCTGATAGGGTGCCCCGGTGGGGGGGGGGGGGGGCCGCAGAGCCCGAGCACGCTGTCTCAATTGACATGGCCCTGCGAGAACTCATTCTAGACCCCACTGGAGGCGTTGCATGAATGGGCAGGCCTGGCCCAGAGCCATCATCATCAGTGATGACTCGGGGCTCCCACCTGGTGAGTGAAGTGGGAGAGCTCATAGCAGGCAGTGGGGAGTCGTCTCTGGAGACCTATATCCTGGTGTGGCCGTGGGAGAGCTGCTGCTTCATCCAGAGAATGATTGTGCTAACCTTCCAGGGTGGTTGTAAAGATCAGAGATGACTGCATTGAGTCAGGCCCTTAGCAGTTTCTTCATAAAGAGAGCTCTGTGATCCTGGTGGAGGGGAGCCTTTGCCCTGGGCAGCTCACGTGAGTCCAGCTTAGCTTTCCTGCCAGTGAGGGTGCCTTTTACTGCCCAGGAAGGTCAGGTACTGTGGCTGCAGTTCATCCCCAGATAGAACTTGTCTCCCACAAGTCCTATTGGGTTGATGGGCTTGACTGAAGAGGGAAGGGTGCCGTCTCTCCTTCTTGTGTACATGTATGTCACCAGCAGAACTCATGGCATCGTGATTCTCCTTGTCCTATGGCTTCATAGGACAGAATGGTACAGGCATCATGAAAACCCCACTTACTAGGAAGAAAGCACTTTTATCAAATAACCATGGTCATACTCAAGGGGAGTCACAAGGCACAAAATCTACATGAAGAGTGTTACCAGAAAGTATAGCATCTGGGGGTCATGTGTGCAGCAGAGCTGGTGGTTGGTTTAGTGACCTGTGGTGAGCATGACTCCTTGTGGCTGGGAATGCTGGTGTGAACGCTATGGCCACAAGCAGTGAAGACGAGCTTCCTACCCCAGTCATCCCGGAAGACTTGTGTAAGCTGAGCATAGCTGGCTGGGCCTCGGTAAGCAAGAGGATGCACCACCCTGTTATGTGCATTTAAGTGGACAAGGGGTGTGGAGTGGCATGTAGGAATTTAGAATTCAGAAATAGTGGTATTTACAGGTGTGTGGAAATAAGTGAGTGCAGCTCAAATGTGAAAGCAGAATTGGTCAGTTCTGTGTTGGTGACTCAGGCTGAGTTGCTCAGGTCTATTGGACTTGGACGTGGTAGAAGGTGCGCTCTGGCCTGCTCTCTGGCCTCCTTTTGGAAGATCACTTCCCGTGACTCTGCTCAGTTTCAACCATACTGGCTCACTGACACTTTTTGGTGGGTGGGTTATAAACAACCATTTGCTTTTCTACTTTGCTTATGAGACTCAGATTTCTGAATTCCAAGCTCGTTTTTTTTTTCTAGAAAATCATGTTTTCATTTAGGCTTTCAAATTTGTTGGCATTAATTTTTATACTGATGCCTGAAATACTTATATTTGAATTATAACCCTTTCATTCCTAATATTACATATTCGTGTTTTCTTTTTCCTTCCTGATCACTTTTACCAGTGGAATTATAGCTTATGTCTTTCAAGAATTATCTCTTGATATTACCATTTTACTATGTATAGATGCCATTTTTTGCTTTTTTTGTAATTTACTGTTCTGTATTTAATGCTTTTCCTCTTCCTCGTTTGGTTTATTTTTTCCTGAATTGAATGCTAATGGAATTTTTTCTTGTGCTTCTGATGGAATCATTCTCTGCATTAACTTGAGTTACATCACAGGCTTTCGTGGGGTGCTTTTCTATGTCCTTAATTCCTAACTAGTCCGTGATTCTCTTATTTCCTTCTGACTGGATATAGGTACAGTTCAGAATGTCTAGGAAGTTTCCTTTTTTTCCCCTCAATTTTTTGTTTCTGAAAAAGAAGAATAGAAAAAGACGCAGAAATTTGTCATATATCAAAAATCATATATCAAAAAAGAAAATGCTACTATGTATGAAGTGGTAGGACACAACAGAAACATCAGTGGACTAGAACAAAGTATCCAAAAGCTGGTGTTTGTCATGGGTCCTTAGAGTCTGTGAAGGTTCACTTCAGAGATATGTGAACTGATTACTCAACAGATGCTTTGGGGTAAACGGCTTTGGACAAACCATTTGGAAAAAAAATTAAGAGCTTTACCTCCTGTGGCAAAAGAAAACACATTCACCTACAAATGCCATTCACATTGTTTCTGGTGTTACAAAGAGAGCTGCTGTGAACAGGTGTGTAAGCTTCTTTCTCTGAGTAAATGCCGTTATTTCTCTGGTGACTAGGAGAGGGAACGGCTAGACCATCTATGGTAGGTTTATGGCTGAGGTGTTCAGAGACAGGCCACTGTGGTCAGAGTGTGTCACTGTCTCTAGTTGCTGCCCATGCTTGTCCGCGCTTCCCAGAGTGCCCTCTCCACACGAGAGGTCCTCACAGGTGTGTGGTGCCATCTCTCTGGTGTCTAATGACATTGGGTGTGTTTTCATGTGCTTATCTGCCATGAAATTTTGTCTGTTAAAATATTTGCTGATGTTTTTATTGGGTTGTTTTCTTACAGAGTTTTAAGAATTGTTTATGTTATGTATCTGGATATAAGTCTTTTATCGTGTAAGTGATTTGCAAATTTTTCCTCCCAGTTTCTTTTTTAAAAACTTAAGCATCTATCAGGCTCTGTGCTTGAGTGGAGAAATTTTTATTTCAGCCCATGGTGTCGACAGTCTCCCATAGGTACAGTGTGCAGGGAGAAGAATCCAGACAAATGACTATACATAGAGAATCAGAACAAAGCTGCTACTCTTTTTTTGTTGTTGTCATTTTAACCACAAAATGAAACTTGTCCGAAAAAGCGGTATCTATGGATTAGCCTGCAATTAACCAAGAGTCATCACTATGACTATAGTAGTTTTCAATTGTTGTCAACTTTAAATCATAGCTATTTGTTTAGAGCTGCCTGTCCATCACAGGTGGCTGTTGAGCACTTGAAATGTGCCTATTCTGAATTGAGATGTGCTATAAGTGTAAAACACACTGCAAATTCCAAATATTTAGTATGAAAAAAGAATGTAAGATAGCTCAATATTTTTTCATACAGCTACATGTTGAAGTGCTATTTTGTATATGTTAGCTTAAATAAAATAATATTAAAATTTCACCAGTGTGTTTTATTTATTTATTTTTTTTTACTTTTTTAATATTGTTACTAGAAAACTATAAATTATGTATGTGTCTCCTGTTTATTTCTGTTGGATGATGCTTTTTCTGTTCTCAGATTCTGTTCAGGACACCACATAACATTTGGTTGTTATATCACGTTAGGCTCCTTCTGACTGTGACAGTTTCTCAGGCTTTTTTCTTGTTTTTCTAAGGTCTGGACAGTTTTGAGGAGTACTGGTCAGATATTTTATAGAATGCCCCAACTGGGTTTTGTCTGATGTTTTTCTCATGATTAGTGTGGGGTTATAAGCTTTGAGGAGAAAGACCACAGAAGTAACATGCCCTTCTCATCACACGGAATCCAGGGTGCAAACTGCGAATGCGGCTCATCACCGTGAATGCTGACTGACCCTGATCACCAGGCTGAGATGGTTTTTCATCCTGTGCTCTTCAGGAGGAGGTCACTGTGCAGCCCACATTTAGGGAAGAGGAGTTCTGTTCTACCTCCTTGAGCGGGAGCACCTACATAAATTATGTTAAATTCTTCTGCATGGGAGGTTTGTCTCCTTATATAACTAGCTAGAGATTAATCAGTTCCATTTATCTTCCCAATTATGGAGCTTTTGTTGTCCTTGATTTTCTCTATTGTCTTAACGCTTTTTATTTTATTGATTTCTACTCTGATCTTTATTATTTTTCTTCTGCTTACTCTTTTTTTTCCTTGAGATAGAAGGTAATTGATTTAAGATCTTCTTGTGCATCCTACAATTTTTTTTTTTTTTTTTTAAGATTCTGTTTATTTATTCATGAGAGACAGAGAAAGGCAGAGACACAGGAAGAGGGAGAAGCAGGCTCCTTGCAGGAAGCCCGACATGGGACTGGATCCTGGATCTCCAAGATCAGGCCCTGGCCTGAAGGTGGCGCTAAACCGCTGAGCCACCTGGGCTCCTCGCATTCTACAAATTTTAATGTGTTCTTCATTTTTTTTCTTTTCAAAATACTTTCCAGCTTTCCTATTTAAAAATTCTTTGACCTATGGGTTATTTAGAAGTTTGTCACTTGGTTTCCAAATTTTTATGGAATTTGCATATACCTTTCTGTTACTGATTTACAATATAATCCCACTGTGGTCAGAGAGAACATACTTTATATGAGACTAAACCATTTAAATTTTTTAAAAGATTTTATTTATTAGAGCACAAGCAGGGGGAGTAGCAGGCAGAGGGAGAGAGAGAGAGAGAGAAGAGGTCCTTTACAGAACAAGGAGCCTGCTAAGGGGCTTGATCCTAGGACCCTGGAATCATGACTTGAGCTGAAGACACACTTGAGTGACTGAGCCACCCAGGTGCCCCTCCATTTAAATTTATTGAGATTTGTTTTATGCCCTTAGATAGGGTGTATAGTGGTAAAGTCCTGGGTACACGTTAGCAGAATGTTTATTCTGCTGTTCTTGTGTTCTGTGAAGTCAGGATAAGGTGGTTGGTTTAAGTCTTTTGCATCTCACTAATTTTGGTCTACTTCTTGATTTATGAGGTTGGGTGTAATCTTTTCACTATAATTCTGAATTTGTCTCCTTGAATTTTAGTTTTTGCTTTATATTGTTAGGTTCATAAGTATTTAGAATTATATTTCCTGGATGAATGGACCTCCTTTATCACTGTAAAGTGACCTTTGCAATCTCTGGTAATATTCTTTGCCTTGAAATATACTCTGTCAATATTATAGTCCTTCCAGCTTTCTTTTCATTTGTGTTAACATGGTATAACTTTTCCATCCTTTTATATTGACCATATTTGTGACTGTATATTTAAGGTAGATATCTTGCAAACAACATATAGTTGGTACACTTATGTTTATTGTTTTTTAATTCACTTGAACAGTCTCTCTTTTTTTTTTAAATTGGAATTTCTAGACTATTTGCCTTTAATGTGATTATTTACGTGATTGGATTTAAGTCTACCACTTTGCTATTTGTTTTTCCTCACTGTCAAGACAAGACTCTGCTTTGTACTCATTAGTTTTAAAGTTAGGGACTTCATTCACCAAATAACTAAGCATTTATGAGGTACCATTATTAATTTGTATGTTCAGAGTTATTAGAGAGGGTGGGCCTCCATTTCTAGCTAAGATGGAATAATAGAGACCAGACATATTCTGCCTGACACAAACCAAACCAAACGCAACCAAAGAAACTGGGTATGTCCAGGTGGAGACCATGTATACCTGGCAGTGGAGGATTGTGATACCTCAGATTTGGCAAACAACCGAGATGAGCCCTCCAGTCGCTCTGACTTACTACCTGAAGGAGGTCTGCAGTCTGCCATGCAGGGAGAGGGAACCTAGGCAGAACATGGAAATTTCTCTAACTTCAGTGCCTGTGGTTGTCCTGGGAAGCCAAAGCAGCTAAAGTTTATAGGATAGAGTGTCAGAGATGTTAACTCTGGATTTATGAGTCTGGGATTCAGAGGAGCTCTGTTTATCTCAGAGCTAGAGATAAACATATGGAGATTATCAACATAAAAGGAGCATTTGAAGGCATGGGACTTAGATTACCCAGGAAGAAGGTGTAGAGACGAAGATCCACAACTCAGCCAGAGGTACTCCCAACATTCAGAGGCCAAGCAGGAGCATGGGAGTGTTGGGGAAGCCAAGGGGAACAGCATGGTAGGAAATCAGTACTCAGCTCTTTTGAATGCTGCTGAAAGACAGTCGTGGATTCTGATAGAGAATTGATCATTGCATTTGGCAAGAAGATGATTTTGACAAGAGCTGTTCCATTGGAGTGCTCTTTATCAGGTTTTTGTTTGTTGGTGGTTTTTTTGTTTGTGGTGTTTTTTGAGAAGCAGCTTTTGGTGATATATGGTTTTTTCTCTATAATTAATTTCTATATGTCAAGTTTAAAGATTAATTATGAAGCCAGAAGACATGTTCCTACCTCCTAGTTTAAAATATGAGCATTTCTAATAATCTGGGAGCCTCCTTTGACTCTTCCTGTTTTCCTGCCCTCTCTGTGTAGATAAGTCGTCCTGACTCCTGTGTCAGTCACCCCCTGCTTTTCATTGTAATTTTGCCACCTGTGTTTGCACTGCCAAAAATAACAGATTGTTAATGGAATCTGTAATTTAGCATTTTGTTATTATTTTTTTAAAGGTTGACTTGAGAGCGAGTGAGCCGGGTGGGGGGCAGAGGGAGAGGGAGAATCTCCATCAGACTCCACGCTGCGCATAGAGCCCAAAACGGCACTCGATCTCACAACCCAGAGATCATCACTTGAGCTGAAGTTGGATGCTTACCTGACTGAGCCATGCAGGTGCCCCATGTAATTCAGCATTTTACATGTAGGGTCATATTGATACCCGTAACATAAGTCTCATGTTGAGAACTGACCTCCAGTTGTAACTGAAGTTCACATATTGCTCTAAATTATTCCAGTTTTTGGAGTCACCACAGTTCAGTCATTTTATTGTTCATGAGTGTTTGGATTATTTGCAATTTTTAGCTTTTACAAACATGGACGGACTTTAACACCAATCTGGCTGCTGACTGCTGCTGGCATTTCATGCTTTAACTTCTATTTCTTAACTGTTAATGAGGTTGGGTGTGTTTTCATGCAAATGCTGGCCATTGAGATTTCCAGCATGCGAATTGCTTGTTCCTTCCCTTTGTACTTTTTTGAGAGTTTCCTACCATTTGTTACTGATTTTTGGGGGTCTCATATTCTATAAATTAGTCTTCTGTCAGTCCTAGATATTACAGATACCTTTTCTCAGCTTCTAGTATGCTTTCTTGGTGGTTGTCTTTTCTTTAAATTTCAATATAGACCCATCTGTTGGTCTTTGTTTTATAAAAATGTTGTATTAGCAAATGCCACATTTGTTTAAGAAATACATCCCAACTCTGGAATCAGGAAAGATACACATGTAATAGTTTTGTCTTCCTCATTTTGTTTTTAATTTACCTGGAATGAGTTTTTACAAATGGTGTGAGGTGTGAGACCAGTTCATTTATTTTCCATAAATGTGTTCAATTTCAAGACACCAGTAATTGAGAAGTCTGATCTGAAATTCTGCTGTCATAAGCCAAAAATCTGTATATTCATTATTTTGTTCCGTTGGTCAAGTAGTGTCTCTTTGCATCAAAACAAGACTGACTTAATTTCTGTAGTTTTACAATAGACATCGATATCTCAAGGAAAGTACTTCAAACTTTTATTCTTCAGGAATCCCCCGGCTGGGTTGTGTGGGTGCCTCTGTCAGTGAAGTGGCTGCCTTCAGCTCAGGTTGTGATCTGAGGGTCCTGGGATCGAGTCCTGTGTTGGGCTCCCCGCTCAGTGGGGAATCTGAGCCCCCTCCTCTTGTCCCTCCCCCTCCTTGTGCACTTGTGTGCTTGTTCATTCTATCGAATAAATAAATAAGATCTTTTATAGAAAAGAAAAAAAAAAAAAAAACCCTGGCAGTTTCTGACCTTTTTCTTTTCATATAAATTTTTAGAATCAAAAAAAAAAATTTAGAATCCAGTCCTCCCTCCCCCAAAAATATTGTTTTGAATAGGGTTGTACTGTCTATAAATCAGTTTGGAGAAGGTCAACTATTTACAATGATTATTTCAATCTGTGAACATTGTATACCTCTCTACGTTTACTTTTGTCTTAATGCCTTTCAACATTCTGTAAACTTTGTGATGTTTTGCACAACTTTTATTAGATTTATTCTTAGGGGCCTCATTGTAAAAATGCAATTATATTTTCTTTTCTTTTTTTTTTTTTTTTTTTGTATTTTCTTTAAGATGGAATTTTTACCTGTCACTGGTACACAGAAATGCACTTAAGTTTTGTATGTTGATTTTGTATCTACGAGTCTTGCTAAGTAATCGTAGCAATTGTCCACTCATCATAATAGCTTACATGTAGCTTTATTAGATTTTCTTCACATCTGTGCTGGGTCCCCCCAAAGCAGAGCAAGGGGGATTACTTACGTGAGAGCTTTATTAGGATAAATGCTGGAGAAGGACACTATGCGAAGGATTTGGTGGAGGCTCGTGAGGCCAGCTGAGCAAGATCCAGGTCAGATCCTCATGGAAGAGGGCTGAGGGGAGGAAGGAAGTCGGTGAAATGTCAGACTAGGACAGTTCTGGGGAAGTGTGACAAGGCTTCAGGAGTTCCTGAGCCAGAGTTAGTTGTCAGAGGGGTCCTGCACATCCGCAGATGGGTGTGTGGTATCCGCAAGGCTGCTTGCAGAGAGCATGGCCTCCACGTGAAGGCCGTGGTGGATATCGGTGCGTGGTGTCTGGGCTTCAGATCAGTGACAGTCCTGGGGGTGAAGATCTGAGACACTCATGGCCTGTAGATGTGTTCCTCACACCTCTGTGGGGGCGCTCGCAGGGAGGGGTTGAGGGGGTTGCGCTGGCCTAGGGCTGGCCCTCTATCCTTAATTCTCAGGTGTCCCTCTGGCTGATGTTGGTGTCTTGCTGTATGGCTCAAGCTTTCGTTCCTGGGGAGGGATCTGAATCTGCAGCCCTACCCTATGGGCCAGGTTGTTGCCTTCCAAGGAGGTCAATGACTGGAGCTGTGCACGTGGGTTCCGTGGGTCCCTGCATATTTCCTTCTGTCCCAGCGTGGGTGCCATCCCACTCCTACCAGCTTGGTGGCTCCTCACCTGTCTGCAGCTGCCCTCCTAGCAGTCCTGGGAACTTTGCTGTCAGCGACACTGTGCCACGGAGCGGCTCTTGTCATCGGCTCTTGTCATCGTGTGCATGATACCTGCAGAGCCATGCCTCGGGGGCACTTGGCCTGCCCTGGGGAGGCGGACCCAAGTTCCCCATGGGGTACATGTGGCTCAGCCCGTGGCCATGGGTCACTCCCTACTCCCCGAATCTCCCTCGAGGGGCTGGCCCTGGGCCCTCACGGGGTTTTCACCCAGTCCACGCCACTGCCGTGTCATCATGGCCTCCTGCCATGCAGCCGCAGCTGAGTATCCAGGGTCATGACAGCTACAGAGGTCTCAGTGGGCAGACTGGGAGCTTCTTGCATGGTCAGCAGCAGACGCGCTGCCTCGTGCATTACTGCAGGACCAGGTAATAATTAATTACTGAGGAGGATTGGACATGAGGGTCAGAGCCATGGAGGAGGATGATTGTGTGTGGTGTGTTTGAGATGGGAGCAGGAGGTGTGCTCGGGGGAGCGTGGTAGCATGTGTGCACATTGTGTACTTATCGTGCATGTAATCATGTTTACATTTGATGTACATATGTAATTACATTTATGTATCAACATGCTTATGGATATGTGTATCAGCTTCTGTGCACAGAGAAGGACGATCTGTCCTGAGTGACAGGCGCCCTCTGGTTGTAGAATGGGACTCTTGTAGGCCCTCTTGTTCCTTCTTGAACTGTTTTGTGCCTCAAACGTTTTATTCTTTAATGACATAACAGATCACGTTCCTAAATTCGATAGAAGTAGAACTAGTGTTCAGGCTCAGAAGGCTTAGGGACGGGACCAGTGGTGTTGGAGAAGCTACGGGACACCGGCATCGAGGGAAGGAGACACGATGGCGGCTGCTTTGAACGGGGCCTTGCATGATGTTGTGCTTTTGGGTTCAGGGGTGTCCTTGCAAGCTGTGCTGAAGAACAGACAAGATAAGATGTTTTCATGGACGTGTGTTTCCAGTGTGTCATCTCCCCACTTGCTGAAAACACCTCAAGCCCCCTCGAGCTCATGTTGTACACCCCGTGGTCGGCTTGGGGTGTGGGAAGCCTAGCTGAAGTCCTGGAAGCCTGTTCTGTGAGCTGTATGTGGCCGGCCAGTGAGGCTGAGGGCTCTTCTCTGAGCCTCTCCCCCATCCCTGAGGGGTCTGGGCTCTACCCTGGCCTGGGGGCCTGAGAACCTCTTGGGTCAGTGGCTGGGTGAGTGTATGTCTGTATGCACCTTAGCATCACCTGGCAGGTGCATCCGCACGCATGGGGGTCTCACCTGAGACTGTCCCCTGGTCCCTGGCATGCAGAGGTCTTACCCTGAGGCTCATCTGGCCGTCCTCCTCCTCCTCCTCCTCCTTGCAGGAGGGAAGGTTTCCACACTTGCCCTGTGTGGTGCCCTGAGGGTGTTCACACCTCTAATCTGGCTCCTCCCTGATCATGATCCCGTCCCGGAGCCCTACCCCTCAGCCTGTGGGGCCATCCAGTGGGGCTGTGACCTGCATGGGAGCCCGGGAGGGAGATGCGGCGGGGGGCAGGTCCAGCACAGGCGCTCCCCTGCTCGGGCTGCACCCTGGCCGCCTGCCTGGAGGGAGGTGCCTGCGCGCTGTGGGGCTCCAGGTGGGAGGCAGGGAGGTGAAGATTACACACCGATCTCTGTGCTCCGAAAATATACCTCTGCTTTCCAGAAAATTGAGTCAAATGGTATGGAAATTTGGCTAAGTGATTATGGATATTGTTCTGTGGACGTGTTGCCAGGTGTCTCTTCAAGAAGAGAAATAAATTTGTATTTCTCTGCCTTTATTCTGGGTTTAAGGTTTTAATAAAAATGCAGCAAGGGAATAATACCGCATAGCAGCTTGCCTGGAGCCAAGAGTCGTGCCGCTGACAGGAGCCTCAGGCTGTCCTGCCTCACACGGGCAGGGAGCGCCTGTGCCGGCCAAGACAGCGCCCTGCCACTTCCCCCCTGGCCTGAAGTCTGGGGCCCTTGTCATCAGAGGGGGCTGAGTGTCCTGCCCACGGGGACTTGGCTGGGGACACTGGGGCAGGGCCATCCACTCCCACTGGGTGGGGGTCCTGTGGTCTGGGAAGCTGCACTGTGCCCCCCATCCCTCCAGCAGAGCCCAGTGCCTCCCCTGAGGTGATGGGGAGGGTAGAGCTGGGAGGGTCGAAGCCCCTTGAGGCTGTGGCTGCACCCTGCAGTGGGGCTCTAAGAATCAGACCTGAGCTCTGAGCTCTGAGCCATCACCTCTTGAATCCAGAGGTGCTGCACATGAGACCTCAAGGCAGGTTCCATAGGGGCGGGAGATGTGTCCCAGCCACGGGGGAAATTGGGAGTGCCCTAAGGGGACTAAGAGCCCCCATGTTTCAGCCCGGTGGCCGCCAGGCTGGGGTGCACACCGGACACGTCGGGAGATGGGACACAGGAAGCGGGGAGGGTGTGCAGCAAAGGAGACGAGGCCAACACCTCACCACAAGCATGAACACAAACCCCAGAGGATGGAGCGGCACTGCACAGGCCCACCGGCAGCCGTGGTGCTGAAGGGTGCTCGGGCTGCTGGGACCCTGGCCGGATGTGGAACTGGTCCCATCCTCTTTCTGCCACGGCTAATACAGGACTTACACCACGTGTGGGCCTCACCCCGTGTGTGGGCCTCACTCTGTGTGTGGGACTCACCCCGTGTGCAGGGACTCAGTCTGGGTGCGAGACTCAGTGTGTGTGCGGGGCTCACCCTGTGTGCGGACTTCTTGGTTCTCTGGTGGTTTGGTCTTCAGCGCCCTTGCCTGTGGCTTCCTCAGATGCCGTCAGACCGAGGTGTCTGTGCTGCGGGCCCCGTGGACCAGTGCTCTGCCTGTGGGCTGGAGGCTGTGCTCGCTGGTTTCCTCAGCGTACAAGTAGAGATTCATAGGCCCTGCCTTGAGCCTCTCTCCACTTCTCGTGTATTTTCTGTTTCTGGGTCTCAGGACCCGGAGGAACGGCCATCGGGGGTGCTGGCAGGGACCAGATGGTCCCCGTTGCCCATGGCCGGTGTTTGGTTCCCGTGCTGGAGCCAGGAGAGAGACCCCTTGGGGCTCTCGGAGGGTGCCCAGACTTGGTGGGTGTCGCTAGCATGCTGTGGGTCCCCCTGGGAAGGTAATGCTGGACCTACACCCCACCTCCAGGGGAGCAGTTTTGATGTGCTTTAGTTTTTATAGGATTAAAATATGAGGTAACAGCATAAGACAAATGTAGTCTTGGGTTATATACCCCATTGTCACCCCTCGGCTTCCCTGTTTGGGACATCTGCTCTCCTCTGCCTCGTGGCCTGTCCCCTCCATCCTGATGTGCTTGGTCTCCCAAGTAACTGATTTTAAATGATCACTCCGGGAGCTAATACATATTTTTTCATAATAACTTGCAAATATTTTTATTAATTTCCTCTGAAGAGGGAAGAGAAGCCTTGCCTCGTTTCCAAGACAGGATCTGACTGCTGCTCCTTCCCAAGCTGATGTGTCATCAACCCTATCCTTAGCTTGCTGTCTTTATCCACATGTCCTTGATTCATATTTCATGCAGTGGCGGTGGCCTCTTGTGCCAGGATCCATGCGTCCCCGAAATATCCATTCATTGTGTCTCCTCGTGGATGTTGTTACACAGCAGTTTACAGCTGCTGGTTAACTGCTCTGCCCGGTTCTGGGATGGAGGTCAGCCCAATGAGTGGTCCTGGCTCCTGCCTGTACCCTTCTTGATCCTGCCTGTCCCCTCTTGCTGGCTCCTTATTGGGGTTCTTGTGCTCTGGGCTTAAGACCAAGGGAGCCCCGTGTGCTTGTCCATCACGGCAGGCTGGATCCTCTAGGAAACACACTGAGCAGGAGTGTGGACGTGCCCTTGAGGGGTCAGGCAGGTGTGCCAGGAGGTGCAGGTTGGCTGAGGAGTGAGCCCCTGGACCCCAGACCGAGCCTCCTCGTTGGCAAGTCCTGTGCCAGACTCAGGGCCACCAGCTTGCTTGTCAATGCCAGTCTCCTGACAGCTGAGGCGGATCCTGGAAGGGTCTGAGCAGCATGCTTGCAGAGGCAGCAGCCCTTGGCCACGACAGGGAGCGCCTGGGAAAGGGACCAAGGGGCAGTGGGGGGAGTCAGCCCTATCCCCCTGCGTCCCATCCCCCTGCACCCCATCCCCGTGCGTCCCATACCCATGCATCCCATTCCCCCTGCATCCCATTCCCATGCGTCCCATCCCCTTACATCCCATCCCCCTGCATCCCATTCCCCCTGCATCATTGCATTGTTCTGCTGGTTTGGGCTGCTTCCCTTGGGGTTTGAGCCCAACCCTCATTCCAAAGAGGCTGAGGCCCTGACAGGCACACTCTTCCCAAGCCAGGTTGCAGCCCCCATCTATTCCTGCTGCCTGGGGGCACCCACAGCAGGCCGTCTGGGTCCTACACGCTCTGCCCCAGGTGTGCCAGCCCCTTGGCCTCCCGCTGCCGTGCAGGCTGGTTTTCCTGGTGGATGGCAGTGTCCCTTCTGACGTGCTCCTCCCTGGACACTGAGAGGTCAGAGGAGGCAGCCACCACCTGCAGTGGGACACCACAGGTGGGAGCAGGCTCACATGGGCACCCCTGTGGTGCTGCACAACCGAATGGTGGTTCATATGCCCCCACAAAGGGGACCGTGCTGCTTGGATGCTGGGGCCTGAAGACACATTTCCATGAAGTCACTGCAAATTCCTTTGCCTTATTTGGAAAAAAGGTCTTCAGGTATAATTATTGTTCCTGAGAGGAGATGGTTCTGGATGATCTGGGTGGATGTCCTCCTGAGACATGCACAGAGGCACAGACAGGACAAACCAAAGACCTCCATCCACTGCTGGAAGCTGGAAGAGGCCTGGAGGGTCCTCCCCCAGACCCCGGGGGAACCTTGATGTCAGACTCCTGGTCTCTGGCACTCAGAGAATGAGTGTCTGTTGTAAACCACCTGGTTTGTGCTGCTCTGTTGTGGTGACCCCAGGACAGCTACACAGGGACATCTGGCTCCTCAAAGGATGGAGCAGGTGCTAGGGGCCAGAGAGACGGCTATGACGGGTACCCTCCGCGCTCACCCACCTGGCCCCGGTCACAGGCCTTGGGAGGAGGTGGCGGGCGGGGGGGGGGGGCGGGTGCAGAGTGTTGATGGCTCTCTGCTCACCCCCAGCCCCACAGGAGCACCTCCATGCTCCTGCTGGTGCTCCTGCCAGCCACCATGCCCCCGCCCCTGTCTACCACTGCAAGCGCCCACCCTGCACTGCCCAGTGCCCATGTCTGAGTCCCATTCAGCCACCCCAACTGCTCAGGATTAGACGGCTTGAGACTCTTGGACTCACAGAGCACCACTTCCAGATGTGGAGCACTCCCTCCTTGATCGGAGACTCCAGGTGGGGGCGCGAGACCAATGGACGCCCTTGGACATGTCCTCGTGTCAAGTTTTCCTGACTTGTCCTTCTGGGGAGGCTGGTGTGGAGACGTGCCGTCCACACTCGCTCCAAACCGCTTCCTCAGTCTCTGACGACACCTGTGACCTGCAGGAGGTGCTGAGTCCAGACTGTTATCCTTCGTCCACAGTCATCTATCCCCTGGGAAGGAGCAGCAAAGTCCACCATGGAGGGGGCTGCTGGGTCTGAGTGGCCCCTGCCTCACCTGGGCCCCTTGGCTGCCTTCGTGGAGCAGCTTGGGGTCTGCAGATGCTCTTGGGCAGCAGGGACAATGCGGGGGGTGGCTGTCCACTCTGAGCTGCACCCCCACTCGTCCCCACTGTCCATCCCCCCTCGTCTCCACTGTCTGGCTGCTTGGCCGGGGGCCCTGTGACCAGTCTCTGTGGGTTCCTCCCTCACAGGGGTGGGTCCCATCCAGCCTGCGGGCCAAGTCTTCGCCTGCCTTCTCTCCAGAGCTTCTGTGCCATTTCCAGAGGTTGCTGCAAGCCCCGGGGCTCTGGTGCAATAACTGGGCATTGCGGGGTCACCTTGCCAGCCCAGACCCTCTGGACTTGGACACCACGGCTAGGGGCAGCCGATGCCATGCCCACCTGCTGCCGTCCACCGTCCCTTGGCATGGTCTGCTGCCTCCTGGGTCTCCTCCGGAGCCACTGCTCCAGCCTGGGGTCACGAGGTCCCTCCGCTGTGTTGAGACCCAGGCCCACAGCAGGGTGGCGGATCCAGTTCAGGGAGTAAACAAGCCGAGTATTGTCCTTAGGTCTTATCTCAGGCGCCCCCCTTCATTAGAGGTGCTGTTGTAATCTCTCCCGCTGCACAGAGACCTCGAAATCTGCCCCGTTAATGTTGTAATTGAGCCCCTGCAAACACGCCGTGGCCACGGGCAAGTGTTTACTTTCCGCTGAACACACAAGCACATGTTTGGTTGAATAAGATCCAAGTGGAAATACATGAAGGGTTTCCGGACAGGGCTCTCCTCGATACACCAGTCCCGTGCGAGGGACCTGGAACAGGGATGTGGTTTGGCAGAACTCAACTTGCCCTTTTAAAGCATTTCCTGGTGTTTACAGCTCGCGGCTCCCGGAAACCCATGCGGGTCCCCAAGTGGAGCCCAGGTGTTCGAAGACATGAGCGGCAAGGGAGACTAGACCATGGAGCAGTCCTCTCTGTTCACGGGCCACACTTCGCTGCCGTTGGGCCTTCTCCCCTCCCCAAAGTGATGGGAAGGTCTCGGTGGCTAGGCCCCTGGCAGAGCCTGAGCGTCCCGCATGGCAGGGCTCCCGGGGGACGCAGAGGCTTGAGGAGCCGTCTCCGAGTGCTGAGATCAGCTGTCGCCTCCCAAGCTCTGGCATGCCCAAGACCTCCATGCCTGAGACGGGGGGAGCCGCCCAAGACCTGGGGGGCAGCTGCAGACGCCACCTGCCCTATAGGCACAGCTCAGTGGCTGCCTTTCCCCAAAGGCCTGCACAGAGCCACAGCCCAGGCACCTGAAGTCAACAAACCAACACGTGTCTACTCTGACCATTCACTGATTTTTATTTTACATATGAAAAAAATTAAGGTTGGCAGATACATAAACTTACCCAAAGGTCACAGAAATACCCAAATTCAAATCCCAGTCCCTGTGTAGGGGGAGCAAGGATGAATAAGACCCAGGCCCCTGGGAGGGACATCAGGGGAGCATATGTGGTGCTTGTAAGCAGGAGCTGGTGGGCACAGCCTGGTGACACAGAGAGGAACAGGTACTGGGGGACGGCTGAGTCAGGCCACACGGGCAGGGTGGGGGCATGTCCAGGAGGAGGGGCTGTGGTCGTGCTGTCCCCGGGGCTGGGATCCTGTCTGAAACAAAGGCCCACCCCGAGCTCACTCAGGGGACTGAGGCCTCCAGGTGTGTGACCATGTAAGGCCTGAAGCTGCGCCCTTGAGAAAGGTGCACTTGTTGCTGCATCTGCCGAACCTGCTCCTGCTGCTCCCAGCTGACCTGCAGCCCCAGGGCACATGTCACCTCTTGAATGACCAGTCCCATCACATCACACATGTCTTGGAGGACTGGACTCAAATCAATGTAGTCCCAGCAGAAAGTCCCACAGGATGGCGGGTGGCTGGGTGCCTGTGCCAAAGGGCGAGAGGCAGCGGGCAGGCCCCACCTCATGCCAGCCACTGAGTCAACCCGGTCGCTCCACGAGATGACCAGGGTGCTGTCTCCCTGCAGGTCCCCAATTCCAGAGTGAGCAGCTCATTTTTCAGGAGCTGGTGGCGTTCAGCCCACTCCACCCCCAATTTCCTCACTGGTGGGGCCACGGGAAAAAGGTGATAGGGACAGGGACGGTGGTGCCAGCGAAGCGAGGCCTTGGGGCCTCCAGGGAGGAGCAGTCTGGCTGGAGCCGGGGCTTCCCTCTGGGGCCGCAGAGCCCTTCATGAAATGCTGAAACAGCAACCCAACTTGTCGCCTCACGAAAAGAAAGTGGCAGGTGGCAGCTGTGGGAGGGGTCAGACCCCCACAGGCTTTGTTGTCAGCATCCAGTGCTGTGATGTCCACTGGGACACCTCAGAGGGAGATGCAGGAGCGAGCTCAGCAGCCGGCCCGATGCAGCCCCCCCTCCCCCCCCCCCCGTTGCCAGCCGAGGCCACCTTGGGGCAGCCTGACTGTGCCTGGCGCTCCGAGGTCCTCACGCGGCTATGGCCTTCTTGGAGATGAGGAGGAGGATGCGAGGGATTTGATGCTCTGCTCGCTGCCATATCGAGTTCCCGTCAGCTGAGCCCAGTCTCTGCGCTCCAGTCACAGGCCAAACGCTGCAGCCAGCCCAGCGTCCTAGCATTGGGCCGTTGTGCAGAAGGCGAGTTCCATGGCTGGACAGGGTGGCCGCCCCGAGTGCTGTCGCGTCCCCCACGACCTCCCGGCTAGCTCTGCCCGGGGCCCGTGCCCAGCCCTGGCGCAGCCTCGCGGGGGCTCCGCTGCCCAGGCCCGCCCGCCCGCAGCCCCTCCTCCCTCCGTCTGACCTCGGTGGGGTGGGCGGTGCCGGGCTGAGGACGAGCGTCCTTCCCCGTGGAGGACGCTTGCCCGGGTCGGGCCCCCACCACTGGTGTCCACGACATGGCCGCGTCCTACGGCAGGGTGGTGACCCCCCACTCCCGGAGCCTGAACTGAGCCTGCAGGGTGGCTGTCGTTCTTAGGCGAGCCACGGAGAGGCGGTGCAGGACAGGGATTGAGGTCCTGACCGGGCCACCAGGGGGAGGGCGAGGCGGGGTGAGGGCGGCAGGGCCGCGCTGGCTGGGTCGCAGGCGTCTGGTGCGGCACCGGTCAGGACGGGGCTGCGAAGACCATTTTTAATGTCAGAATAACACGTAGCTCTGAAGGATCCGAGTGCAGCAGGCGGTGCTCCGGGGTGTGGCGGGCTGTGCCGTTCCGTCCAACCCAGAAACGCGGGCGTCCCGGGCACAGGGTCCGCCTCCCGCCGGCTCCGGTGGGCCGCGCTTAGGGGCCTCCAGCGCCAGGCGGGTCGCAGCGCCATTTCTTAAAATAACGTCCAGCGCGCACATCCTGCTGTTTTCCTGGACAGCCCCGACTCCCACAGGTACTGGAGTGTGGTACAGTGGCAGGATGCAGTGGGTGACAGTCATGGTGGGTGACGGGTGAGGGGCCAGTGGGAGGAGGTGATAGCCAGAGTGTGCGTGGCCGCAGGAGGAGGGGGCATCCTGGCGGAGTGTGTGCCGGGGTGCATGACGGCGAGGAGTGAGATGGGGTGTGCCGTGACGGTGGGCGAGGCCTACAGCACGGACGATAGGGCGTGTGTTCCTGTAGGTCTTTTTGAGTGGGACGCGCTCGTCTGAACAGAAACCTCTGGACACCGCCTGGCTCATCGTCACCCTTGGTGATGGGAAGAGGGTATCAATTATTATTGTTAATTATGGCTATTGACTCAAACTGGCTATTTCCATTTATCATTGTGGCCTCAGCGGATCCTTAGACCTGTAAGTGGAATGCCACCATCTCCTGTTCAGAGTCAAGGACACCTGGAGGCGGCTGGGGCTGGGTGTGGCCAGGGCCCGGGTGGTCCCGGTGCAGGGGGCGGCCCCGCCCTGTGTTCTCCGCCGGGCCGGGCGTGGCGGTGGGGGTCTCAGAGCCTCCTCTGAAGCACGGTTGCCAGGGGTTCAGACGCACACAGTGAAAGTGCATTGTGAGTTGAAAAACATCATGTGCCATCCTTAGCTGAAACACATTTTCTAACAAATATCTTTCAACTCCGGCCATTTAAAAAAGTAACGTCTTAAAAAAAAAAGTGTTTTCTGGGCTCGCCACTTTTAGCCTCTTAAAGACTCAAATGGAATTTCCTTCACTTCCAGCAAGATCGTGTAGCAGCCCCGTCCGTCACGCGGAGTAAACCATCTCTGGGCCTTGGGGAGACGTTAAGGAGTCAGGGTAAGCAGGGAAAGTGGCCCCGGGCACCCAGAGATGTGGTAAATGAAGCCTCCGAGCCTCCCTCCGAGCAGCCGCACGGTCTGGGAGCCGCCAGACCCATTGGCCATTTACTGTTAAATTACTTTAATTTAAATAAAGTGCAAACTTAAGCTCTGTGGTCACACTGGCCATGTTTCAAGTGCTCGCAGGCCCTATGGGGCTGGTGGTGCCTACACCAGGTAGGGCCACCGAGAACATTTCCTTCATTGAGAACTTCTACTGGATGGCGTGGCTCTAAGCAGGGCATCTGTTCATGGGCCAAGCCTGGCTTCATTCTATAAAGGGAATTTTATTGGACACGGCCACACCCATTTGTGAACGGTCTCAGCTGAGCTGCAGTAGAGGCCATATGACCTGCAAAGCCTGAAACATCTTCCCTCTGGCCCTTTACAGAAATGTTTGCTGAAGTTGCTCTAGGGCATTGCTTTCAGGGTAAGCTGGGCCTGTCTGTGAGCCTGCCTGGTGGCTGCAGCATGCTGGCCACACAGGGCTCTTGAGTATGGCCTCCCCAGTGACACAGTGGGGTGGACATGTCTAAGCTGTGCCATTGTCTTGGCACAGTGGAGTTTCTGTGCACAGCAGCTCGGGCTCAAGTCCCAGAGTTGCTGGGAGGGGGCGGAGGGACTGGTGGCCTCATGTGTGCACATACACACATTCATACATGCATCATCTGTACATGAGTGCATGTGTGGTGTGCACACATGTACGTGTGTACACTCCCTGTAGGGTGAGTGTCCGGCCGGTGAGCAATGCTTCCATGAGCAATGGCTGGCGGGGCCGTGGGACTTCCTGGGGCTGCTTCCCTTTTCAAGGCAGTCAGAGAGCTAGGACCACACCAGAGCAGAAACTACCTTTTTCACAAGGGAAAGGCCACGAGGTTATTTTTCCAGAAGGGACCATGCTGTGGGCATAATAGGCCTCTTGGCTTTATTCCCAATCACACCAGGAGGCAGATTCGTCTCTGCAGGGTTGTTTCTAGAAAATGTGGTTGCATACACTCCAGAGAAGGGGAAGCTCACACTTGGAATCAAAGCAGTGATGTTGCCCGATGCTGACAGCAAGGTCCCCAGAACCTGACGTAAGCGCCATCCTGATGGGCTTGAGGCCAGCACAGGCTGTGAAGCGTTTGCTTGGTCACTTGCAGGCTGGGCTCTGTCAAGCAGGCAGTGGAGCTTCCAGGCCAGGGAGAGACACAGTGGACCACTGCACCCATGATCTCTTCCTGTGCAAGAGCCACGGTGCAGGGCACACAGGGACTCCTGCACAGCAGCACCTTTTTAATAAGTGGGTCTAGGGGCACCTGGGTGGTTCAGTGGTTGAGCATCTGGCTTTGGCCCAGGGTGTGATCCCAGGGTCCCGGGATCGAGTCCCACATCGAGCTCCCCGTAGGGAGTCTGCTTCTCCCTCTGCTTGTATCTCTGCCTCTCTGTGTCTCTCATGATAAATACAATCTTTAAAAAAATAAAAAGTGGGTCTAACTGCAGAGCAGATGCTTGTGTGAACCGATCGATCGAGGTGAGCTGCTGGCTATTCAGTTAAGATACTGGGAGAGAGAGACCCTGCATCTGAGCACAGGCTTTGGGCTCTGCAAAGGACCACCGCAGCTCCTTCCTCTCTGAGTTTTCCCTCTGCTGATCCGGAGTTTTAAGTCTCACTGATGCCACTGCAGGGCGAGAGGATGCCGCAGGCTCCTGGCCTCTGAAGTGTGTTTCTCAGAAGAAGTAGGATTGAAATGTGTCCACCCAAGCACAGCATTAGCCTGTGATGCTGCCTTTGGACAGAGGCAACTTCCCCTGAAGGAGCAGGGGAGGTCTCGGGACACAGGTTCAAGCATATGACTGTCTGTTGGCATTTGGTCTTAGTTTATGGTTTAGAAGTGTAACAGCCTGAGGCAGGTGCCAGCTCCTAGAATAATGTAGCAGACCAAGGCCCAGGCACTTTTGCTTCTGACAGGTTCCCCAGGATGTGGAAGCTGCTCCTCCAGGAACCTCTTTTTGAGGAACAAATCAGTACATTCATGGGGAAGGACTGTGTGCATGAAAGGATTGCTGGCTGAGAGCTCAACCAGTGAGGGGGGATGACAACTTAGCACTAGAATCACAAATAATTGTACATGAGCTGGAACTTCTCTTCTATGCTTACGGGTTAGGTTACCTATTCATAAACAACACATCATTCATTTGTAGTTTGGGTTTCTCAATCAAATTCTTTTGTGCTTGTTTAGAATCCATCACCTTGCTATTCAAAATAGATACCCAAATAAGAGTGAAATTCCTTGACATTGCATTTTGATCAGATGTACCTGGGAATCACTTGTATTTGTACCAGAACAAAACCTCCTCACTTGCTTCTTCAGAGTTCCCTCCATACATGTAAGGGGCTGCTGTTGATTAATGACACATTTCCTGCATGTTAAATTAAATAGATTCTCTACTATCTTTTTCACTTTTTGTTCTGCTCTTTTCTTTTAATTTTACTCACACCTTTAGGCTGGCACACAGTAGCAAAGGCAGGACTCTGCCTTTCCTTCTTTCTTTGGGACACCTACTGAGCAGACACTGAAACACATCTAGCTGGGAGTCTGATAATTATAAACTTGAAGTCCCCGGAGGCATGATACCATGTTGGGGTGGGGAAGTCCTTGGATAGACTGGTCTATGATGAATGGGGAACAGCAAATGATTTAAGGGAACCCTCCCAACTTTAGGAAATAACTTGGAGTGTTTCTTCATGATAGCCAGTAGCACTATTTTCCGATCAGAAAGACCACAAGTTATAAGAGGGAGTACAGTTTTGTGTTGTTTTTCTAAGTGTAAAAATAAACAAGTCTTATAAATCTTTACCCATAATACTTTTTCACTCATTTGCTATCTTTATTGCCCAGGATAATAAACATTTCTCAGAGTCCACATCTGGAAGAGGTAAGCTTGTTAGTATTGGACCTATTATCCCACTGAAAACAACTGGAAACCTGATTAAAATACACGTGCAGACACTGGAGGCATGCTAAGGACCCGAGGGGTCAAGATTCCAGAGAGGACAATTCACTGTTGTGAGTTTTGTGTTCTAAGCTCGCTTTCCTAATGAGGCATTTGCAAATTCCTACACAAGCACAGAGAGGCTGAGAAGCAGAGCAGAAATCAGGCCCTGAGAGGCTTTCAGGAATTCCCCAGGGCTAGGAATACAAAATGTGAGTTCAGAGCTTCTGAAGCAGCCAGGACTTGTGTCAAAGCAAAGGCATGTGAAGTGTAGTGAATTTCCACACCTGATCTGTTTGCCTCTCAAAGCATTCTTTAAGTCTTCTGCTGTGCATGCAGAGATGAGGTGAGTAGAAAGTGGTAGCAAAGAGGCTGAGCAGCTAAGGAGAGATTTTAAGCAGTTTCATTGTATAAAGATAAAAATAAACTTTAAGGCTCAGTAAATTCTTTCAGATTTAAGTCAGAACTCCTGTAGAAATAAAGAATAAGAGAAACTGGAAATAGACCAGATCTTACAAAGACTGAAACCTGGTGTTAAAACAACTCAAGGGAAGCCCAGGTGGCTCAGCAGTTTAGCACCACCTTCAGCCCAGGGCGTGATCCTGGAGTTCCAGGATCGAGTCCCACATCGGACTCCCTGCATGGAGCCTGCTTCTCCCTCTGCCTGTGTCTCTGCCTCTCTCTCTCTCTCTCTCATGAATAAATAAATAAAATCTTAAAAAAAAGTTCAAGACCTTAGATTAAAAAAAAATAATAATAAAACAACTCAAGATGATCATCTCTTATTCTAACTAGATGCCAGACCTGAAGCCCCTCTAGAGTCCTTGTAGTATTTCACAACACAATATCCAGCGTTCAGTCAGGAAGCACCAATCATGCCAAGAGTCCAGCCAATAGAAATAGACTTCTAGATAATAACTTCAATATTGGAGTTATTGAATACAGATAAAAAATAACTGTGACTAACATAATTCAATAACTTCGCAGAGAAGTGGAATCCATAAAATAGAATCAAATGGAGGATTAAAAACACCGTGATTGAAATTTAGTACAAAGTAGATGATTAGCCACAGCTGAAGAGAGTAAGTTATCTGGCAGTAGGTCAGTAGAAAAATAACTGGATAAAAGCCAAAGAAAATAAAGAATGGAAAATAAAAAGAATTATAGGAAATATATGAGACACAGTAAAAAAAAAATCTAATGTATAATTGGAGGAGGAAGAGAGAAATTGTTCAGAATCATTATTGGAAAAAATAGAC
Source organism: Vulpes vulpes (assembly GCF_048418805.1). Classification (NCBI taxonomy): domain Eukaryota; kingdom Metazoa; phylum Chordata; class Mammalia; order Carnivora; family Canidae; genus Vulpes; species Vulpes vulpes. Next base: position 59,962,536 of record NC_132785.1, on the reverse strand, counting down.
TAGAATTATGCAAAACTTACAAAAGAAACCAAGCCATAGATTCAAATATTGCTATAAGCCCCAGGCATAATAAATGCAATGGAATTCACCCAGGCACATCGTTGTAAACCTACTGAAATCAATAGACAAAGAGAAATTGTTTAAAATGCTAGAGGAGAAAAGAAGCCTTAACAGTCAAAGGAGCAACAAGAACAGAGATGGAGACAGCAGACCCCTCAGTGGAAACTATGGAAAACAAATGACAATGAAAACACTGAAGGACAATAACTGTGAACACGGAATTCTCTATTTAGTAAAAATATTCCTCAAAAGTGAAGGTAAACATATTTTCAGACAAATAAAACCTGGATGGGGGACCTGGCTGGCTCAGCAGTTGAGTGTCTGCTTTTGGCTCAGGTCATGATCCAGGGATCCTGGGATCGAGTCCCACATCGGTCCCCCTGCAGGGAGCGTGCTTTTCCCTCTTCCTGTGTTTCTGCCTCTCTCTCTGTGTCTCTCATGAATAAATAAATAAAATCTTAAAAAAAAAAAAAAGCCTAATGATATACCCAGCAGACTCACACTAAAATGCTAAAAGAAATTCTTTAGTCATAATACTATCTTGTTAACTGGAAGCATTAACAGTGCACAACAGAATAAAGAGCATGAAGTAAGTACGTGGGCAAGCCCAAATGAATATTAACCGTATAAAACTGTAACTACAGCTCTTCCGGGGACGGCGTCCGTAGGCGTTCAGAATGGTTCAGCGTTTGACATACTGTCGTAGGCTGTCCTACAATACAGCCTCTAACAAAACTAGGCTGTCCCGAACTCCTGGCAATAGAATCGTTTACCTTTATATCAAGAAGGTTGGGAAAGCACCAAAGTCTGCATATGGCGTGTGTCCTGGCTGACTTCGAGGAGTTCATGCGGTGAGACCTAAAGTCCTTATGAGATTGTCTAAAACGAAAAAACACATCAGCAGGGCCTATGGTGGTTCCATGTGTGCTAAGTGTGTTCGTGACAGGATCAAGTGTGCTTCCCTTATTAAGAAGCAGAAAATCGTTGTGAAAGTGTTGAAGGCACAAGCACAGAGTCAGAAAGCTAAATAAAAAAATGAGGATTTTTTTGAGTAATAAAAATCAAAAAGCTTGATCTGTTAAAAAAAACTGTAACTACAATATCTATGGCATTAAAAACATCTATAGGATTAAAATTCATGATAAAAAAATACAAAAGATGGTTAGTAAATGGGGTTAAATGGTCTCTTGTCCTTGCATTTCCCAGGAAATACTAAAAGTGCTAATTTATTTTCAATTATGATAAGTCTAGGATAGGTATTGTAATTTCTAATTAAGCTGTTAAAGTGATATTAAAAGAATATATAATTAATCCAATAAAGGGAAAAATGGAATGAAAAAAATACTTGATCAACTCAAATAAGGTAATGAAGAAGAAAATTTAGGCATGTGAGTCAAATAGAAAACAAGTAGTAAGACAGTAGATATAAACCCAGCTGTATCACTAGTTAATTTAATGTACATGGATTAAGTCATTCAAAGGCAAAAAGATAGATGGAATTTTTAAAAATACATTCTTTTATATTGTGCCTAAAGAGATATATGTGAAATATAATGCACAGAAAAGTTGAAGGTTACAGGATGGAAAATAATTATCACACAAGTATTAGCCAAAAGAAAGCTAGTATAGTCATGTTTATTAATATCCGAGTAGATTGAAGAAGGCAAGAAGAAATAGATAAACCGAAACACATCACACAATAAGGACTTCAGTCTACTAGAAAGATATAATTTAGTCTTTATGAATTTAATAACATAGCTTTGAAATATGTAAAGCAAAATTACAGAAATGCAAAATAATAACTCCCTCACAATCAAAGTGGACCACCCGTAGAAACTGACAGACCCAACAGACAAAGATTCATCAGTAAGGAGAAAACTTAAACCATACATTGACTTCATAGGACACTGCACCCAACACAACAAAATATATTCCTCCCGAGCTGAAAGGGAATTGTCACCAAAAATGGCTATGTTTGATCATGAAGCAGGCCTCAATAAATTTCCAAAACTGAGATCATAGAATAAATCAGTATTTTAAAACTTTTTCCAACCCATAGCATGTACCAGGGGATCACTGTGCCCAGGTGGCAGTGCCCATGCTCCCCCACCTGTTCTTCTTACCCTCAGAGGGTCACATCTTCTCCATGGAGCACTCACCCAACTCAACTCTGGACCCAGAGGGAGGCTCTCTTCCAGTGCAGAGACAAGTCCTTAACACCACCTGTTCGCCAACTCATCACCTGACTTTTGTTAGTAATACGGTATTTATGTTTTGTTCATAAATTTGGTTCTCAGCTGTATTTTAAGACTCCTCAAAGTGCGCAGTCATCCCCTGCGGCACTTAGAGGCAGGCCTAGACACTCCATGGCTCTAGGGGACACTGGGGGCCAGCGTCTGACGCTGCTGGTTTTGATGCTGTCACCAAGAGGAGACGTTTTGATGGGCTCAATTATTAAATCATTCAAGTTTCAGCTTTGGAAAATCACTGTAATGATGTATCCCAGGAGAGTGAAGGCAAGGACTGGGGGTGGGGCCGATCAACGACGTTTTTACATTTTGTTTTGTCCAGGTTGGTCCTGGTCTGTCAAAGCTCCCCTGGGGGCAAACAGCATGGGGAGATCCCAGGCTCCACCAGGGCCCACATGACCGTGTGTGATGACAAAGCTACCCAATGATCTGAGGGAGGACAAAAGAGATGACGTCCCTCCTGAGCTTATGGTGCGTTGGCATCATCCTGAGATGGTGTGCACACCACACAGAACTCTAACAATGCTTTGTGAGATTCAAGCACCAAACAGAAAAATTAAAACTATGTGCAAAAAACAAACCAAAAAAACACTGAGATACCCATGTACTGATGGATGGGCAGCAGAGACCTGGCTGGTGCCGAGGAGGGAAAGGCTCAGGAGTCAGGGGTACCAGCGTCCTGCTCTGCCACCGACTCACTCAGCAGCTAGGGAGTCACGTGTACTGCCTCTGTCTCAGGTTCCTGAGCTGAGATCACAGGACTGGGTGGAAGCCTCAGCCCTTGGACCCCACCCTGGGGCCTCCATGCTACAGTTGACTTGATGACGTCAAAGGAAAGACGGGACTTTTGTTTCTCTTGAGAAGAGTGTGCAGCCAGCAATCGCAAATAAAATGGCCCCGTTTAATGCCGTTTCCATCTGTGTTCTAGAACAAATACCAGCCATCCCTGCAAACGTACCTCAGCACTGAAGTTCCCTCCGCAGTGTTGTTCTCAGACATGATTCATGAACATCCATAGACCCGCTTTTCTGGGGAAAGGAGGCAATCACATTTTGTCTTAAGTAACTCATCTCACTGTCCACAGTCAGAAGCGGTTTGGATGAGAATTCCCGCTGCAAGCATGTTCTGGTGGGCCCCCAGAGAGCTGCTATGGGTCAGACGCCCCCTGGAGATCAGGGCTCACTGTCACCTCCCACACCCCAGAGACACAGCTTGTTTCCCGTGCCTGGGACTCATCACGATGCAAGGATGTCGCCTGTGTGTTGAGCACATGTACCTGTGTACTCTGCAAGGTGCAGGTGTGCAGGGCTCACTTGGGTTCATCATGGACTGAATTCTCAGAAGCTGAGTAGAGCTTCCTTAAACCCTGTCCTATTCGAAAATTTTTTTTTTAATTTTTATTTATTTATGATAGTCATACAGGGAGAGAGAAACGGGCAGAGACACAGGCAGAGGGAGAAGCAGGCTCCAGGCACCGGGAGCCTGACGTGGGATTCGATCCTGGGTCTCCAGGATCGTGCCCTGGGCCAAAGGCAGGCGCCAAACCGCTGCGCCACCCAGGGATCCCCAACCCTGTCCTATTCGAAAAGAAACTTTAGGAGGCTCTTCTTAAAAAAAAGAAAAGAAAAGAAAAAAAATCCACAAACCCTCTAGCTTAACATTTGAATAGCTGAACTCTACTTGGGATTGCATGAATAAAACACATTTCCTTGTACAGCATGGTTAACAACATGTGCACATATATGCACTTTATTCCTGAGGGTGGGGCTATGGGGTCTCACGAAGTCTGGATTTCCTGTGGAGGGGGCTCCCTCAGAGCAGGTGGCCGTGCTGATTGCCCTCTGCACCTCTTCAGAGCCTCCCCCTCCTCTTCCATTTACTGCAAAGAGTGCCCTGCTTGGAGAGAGATTTATTTGTGAAATTCTAGGCGCTCTGCTCTGAGAGCCTGCCTTTCCACCCTCCCGGGAACTAGAGAAGCCTGAAGCCAGCTGCCAGTGTCCCTGGTCTGTGGGCAGTAGTTGCAGGTGCTGTGGGGGCTGGATGGAGCCTGGAGAAGAGAGAGTCCCGGGAGGTGGGTAGGAGGCAGGAGGTGAGCTTGCACGACAGACACCACCCTGCAGATGCGCAGAGGATGGTGGGGACAAGACGGCACCTGGAGAGTCAGGGCTAACGTGGCAGTGTCCTTGCAGGAGGGAGCAGGGGAAGGTGTGGTTGGGGTGAGGTTGGCAGTGAGTCAGGTGGGGGAGAGAACTGGCAGGGTCTTGGGGAGCGGGAGGCCGTGACCCTGAGGGAGGAGCAGCGCAGAGAGGGGAGGAGCCATGCAGAGGCCGGCACAGAGGAGGCCAGGGTGGGGGGCCAAACCGCACCCTATGATGCCTAATGCCGCTGCCTTCCGCCCCCAGACCCTGCGGGGGCTCCTCTGAGCTCCGCTGGCTGGGCGGTGCCCCCTGCCCTCAGGGGCGGCCGCGTGGACCACCTCCTCTGATGTCAGGCCCCCTTGTCCCCGCCATGGACGGCTCCTGCCCACACACTGCTGGCCCCCGGCCCTGGCCCTCGAGGGACGTCCGCCGCCCACCCCCGGACCCCCAGACGCGGAGCCGACCTGCAGGAGCTCCAGCAGGTGGAAAGGCCCTGCCTTAGGCGTTGGGTCATGGGAGGCTTTACTGTTCTCTCGACAGAGCTCGCAAGGCCCCGGGAGCTGGGAGTTTGGCGAAGTCTCTTGTGACCTGAACGGTCGGTGGATGCGCAGCAGGTGCAGCAAACCCTAACGTCCCTCTCTGCCTCTGACTACACTGGGGGGCCTGCAGGCGCGAGGTGCAGGCCAGGGCCTGGGATTTCGAGGCTCCAGGGTTGGCTCTGGCCCTGCACAGTCAGAGGGGCCCTGGCCGTGCGTGGTGACAACTCGCACACCCGGGAGGTCTCTAGTGACGCGTCTGTGACTCCACCCTGGCCGGCATTTCCACAAAGTACAAGACGACAGGCTGGCTGCATGGAGGCTGGTCGGGGGCTTGGAGGAGCAGCCGATGGGAGGAGGGGAGACCCAGAGGTGTCCCAGCAGGTGGAACGGAGAGGCCGCCCAACCGTGCCCTGGAACGTGGGCTCCGCGAGGGTGGGCAGGCTGTGCCCCGGTAGGAGCTCGTTACACACAGGCGAAGGTGGGGGGCTGGCCAGGTGGGTTTGGTCCTGCACCGGCTCTACCAGGAGCCACCTGCTGTGGCTTAACAGTCACATTTACAGATCCTTACAAGTCTTTGTTGACACTAGCTGGGAATTAGGGTGTGACGCATCCCCAAAACCAGTCGGGCTTAGGGTACGTGGATGGGTATGTGGCAGGTAGAAGGCTGGAGGTGTTCATCTGAACCATCTCTGTGACTAGAGTCTACCAGGGAGAGGCTGGGAGGACAGGAGAGGAGCGTCCTGGAGAAGTTTCCTCGTGTTCTGGAAAGTTCCAGGGAGAAGGAGAAGCCTGGGGTCTGGGCAGAAGCCTCCAGGGGAGTCGTGGGCTGACCTCAGCAACTAGGGAGTTGTCTGAAAGGGCAGGGGGCCGGGGGCTGGATGTTGGGGGTGACCGCAGGTGTGGGACTCAGTCCCGGGTGGGAGGCGCCCACGGTGAGGTTTGGGGACCTGCCCGGCCTGGGGTGTATGACAGCGGCCCCACATGCCCAGGACTCCTTGAATTTGGACTGGGGGGCAGAGTCTGGTGACAGGAAACCGTGTGGGGCAACGGGTTTATGTCTCTTCACGATGCGGGGGGGCGGGGGGGGGGGCAATCCCAGCACAAGGAGCCACTTATCTATTATTCTAGTTTACCTGCAGATTTTCCAATGTTTTGAAGGATTTTGTCCAGAATTGACAGTTTTTTATATTGATCGTTTTGTAAATTCTTCTTTCCTGTGGGAAAAATAAATTCCATGATCAGGATTTGGTCAGTCATTGAGGCATGATCCCAAACATCTTCTCTTTTCAACCTCAGGGGCTTTCAGGAAGCCCAGGATCGAGAGTGTGTGGCTTGTGCTCAGGTCCAGGTGGAGACTCGCATCGTCATGCTTTCTCTGTTTTCTCCTTACATTCTGAGGATGTGCTAGCTTGGTTCCTTCTGTGGTTGATGCTCCTGGTCACTTGGATACTATCCTTGCATCTGGACATATATTTTATAAGACATTTCACTCCTCAAAAGGGTGAACCCCTACCCTTGCCCTGTCCAGGCCTTTTTTTCAATATTGTGTGGGACCAGTCTCGCCACTGATGAGAAGGGCAGAGTGTTGATTCATGGGATGAGTCCAGAGTGGTCAATGGTCCCACAGAGTCAGGGTGAAAGGGGCCCGTTCAGAGCAGCACCCAGCCTGGGAGGTTCCTTTCCTCGGGATGCAGCCTTAACTGTGACCTACAGGGTGCTCTCACCCTTTTCCTTCCTGACCTTCCCTGTGTTCAAAATGTATCAAGGAGACCCCTAGAATCAAAAGTTCCCCCAAAACTCTATTTGAGGACAGCCAAGAACATTTGAGAAAAATTTATATTTGTCCAACCTATGAATCTTAACTTGCTGCTGGGTGGTCTGCATCTCTCATTGCTTTGTGGGTGGTTAGAAAACAACAACCTTTATTTACCTATAAGCATCTAGCAGGTGTTAGTAGGTGTTTACTGAGTGAATGAATCTTTTGTTGAAGCTAATGCCAATACAAAATTACTGACTGTGGGATAAAATTCTGTATGTCTCATGGGACACTTGGATTGTAACAGAACCCAAAGTTTAGGCACACTTCAGATGTCAGGAGTGGTGATTTGGGTCATGGAGACTTTTTAGACATTGTGGAAATCACACAGGTGGTTGGTTATTCTGGCAACAAGAGAAGGATGTTCTCTGCAGATCCTTCAAGCTGCTTCAGGCTTTTAAAATATTACTGCAAGTTATTTTAAGGCAACAAATTCTTATTTGTAATATGTATTATAAGCCCATGGTAGAATTTTAAAATTTGAAGAAGAGTATCTGTGGAAAATAAAGCCAGTTCCAACAATGACCCCTCAGTTCCAGCTTCCTCCTATAGGCCACAATTGCCTTCCATTTCTGTCTTCCAGTGATAATCCATACTGCAAAGATTGTTGCCAACATCATACACTCACTGAATATTTAAAGCCACATTGACATTTTTTAGAGGAAGATGCTTAGGAAATTTTGTCAGTGGCTGACTGACTTGTGGAAACATACAATTCATCAATAAGTATAGAATTTTGCATCTTTTTTTTTTTTTAATTTTTTATTTATTTATGATAGTCACAGAGAGAGAGAGAGAGAGGCAGAGACACAGGCGGAGGGAGAAGCAGGCTCCATGCACCGGGAGCCCGATGTGGGATTCGATCCCGGGTCTCCAGGATCGCGCCCTGGGCCAAAGGCAGGCGCCAAACCGCTGCGCCACCCAGGGATCCCTAGAATTTTGCATCTTAAGTTTGCTTATTTTGGAGTATAATCTTTAGCCTTTAGGATTCCATATATCATGATAACATTTGCACAGTCCCTATGTAGGTGTGGTTTCATTTGAACATCAATACACCTGATGAGGCTCATGGGAAATGTTTACTTTCCATTTGTAAATGAGACCCCAGTGAAGCAAAGCAGCTTTGCCTAAAGTCACTGAGATGGTAGGAGGCCTAGCTGGGAAAGAATGCAGGGCAAGGTCTCTGGCTCTTTCTCCTTCCAGGCCATCCTGGAGATTTTGTCAGAATTGAAATGCAGGGCTTTTCATAGCTACAGGATTCCCAATGGAACTACATGGGTGAAAGTCCACTGTTTGAACTTTCATGCTTGGAAAAGATGGAGTAGCAAGGACCAGATTTAACTTCCCAATTTAACTTACGAACTAGAAAAAAAAAATATGAAATAATAATTTCCCATACATCAGACAGCAGGCAGTAAGGGACAGTCATCCCTGAGAAGGGAAATCAAAGGGGATCCTCATGACCCCGCCCATTCCTGCCTGGAGAGTTTCCAGTCCAGCATGATGAGTGAGGACAGAGGCAGAGCCCTGTGGTCTCACCAGGAGGAGATGGAACTAGGAGAGCTCACAACACCTAGAGAGGTCAGAGAACTCCAAGACCTCAGAAGGTTGCCTCAAGTCTCCAGCTGGGGGGTCAGTGAGAAGACATAGGAAGCCTGAGGATGGAAAAAGAACCACATAAAAGGGCAACAGAAAAATTTCCAGAGCTCACACAGGCCAGTAGTTGGCATCCCCCGTGGTAAACATAAAAAGCCTCATTATACACAAGGCATTGGGGAGGGTACTCCAGAATTGTATTGCTATAGTATTGGGGATTATTAACTTCAGAATAAGTGCTACTTGCTTTACAGAACAAAGCCTAAATGTGAACCTCAAAAGGATCAACTCTTTCAAAGTTATTTAAGTGGGTTCAAGAGCAAAGCTTGCTAGTAAAATATATAATATTTGGCATCTAAACAAAAATGATCAGGCTTGAAAGTAAGCAATAAAATATGATCTTTAAGAAAATGACCTATAATGAGAAGAATTAATCAACCAAAACTGACCCAGAAATGACATAGATAGTAGAATTAGAAGGCAAGGATATTAAAATTTATCATAATACCATATCCCATATGTTTAAGAAGCATAAATTCTCAGATTACATACAAAAGCAAGACCTAACTGTACACTGCCTACAAAATCCCACTTTAAATATAAAGCAAAAGTAGGTTAAAAATAAAATGATGGAAAAGATCACCCAGGTGAATACTAATCAAAAGAAAGCTAAAATGTCTATTTAAATTTTAGACAAAATGTCTTTAGGAGCCAAGAATATCACTAGGAATAAAGAGGGTCATTTCTTTCTTTTTTTATGATTTTTCCTCAGAGTTTATTTAATTTTATTTTTTTTAAAGATTTTATTTATTTATTAGAGATACACACAGAGAGAGAGAGACAGACAGACAGGCAGAGGGAGAAGCAGGCTCCATGCAGGAAGCCTGCCATGGGACTCGATCCCAGGTCTCCAGGATCATGCCCTGGGCTGAAGGTGGCACTAAACTGCTAAGCCACTGGGGCTGCCCAAGAGGGTCATTTCTTAATGTTAAAGCAGTAATTCATCAAGAAGATATAACAATATTTTTATGCATGCAGACGAGATGCAATGAAGGTGCTTTGAGCTATATGAAATGAACACTGGGAAAACCAAAAGATATGATCAGCAAATTCACAATTATCAACTGAGATTTCAATTCTGCTTTCTTAAGAGTTGAGTAAACAAGGAGACAGAAATTCTGTAAGCGTATAGAATACTTGAAAATGGAGGTTCACCTACTTGATTTAATTGACATTTATAAAATACTCCACAAATACACAACATATACACATTCTTTTCAAGTGTACGTGGAATACTTGCTAAAGTACAATATATTCTGGGCCATATTTAAGGTTTTTAAAAATGCATTTAAAAGATCCAAGTCTTATAATGTGTGTTTTCTGACCAAAACAGAATTGAACCATAAATTAATAACATAGTGGTGTTGGAAAAGTCTCCAAATATTTGAAAATGAAATAGTACATTTCTAAATGGCCTGTGGGTCAAAGAACAAATTTAAAAGATGAGTTATAAAGCATTTTGAACTGATTAAAATTTGTAGGACGAGATTAAAGTAGAGCTAAGAGGAACTAAATGTTCATGATAAAAAAGAGGAAAAGTCTCAAATCTTTGACCTAAGTATTCACCTTAACAAGTCATTAAAGAAATTTTAAAAAGGAGATAAAAAAAACCCTCAAAAAAATCAGAGGAAAGAAAACAATAAAATTAAGAGAGGAAAAGGTTATGACAAAAAAAAAAATAGAGAAACAATACAGAAAAATGAAACCAAAAGCCTGATTCTCTGAGATCATTTTGTCCCTAATTATATCACTAGGGATAAAAAAAAGGAAACCCCAAATAAAAAACAACACACAAATTACTGATATCAAGAATGAGAGAGTTGTTCCTACAAACATTAAAATGGGTAATAAGAGACTGTTATGAACTTTTGCTATTTAGATGAAATGAACAAATTCCTCTAAAGACACAAACTAACAAAGCTCACTAAGGAAGATATAGGAGACACTAAATAACCCTTTATCTATAAAAGAAATAAAATTTGTTTTTTCACATTTTTTATTTAAGGTCAATTTGCCAATATGGTATAACACTCAGTGCTCATCCCATCAAGTGCCCTCCTCAGTGCCAGTCACCAGGTACAAAAGAAATAAAATTTGTACTTAAAAATCTTTCCACAAAGAAAAATATAGGCCCTAATGTCTTAATTGGTAAATTCTATCAGACATTTTATATAAAGATAATATCCATTTCATACAGATATATCAAGGAGATTAAAGAAAAGAATATACTTCTCAACTCCTTCTGTGAGGCCATTATTACCTTGAAACCAAAACTGGACAAAAGCATCAGAGAGGAAAAAAACTACAGGCCAGTATCACTCATGAACATAGAGACAAAAATTCTTAACTAAATTTTTGCAAATTGAATCCAAAATATATGGAAAGGAAACTATATCATGGGTTTATCTTAAAACACAGGTGTGATTTCAACACTCAAAAATCAAGACATGGGACTCCGGGGTGAATCAGCAGTTGAGCATTTGCCTTTGGCTCAGGGAATGATCCTGGAGTCCCAGGATTGAGTCCCACATCAGGCTCCCCACAGGGAGCCTGCTTCTCCCTTTGCCTCTGTCTCTGCCTCTCTCTGTGTCTCTCATGAACAAATAAAAAATCTTTAAAAAAAATCAAGACATACAATTCCCATATGAATAGAATAAAGAAAAACTAACTGATCATTTCAACAGATCAGGGGTTAGCAACTTAAGGCTTATAGGCCAAATACAGATCAGCACTAGTTTCAATAAATAAGGTTTTACTGGAATATAGCCACACCCATTCTTTTCTGTATTGTCTTTGGCTACCTCTGTGCTACAATGGCAGAGTTAAGTAGTTGCAACAGGAAAGCATATTGCCCTTGAAGACTAAAATGTTTACTATCTGATGCCTTACAAAGAGGTTCTCTATGCCCACAACAGATACACCTGAATTTGAAAAAAAAAGTCTGTTCTTACCATTTGTATTTAACCTTGTACTGGAGCTAGTGGAGTAAGGCAAGGAAAATGAATGGAAGGTGTATGTGTTGGAGAGGAAAAACACATCTATTCACAGATGACATGATTCACTATATAGTAGATCCCCAAGAATCCACAGGGAAGCTTTCTGAACTGAAGAGTGAGGAGAGCAAGGTGGTAGGGTACAGAGTCTTGTACAAAACAATCACATATCTATACACTAGAAATGAACAATTGGAAGTCGAAATTTAAAAAGCAGTATTATTTATGATAACACCAAGAATATGAAATATTTATGTATAAATCTAATAAAATATATGCAAGGTCTTTATGCTGAACACCACAAAACACTGGTGAGAGAGATCAAAGGGGACCTAAATAAATGGCGTCGTTCATATTTATTTGAAAGAGAAATATATAGAGACAGAGAGCACTAGTGGGGGGAGGGGCAGGAAAGGGACAAGCAGACTCCCCTCCAAGTGAGGAGCCCGCCACCGGGCCCAATCCCAGAACCCTGGGATTATGACCTGAGCTGAAGGCAGATGCTTCACTGACTGAGCCACCGGGTGCCCCTGAATGGGGTCATTTATAGAGTGGAAGGCTGAATACAGTTAAGAAGTTAGTGCCAACCAGAATGATCTATAGATTTATAACAATCCCAACCAAGGTCCCAACAAAATTTTTCCACAGAAATTAATAAGCTGTTTTTAAAATTTATATGAGAAGGCAAGCCAAATTGATTTTGAAAATCAGAGCAGGGCAGCCCGGATGACTCAGGGGCTTAGTGCCGCCTTCGGCCCAGGGCATGATCCTGGAGACTCAGGATCGAGTCCCACATCAGGCTCCCTGCGTGGAGCCTGCTTCTCCCTCTGCCTGTGTCTCTCCCTCTCTCTCTGTGTCTCTCATGAATAAATAAATAAAATATTTTAAAAAATCAGAGCAAAATGGGAGGAGTCACATGACCTGATTTCAAATCTTGGCATCAACATATAGTAACCAAGACTCTGTGATAGCTGAAAAAGAGTAGGTCCTAGGTCAGTGGAACCAAACAGACCCCAGAAATAGGCCCACATGTACAAGATCAACTAGTTGTCAACATACATGCAAAGGCAACTAATTCAACAGAGAAAGATGAGTCTTTCAATGAATGGTGTTGGAACACCTGGACGTCAACATGCAGGAAACCAAACCAAAATAATCCTGACCTGACACCATTCACACAAATTAACTCAAGATGGATCATAGTCCTAAATGTAAAGTCTAAAACTTTAAAGCTTCTGGAAAAGAACATAGAGAATATCTCTGACTTTGAATTAGGCAAAGATATCTTATATTTGACACCAAAAATGAAAATTGATAAGTTGAGTTTGACCAATATTAAGAACTCCTAATCTTTGAAAGACACTGCTAAGCAATGAGAAGTGAGCCACAGCCCGGCAGACAATCTTTGCAGCCACAGATCTGACAAGGGACTTGCATACAGAATATAGAAATACCTCTCAAAACTCAACAGTAAGAAAATAAACTAATGAAAATGAGCAAAATATTTGAAAAGACGCTTGACTGGAAAAGATATTCAGATGGCAAATAAACACATGAAAATATGCTCGATATTATTAGTCATTGGGGGAAATGCAGATTAATACTATACTAAGTGTTGAGGAAGATCCAGGGCAACTCTCGCTGTGTAGCAAGAATGCAAACTATGTTGACAGTTTCTTATGAACACAGTTGCCATACCTCAGTTTATGGTAAAACCATAAAAGAACATTCATCCAAAGCCCTGTATGCAAATGTCTCTAGGTGCTTTATTTGAAATTCCCAAGCCTGGAAACAAGCCAGATGTCATCCAGCTGGTGAGTGAGGAGTGAGCCAGTAGTGGCCACAACAGAACACTCCTCAGCGATGGGAGAAACACCAATGGACAAACGTGCAAGAATCCCAAAAACATTGTGCTAGTTGAGGAGACCAGACTCAAAAGTCTACATGGTGTACATATATGACATTCTGAAAAAGGGAAAATTATAGAAACAGGACACAAGTCAGTAGTCTTAGGGATGAAGATGGTGGAAAGAGCTGAGTACAGAGAGCATGGAATTTTTTGGGGTGATGGACCTCTTCTGTGTCATGTTTGTGCGGATGGTTACGTGAGTTTGTAATGAGGCCGGATTTCACTATAGTGTGCTGCATCTTACCAAAACACAGGACATCTGGTAAGAACACCTAATGTACCCTATGAATCATCACCTGCCCCAAGTTCTTACCTTTGTCATCCCACTTACTGGTCCCAGCAACCCCATCACTCAAAGCAATCTGACCTTCAGCTTGCAGATGATGAACTGTAGGTTCAGAGAGGGAGGTCACTTAGCTGAGATCACACAACCGGTAAGAGGGAGAGCCAAGGTCTGACGGGCTCGTACTGTCTGCCCTGCACTCCGTCCCACAATCCCATGCCCCACAGAAACTTGTCCATTCCCCCTCCCCTTCAGCCGAGAAAGATGTCAGGAGGGCTAGTTGGATTCCCATTGGAAGATGTCAAACCCCAGTAAGAACCTGGGTTTAACATCAAGCTGAAAGTGATCATGTGTCAGGGAAAGGTCCTATTATATGATCAGTGTAATCCTGCCACTTAGCAACCCAAGAGAGGGAGCCAGTGGGTTTGCAAGAAGGGCCCTGCTCTGGTGGCCAGAATTCCTTGGCACCTACTTTAAACCCTCGTTGCCTCACCATCCCGAGGTGTGGCTCAGGAGGACAGTGTTATGTTGACTATACTTCTATGTCTTTGGGGAGGTCAGTGGCGGAGCTCAGCGTTGCCCTGAACAATGAGACCAAGACACTTGGGTCCCTCTGTTTGGGAAACAAAGGCGCACAAGAACGACCCTCTGGGAGCCAGCCTGTGTGCCCATTTGGGGCGGACGCTGGAGCTCAGGGAAGCCTGTCCAGCGGGGGAAACGCCCCGCCTGAGGCAACAGGAGCAGGATGCGCCTCTGCTCCCAGCAGAGCAGGGGTGCTGAGAGGGAGCATGGAGAGGAGGGAGCCTGAGTGGCGCCCCAGCCACGCTGAGCCCCGAGGGCCCCTGCGAGGGTTCCAGGGACCGGGTATTGGACCATTTCTGACCTGTGCCATCATTTCTATTTTTAAAAAAGATTTATTCATGAGAGACACACAGAGAGAGGCAGAGACACAAGCAGAGGGAGAAGCAGGCTCCCTGCAGGGGGCCTGATGTGGGACTGGATCCCAAGACCCTGGGGATCATGACCTGAGGCGAAGGCAGACGCTCAACCACTGAGCCACTTAGGGTTCCCTGCGCCATCATTTCTAATGGCTCAGCCCACCATGCTAGTTCTCAGGGAAGTGTGATAGTTCTCAGTCACTTCTCCCAGTTTGGAAGCCCCCAAGTCCCCAAATCGAGGTTGGCCAGAGACAGAGATGACGACCATTTGTCCACCAGTAATACGAGTGGACTTCTAACCTAGTTTAGATGAAATCACTGCAAACTATGGGGGTCTTGGACGATGGAGGAGCAAAAGTCTGCATTCAACTTTAAGTCAGCAATGTAGGGAGGAGGCATCAGGAGAACTCATGGCCCAGGAGCTCCTGAGTGGAGATGATTTTCTGTCGACAGGAGGAAGTTCTAGACAAATCTGCCCAGTCATGCGTGTTGGGAGAGCTGGGCTCCATGGGGCTACAAGGCTCCTGGACCCCACCCTTGAGGCCCCATAGGGAGGCAGGAAGCACTCCCTGCTGGCTCCTTAGATGGTAATCATTTCCTGCAGTGAACAACTGAAAGGTAAATCACCGCCTCATTGTTCTCCCTGGCAAGGTTTCCAGCACAGTAACAGAGCAGGTGGGATTTGCTGAGGGAGATAGGGAGGGTAGCAGTGGTGCGGGGCCACCAGCAGAGCTGGTCACCAGAGCTGGGCTCCTCCCGGTGGCCTCCAGGAAACCATCCAACACAGGCTTCTCAAGGGTCCTGGAAACGGTCTCTCACCTGGTATCAAGAGCATGTCCCTTGGCCCACACCCCAGGGATCACCAGGGCAAGCGCCTCAGCCCTTGGACCTCACATCCCCCATCTGTGAAATGGGCCTGACACGGGGTTGCTGTGAGGTCTGATGGGGTGATTCAAACATGACAGTGCCACGCACACAAGCCCTCCCAGGGTGCAATGTCATTGTCACCACAATGCTCATCACGGTCACGGAGGAATAATGAGTTTTCATGACGAGACTGTTGACAACCACGCACACTATCCAAGCGCTCACTCCCGACTCTGTGAGCAGCGACTACGTGCCATCTACAAGGCCCACGGGCATCCTGGTGTCTGTCCTGGAGGGGCTCACAGCCTAGTGCATGTCATGATGTCTAGTATCGCCATGGTCTATCCCCTTCCACGGACATACAAGGAAGAGCATTAAGGGTAAGTGCCGGGGGCAGTGGACAAGAAAGTCTCCTTAGAACACGTGTGCAGACAACCACAGGTTCCTCTGGGTCCTCCCAAGGATGAAGTTACTTACTTGAAGAAACAGCTTTTCAAGTCAAAATATCATCTTCTCCAATAAGCTGTCTTCTTCTCAGGTAAGGTGTGTGCCCACAGCTGTTTCTCCGTCTGTCATGGACCTGTGTGTCTGTGTGATATCGTCATCATCTAGACGACCGTTGGTAGTACACATGCAGGTTGCTTCGCATGGTCTGCTTGCTCTTTGGAGAAGGCTACGTTCACATGGCTTTTAGGGAGAAAGTAGATTTTTCTGGATGCTGGGCTCAGCCGTGACTCTGCTGAGTGCCTGCTGTATGTGGCCACCCTGGGCCAACACGACACCTCCCAGAGTCTGCCTGTCTCAGGCCCTACCTGTGGCGCTCTGGGCCTCAGGTGGTGTGGGCGTGGCGGGTCTCCTAGAAGGGGCCACGCTGGTTGCAGGCAGAGTCTCTGAGTTCTGGTGGAGGAGTTGTCCTCTGGGTGATGGCCACTCTCTCACTGGCTGCATAATCTGTTTCCCTAGATTGGGAAGGCAGTGACAGTGGCTTCCCACCCTGAGTGCCTGGGCTGTCACCCCAGGCTGCTCCTTAGAGGCACCTGTACCACCATCTCGTGAGCTTAAGACCCACACATGACAGTGTCAGGCCCATCCACACATCCTCTACCATGGTCCTCCTCAGCGCCTACACCCCCAGGTGGCCCAAGGGAGCCCCTCCTCCTACTGTAGGGCCCACTGAGGTAGTACCACTGTTGTTATGGGCAATAATGTGCTGGCTGAATTTCCGCATGATTTCCCATTCAGAACAATGAAGCTCAGGGTGAAAACCCACGATCGGCCCACGAATGTGAGCCTCGAATGGTCGTGGTGTCACAGTGCACAAGCAGCCCCACAAAACTGAGTGCATGTCAGTCCTGGCTCTGGAGTGGGGAGGGTCTGGAATGTCATTTCCCTGACAGACAACAACCCCAGCACAGAAAAGCTCCAATGATGGGTTTGAGATTCTAGTGCCTCCGGACTGATCATTCAGAAGCAACATTTTGGTGACCATGGCACCTGCCTGGCCCTGCCAGTGCCATAGGACCCATGTTCCTTTCTGTCCTTGGCCAGTGTGGTGACCTCGGGAGACCATGACAGGAAAGACTGCCGCAAAGACGACAGGGATCCATGAGTTTCTCATTATTTCTTAATTAAAATAAAATGGGAAATGCAGGCCTTATTCATTGGGGAAACCCCGTGACCTGTCTCCTGGATGCTGGCTTGAACATGTCTGCTGCCAGGTGATGTGATGCATTGCCCTAGAGTTCTCGTATTGGCCTGATGGGGAAACGGGGTTGTTGCAGATATTTTTTTTTTTCATTTAATAAAGTTTTATTTCCCAAAATGTACAGTTGGTGGGATCTTGTTCATGCATCTTCACCAGCAGCTGGGGCATCTCCACCCTTGGTGTTTCTGGTGTAAATTACTTGAGCTCTGTGCTTTGAAACCAGTTTAATAAGTCCTTTACTGAGGAGCTCCTGAAGGGCTGCCCTGGCCAGAGAACCTCGAATCTTCAGTCTCTCAGAGACAACAGCTGGAGTTATAAGCTTATAGTTGGGAACCTCCTTACAGAGTTTGTCATATGTCGCTTTGTCAAACAACACCAGATTATTGAGCTTGTCTCGAACTTTGCCTTTGGACCACTTCTTCTTTTTGGCCTTGTCTCCAGACTTGTTCACTGGGTCTTTGTCCTTCTTGGCCGACTTTCCGGCATCTTTCTTCTTCTTATCGTCCTTGGGCGGCATAGCGAAGCTCGGCGAGCAACAGCCACCCCTGCAGTCTCACTAAGATGTCGGACAAAAAGCGGTTGTTGCAGATATGACGAGTCACGAGGCAGTCACATCAGGAGCAGCATGACCCCAATCCAACAGGCCTGGTGTCGTTATAAAGATTTAGACACAGAGACCACAGGGAAGAGGCCACATGATAACAAGGCAAAGGTCAGGGACAGCCTTCTAGAAGACAAGGAACCCCAAAGACTGTGGGGAAACCACCAGGAGCTGGGAGAGTGTGAAAGAGACTCCCTCATGGTCTCCAAGGAACCATCTGCTGACACCCTCATCTGGGACTAACGCCCCCAGGACAGAGAGACAGTGAGACCACCGCAAGAACCAGGCCCAGGAGGATAATACTTCTGGAGCCCGGCTGTCAAGCAGCAAGGAGCCGGTGCCCCCTGGCCTCCGAGGCACAGATGATGCTCCGTGGCTCACCTACCACAGCGGGGAGCAATGTTGTGTCACGACATAGGACTTTCTATCTCGGGAAACAGAAGTATCATTAGCACGTGCTCTCTACATTCATTCTGTTCTTGTGTTTAAATGTTGGTGCCATCCCAGTGAGCCGATTTCATGGCCCACTCATGGTAGCCTCCTTGCAGTTTGAAAACCATCGGCTTGCAAGAGCCTCTCCCTTCGGAAACGTGTCCCCTGACCAGGAGTCTTGGGGAGCCGATAGTGCCGACTCCCATGAAGGAGATGGTTTTTCTCCATATGTTCCCATTTCCTTGTCTCGTTTTTACTCTGTGCCAGATGTCATCTTTGTCATTTGCCTTCTATGAGCTTCTCTTCTTCTCACCTGGTTTTCCAACTGGCTTCCTCCATGATCACCTCTGGCACGTTGTCTTCCTGGCCTGTTTTCCTGCTGAGGCTGTGAGCACCTTGGGGCCAGGTGTTTGGTGGTTCAGCTGTGATCCCAGAACCCAGCGCCTGGTTCAGCATGCAGCAACTCTACTGAACTGCCTTTCACTTACTTGTGAAGTTGTTAGAATGTTATAGAATTTTGCCTTTTCTCGGTGTTAATGAATTGACATTTTTCTCCACATATTCCCATAGCAGCATCTTTGCCAGTCTTGTGTTCAAACAAACCCCAAGTTTCAGGTTCCCCTTCAGCTGTGATGCTTCATTCGTTCATTCAGAACCCATAGACACCTGTTCTGTACAAAGTGCTGGGTGGCAAGGAGGACACAACATCCTCCTCAAGAGGTCATGGTCAACTGGGGGCACATGAAGAACTCCTGGCACCAGCTGCAGGGTGGGGAGTGGTACGGAAGCAAAGCACCAGCCGTACTTTCCCCAGGAAACCAATACCCCCAGCTCCACCTTACATTCTTCCCTTTGTGTTTAGGAGCCAAGTTGAATTGGGAGCTACCTTAACACTGCTAAACACTGTTTAGCTTTCTCTAAAAAATTAGAAGGACTTGCTCAGGCTGTAGCAGGAGGTGAGAAGAAGCAAAGATGAAATGCAGGCTCACTGTTTCCTTGACCCTTCCCCTGGAGGGAGGCTTTGGACTTCATGATGCAGTTTCCTCTTAATTAAAAGGGCTAACACAAGATCCAAGTATATTTGTATACCTACAGCGATACAGCTTCAGTATTTAGAAATGAAGAAATGGACCAAGATGCAGGAGGTACATTGAAATAATAAGAAAGCAGGTAGTGGTGATCCTTATATCAGAGAAAGTAAAATTCAAGCGCCAAAGCATTAAACATGACAAAGAAGGGCTCTTTTTCATACTAACAGCTAGAGTTCACAATGAAGATATAATGCTCATAAAAATCCACATACCAAATGTTGCAAGAATCATGCTCATAAAGCAAAAACTATGGGAAATGCAAGGATACATACACAAAGACACATTTATGGTGGAGGAATTTTACACATCATCCTAGTAAAAGAATCAGGGGAGAAAACAATAGGAAAGCAGAGAGGGCCCTAAACAATATCATCAATAAGCAGACAATATAAAGACACACCAAACACCCTTCCCATCCTGACAGCAGAGGATACACCTTCTCAAGTGTGCATGCAATAGTCACAAAAATTGATATTATATCAGGTTGCAATGAAAGCATAAGTTAGCCACAAAGTAGAACTACTAAAAACATTTTCTGATCATAGTATAATAAAAACCAGAAATTATTAACAGAAAAAAAGAAAAAAGGTCCTACCACCTGGAAATTAGAAAACATTTTATTGACAACTTTTGGGTAAAAAGAAAATACAAATTTGTAGAATTTCTGGAAAACAATGATAATTAAAATAGTATGTATGAGAATCTATGGGTTACGTTTCGAGGAGCAGAGCACCAAGCACTTATTGGTAAAATGAGATAAATGAAATACTCAGCTCTAAAACTGGAAGAAGGGAGACAAAGTCACTATAAAAAAGCATAAAGGTGGAAATATTAATGACAAAGGCAGAAATTAATAAAGTACTGAATGAAAATACCCTAGATTTTGGGGAAAATTTAATAGACATGCTACTAGTTTACCTCATTAGGAAAAAAAAGAGATATATTTATAAAATAAGAAATGACAAGGGGGAAATAGTGGTGGGAACAAATGATATCTTTAAAATAATGAGATGATTTAGAGACCTCCATGCAAATATATTTGAGAATGCAGAAGAAATGGATCATTCTGTAGGGAAATATCATATGCTAAAATTGAACTCCATTTAATTAAGAGAGACTAAATGAATCACTTTTCCTGGAAGAAACAGAAAAAGTTACTAAGGAACTCCTCCAGAAAAAGCACCACAAAGAGATGGCTTCGCAAGGCATTTCTAACAAATCTGAAAAGATCAGGTGGTTTCAGCACTCTAAATCTTCTAAGATATTCAAAAGGGGGAGGAAAAACACATAAATTCTTTATTGTGAAGCAGGTATAACATTGACATTTCAACCTGATAGAGGTAGTACAAAAAAAACCTAGAGACTAATACTACCAATGAACTGTACTTGGGTACAAAATACTAAATAAAACATTGATAAGCATAATCCAAAATAATCAACATGACCAAGTGAGATTTTTTTTTCCACCAAGTGAGATATATTCTAAGAATGAAAGGTTGGTTCAATATTGGAAAATCCATTCATACATCATTCACATTAATAGGTCTAAAGAAAAGAAATTTGAGTATTGCCAGAGATAATGGAAAAGGTTGTGAAAAAGTATTATTAAAAAATTGATGGATACTTTCTTTAGATATTAAAATACATAGGCCTTTTTTGTCCTAGGGCCAGAATCTTACTTATTGTCTAAACACTAGGAGTATTTTCGCTAGGACTGTGAACAAAAGTATTGAAACCCAGTAACATTGCTACTTTCAACAATTATTCGAGAAATATGAGAATGCAATTAGACAAGAAAAACCAATGAGATGCATAACATTGGTAAAGAAGAAGAAAATTCTTTTTTGTACATGATAATGTAGAATATTTGGAAAACCCTTAAAGAATCATGATAAAATGAACTGAGGCAGTAAAAGAATTTAATTCGATAGCAGAACAAAAAATTAACCTACAGAAATCAATAGCGTTCATACACACAAATAAAAACAGTTAAAGCACACAGTGGCAGAGACATTCTCATTCATAAACAATGAGGCAGATGACTGGCCCACCCTGCATCTCCCTGGCATGCAGGCAGAGTGGTAACCAAGTCACCTTTCTTGTCCTTGGAAAGTCAGTGATTACCACCAGAATAGAACTGTGACTCACCAAAACCCTCAGGACTGCCGATCTCGTAACTCTCATCAATGCTGTGTTCTTTGGTGATGAACATGGAAAAAACAGGTGGACAGTGTTTTGATTACACACTTATGAATGTTTTGGCTCATACTTTATGTTAAAACTTTAAGTTGAAATGCTAATATCATTTTCAAATCTAATCTAAAAATGTGGTCTGGAAAGTTATCATGGAAGCATTGAGTCAGATGTCATCTGACTATTAAGAATATGTATTCACAGGGGGACCTGAGGGGCTCAGTCAGTGAAGAGTCTGCCTTGGGCTCAGGTCATAATCTCAGGGTCCTGGATCAAGCCCTGGATTGGACTCCTTGCTCAGCAGGGAGTCTGCTTTTCCCTCTCCCTCTACTGCTCCCCCTGCTTGTGCTCTCTCAGTCTCTCAAAAAAATGTAAAATCTTAAAAAGAAAAAAAGAAAAAGAATATATCCACTCGTTTGCTGACTCAGCTTCCCAGTTCTGAGAGTTTCCATCTCCAGCAATATGAAAACACACGTACACCAGGCTGTTCTAGCACCATCGTGTGTAACTGTAGGAACGAGGTAAAACAGAAACAGGTAGAAAGACCACACATGGGCATGAGCCACTGTTTGTTTATGCCAGGGAGTGCTCGACAGCTGGAAAACCAGGCACTCTCTCTGTGAAGAGTTTGGTGTGACTCTCAGCGCAGTGTACAGGGAACAAAGTGGAGACTGGAAACCTATGGGGAGCACCTTCCAGTAACGAGGGAGGGAGATATGAGTGTACGCTCCTCTTCTCATACATGCCAAAGGGAATACAGGACTGGCAGTCCCCCTTGGGGATGTGCATTGTGGTGGGCACTAGTAGTTTCTTGTATGGACCTTTTCCTATTGTGATGACTTTTATTTATTTAAAAAAGATTTTATTTATTCATGAGAGACACACACAGAGAGGCAGAGACACAGGCAGAGGGAGAAGCAGGCTCCATGCAGGGAGCCTGATGTGGAACTCGAACCCAGAATCGAGGATTACACCCTGGGCCGAAGGCAGGCGCTAAACCACTAAGCCACCCAGGGATCCCCTTGTGATAACTTTTAGAACCATGGTCATGCTCATTACATATTCAAATACAAATATCTAAAATCAATAGCACAAGGAGACCAAAAACGGTGCCAACAGTAGCAATGAGCCATGAAACACATGCAGAGGACGGCCGGGAGGAAAGACCCACTCCGGTGACTTTGCAAACCACATATTACTAGAGACAAAAGACTCCTCACAAGCATCGTTCTCCTGTCGGCAGATCTGATTTTCCCAGGGGTGCAGCATAGCAAATTCTAAACCTCGAGGGCTAAATGGAAATTTTTTTGTGGAAAATGCGAGCCAGATTATTTATTTATTTATTTATTTATTTATTTATTTATTTATTTATTTTCTTGCGAGCCAGATTTTTAACAAAGAATTACAAGGAATGGGGAAGACGCCTGGAGGAATCCTGTGATGCTGGGTAGATCAGAGGTATCAGCTTGAAGTCGTGGTTTTACATAGAGAGAGGGAGGACGACAGTATGATACAGTTGTGTGTGTGTGTCTCTGTATACACACATGGGGCTGCGTGTATATGTCTGCATGTGCACATGTCTGTGTGTGCCTCTGTGTGTGCGAACACATGTGTGCCTGTGTATCTGTCTTTGTGTGCATGTATCTCTGTGTGCACACGTGTCTGTGTGTCTGCGTGCGCACACATATGTCTGTGTGCATCTCTGTGCACACGTGTGTCTTATGTGCATCTGGATGTGCACACGCGTGTGTGCCTGGCTGCATGTGCATCTGCATGTGCACAGTGTGTCTGTGCGTCTGCATGCATATCCACGTGTTCACACATATGTGTACGCGTGTCTGTCTGCATGTGCGTGTGTCTCCCTGTGTGCTCACATGTTTTCCAGCCCGGCCTGCAGGAGGAGGCTGGAAGCGATGGCATTCTCCTCAAGTCCACTCAGCACCCACTTGTTCATTTCTAAGTTCTATTCTCGAGGAAGAGAAATCAGACTCCAGGGTTGGGGCAGGGAAAAGGCAAGAGGCCTAGAATACCTCCTGGTGACAGAAAGTTGGGAAGTGCTCAAGAGGAGGGGGCACATTAACAGGACATGGGGACCAAGTAGAGGGGGCCCCAAGGTAAATCCGGGGTGAGCAAATGAGGAAGGAACAAGGGAATGAATGAGAACAATGGGTAAGAATCTGATGAACAAACACAGAGGGAGTGAGAGAAGCAGAAAGTGGCCATTTGCAAGGTCTCGCCTCCTACCACGACGCCTCACAGGGGAGGTACCCCACGAGCTACACGGGTGACCTTTCTTTCCCACAATCTTTAAAGAAAAGATCTGTCTTCCCGGGGGGTGCTAGCTCCTCCACCGCGGAGCCTTGGCACACCGGAATTCATGTCAGCAACCCCTGCTGCTGGAGGGGCGCTTTGCCCCGCTCCTGGGGGTCTCCCTGAGGGGATGCTGGCTCTTCCTGCACACCCCCGGGAGGGGCTCTGACCCAGCTGGAGTTTGGCTGGGGCGGGCAGTGTGGCAGTCCCCCCACCCCCAGGGCAGCCACCTGCCTGCCCCGCCTTGCCCTGCTTTTCCAGGGTCAGAGTCACCACGCGGTGGGGCTGGAGGTTCCTCGACAGAGACGACAGAGCCGGGAAACCTGCCCAACTGGGGTCAGTGAAGCAGCCTCCCTCCCCAGCTGCACTTCCATCCTCCATAACGGGGTCCCCATCCGCATCTGCCTGGCGCCTCCATCCTCCCCACTAGGTTCTCAGCGCAGGAGGGCGATCACCAAGGGTGCATTTACCATTATTGAAAATTTTGTCCTCATTGCCAATAGAGAATTGTGAATTGTCTGAGAGTCCGTGATAACTCTGAGGAGCACCAACTTGAAAAGTCTCATCCATGATGGTATCTTTGATGAAGAACATGGAAAAAATAAGGAAATGATTTTTTGATTACACATATACGGACCTTTGGGCCCACCCTGTATTTTATGGAATGCTACTGGAGTTTTTGAGTCCTACTGGAAATGGGCTTTGGCAAGTGCACAGGCATCATCTGACCCCCTCGAACCCCGCCAGGTGGGCCGCGGCAGACCGTGGGTGATGCTGATCCCAGGAACTGGAGTTGACCTCTGGAAGCACCGTCCTGGGGCGAGGCTGAACTTCCCTGCCCCTGGGTGCAGTGTGTGCACCACATGTAGATTGTGATCCCTGTGTCCCCTGAGCAGGTGTCACCCAGACCCTCTGCCTCGGTTCTCTGCGTGCTGTTTACTGGCCTCGGTGGGTGCTGAACACCACGAAGCTGCACTTCAGAAAAGCACGTCCTTATCTTGGCTCACTACTGGCTGGGGGGCCTTGGGCGAGTCCCTCTGACCTTAGTTCTATCCCCGTGGAACGGGGTCCTGGTCACCGCGCCCGTCTCAGGAGGCTTAGGCACGCGTCAGGGTGCTGGCAGTGGAAAGTGCCTGTTTCATGGGCCCCGTGTGCCTGTGGTGGCTGAGCCTGACTTGCAGCTGGAGCACAAGACCTTGCTTGTGTGTGCACCCCAGAGACCACCCCAAAATAAAGGGAACTCGTCTCCACCAGCCCAGGCTCAAACTCCTCAGTCTCGGGGAGGTCCTAGAAATGGTTTGGGACAACTGTTTCTTTCCACCTTCATTTGCTTTTGTCCCAGGTGTAGCTGGCCCTAAAGAAGGCAGAATGATGGGGTTGTGTCTCCACCACCACAGACCCGGGGACAAACACAATTGTAAGTTTAAAAAATGTATACTTGCTTTTGTCCTTGAAAAATTTTGTTGATAATGTTGATGCTGTCCTTTGCTTTGCAGCCATTGATGATTTATTTGGATCCAACATCTCTTGGACTAGAATTTCATCTTGGGAAAAGCACACAAGGACATGTTAAAGCCAGAGGTACAGGAAGGACCACGACCCTTTTGCCCCATGGGGACCTACTGTAGCGTGTGAAGCAGCGACTAGAAGCAGGGACCCAGGTGCCCTGTGCAGATGCTGTTTGGCTTCTAAAGAACCTTGTTTGGGGTGGGTGATGCCTGCTCCCTCCACAATTTCTGAAAACCTGAGACTATCCAGGTACCCCGGCAGGGTAAACACTGTCCCCAAAGGCATGATACCAGAAGCCTGGCCCCCGGTGCAGACCCCCATCGTTCCGTCCCCTCTGAGACTTTCCCCAGGCTGTCCCGTGTCAGTGCACCCTCTCTCCTGATTTCTGAATAAGATGGTGTTGCTTTCTCCCTTTGCATCTTTCCCACCTCTCCTAAGAAGCTTTTTTTTTTTAAAGATTTTATTTATTTATTCGTGAGTGACACACACACACACACACACACACACACAGAGGCAGAGACATAGGCAGAGGGAGAAGCAGGCTCCATACAGGGAGCCTGACGTGGGACTCGATCTGGGGTCTCCAGGATCACACCCTGGGCCACAGGCGGCACTAAACCGCTGCACCATCGGGGCTGCCCTCCCAGGAAGCTTTTAACACATAAGAGCACCGGACTTGGTGTTGGACAGACAGGACCCACGTCTGGTTTGGTCTCACTGGACCTTGATCCAGACAACTTCCTCTTGGACTCTGTTTTCTCATCTGTAAAATAGGCCTGTGCTTATCTCCTCAGGCTTGTTAGGAGGATCACATAAAGCAGTGTGCATGGAAAGCACTTGCACAGTCAGGGATCATGGTGGAGGCTAAATGTAAAGGAAAACAGGACAGTGGCAAGTCACCCCATCTCTGCAGCCCAGTGGGTACCCTGACCAGTTGGTCCATGTGCTGGGACTGGAGCCCACCCAGCAGGTGCCCTGGTTTGCCCAGACTTTCTTGGTTCAGCAGGCAAATGCCACATCCTAGGAGCCCTGAAGACCTGGACAAAGCATGTGGCTGTCCACCGTGGCTCCAGGTCATATGAGGTACATGAGTTCAGGGCGAGAAGATCTGAAGTGTCACTGGAAACAAAGATTTTGCCGACACACATGGAGAAACGCTCTTGGGCAACTCTGCAGCATTCCTCCCCCCACGGAACCTGAACCCAGCAGCCATGTGTGCATCCCCGTGGGTCAGGGGCCTGCACCCTGCCTTCTTCCTGCCCTGGGAATGGCCACAATTATGGAGCTGTGGACACCATCCCTGACCACAGGATATGAGCTCAAGGGATGGCCAGGGTGACCTCAGGGACATAGTTGGATATCATGGAGCTGCTGGTGACACAGGAGCACAGCCCCTGTTTGGTTGAGCTGCTGCCACTCTGTCTCTGCTCACATGGCCAAGTGCATTCTTTGCTGGTGCACTGCTCTGGCTATACCTGCTTCCGCCTTGAGAAGACCTTGGCCACTTTTCTGGGACAGCTATTGTGCAGAAGAACCAATTTTAAGTCCCTAAAAATTGTGGTGTTTAGTTAGATTTTGAGTCATAGGGAAGAGTGGATATTTGGGTGAATAACAAATATTGAGCAGTTACTATGTACCAGAAACTGTCCAGGTGCCCAGGGGTGAAGGACAGCCCAGCCCCAGTCCCTGGTCTGCCTTGAGCCAACCAGCCATTTGAGAGGGATAGGACTCTACATGTGTGATCATGCACAGCACCTTCTAGAGTGCCCACCAGGAACTGAGATCAAGGATTGCCCCAGAGGCAGGCAGGGACAGGCAGGGGGCAGGAGCCCGGTTGACTGGCACCTCCTGAAGGAAGCTAGGGTGGCCTCCCGGGGACACTAAATACTGTTAGTGGCAGATGTCCTGAGAGATCCTCAAGGCAGGTGGTGACAGCCCTCAGGGCCAAGAGGAGCCCGAAGCCAACTGACTTCACAGCACTTTCAGAGCCGGGGGCTGGGGGACGCTCGAGGGTGAGCAAGCCAAAACCAAAAGTTTCAACAGGCCTCCAGAAACGTTGTGCATCTAATTGTAGCAAAACCCGTCAGGGAGCAGAGGAGCCTGATAGGTTGTATGAATGAGAAAACCCTGTCTTCGAACCATGTCTAATTTCTTATGGTTTACATTTTCTTTTCTGAGAAATGAGATATTGAATATACAAATGGACGATGACCAGTTCTACATAAAAATATAACTGATCCACCATGTAGGCAGCCATCCAGAAGTCACCCTGAAGGAAGGTGACTGCTGTCTCCAGCAGCAAATCCTGGCCACACACCCCCCTCTCTAGGGCCACCTGCCCCTCATGGCTGGGATGTGACCAATAACTGCACTTCTCATCCTACAGAACCCACTTCTGGTTAGCTGTCCCTGTGTCCCAGCCAGTGCCTGGGTCAGTCCCCACCAACCAAGAGCCCTCCCTGGCCAGCCCCTACCCCATAGTGCCCCCCCAGCCGTCCCTGCCCCAGCACCTGCCCCAGCACCTGCCCCATGGCACCCGTCCTCCCCCAGCTGTCCCTGCACCAGCACCTGCCCCAGGGCCCCCCCTCAGCTCTTCCTGCACCAGTACCTGCCTCAGGGCCACCCTCAGCCGTCCCTGCCCCAGCACCTGCCCCAGGACACCCTCAGCCATCCCTATACCAGCACCAGCACCTGCCCCAGGAACCCCCAGCCATTCCTGCACCAGCACCATCCCCAGCATCCCCCAAGCTGTCCCTGCACCACCCTGAGCTCTCCCTCCCACCTGCCTGAGTCTCTGCCACATGCATGTGACAGTGGCCTGGCCCACGCCCAGCTGCAAGACGCTCTGAATCAACAGCCTCTGCTGATCTCAAGAGACACGATGTCTCACTTTCACGGCTTCCTGCTCTCCACCCAGGAGAACAGGGGTTGGAGGGGCAGGAGCCTCAGTTCCCTTTCTCGCTTTAGTTGATCCCCACAACGTCATCAGAAATCTCCTTGACTCAATCCTTTCTTTCACGCAGGCAGTCGGGACCTTGGGTGGCCGGCCCGCGGACAGAGTGGGTGCTGGTGTTGGACCATAATCTTGCAGGTACCGAGACCGCCAGACCCGCCAGGAACTTGGGAGTATTCGCCAGCACCACTCCTAGACCTGGTGGTGCTCCCATCTTGCCGGGCCGGTTCACCTGCCTAGCGGTTACCGGCCAGGTCCGGCACGGGGTTAGGATTACCTAACCTGCACATACTGTTTTTAAGGCTAACGCACACCTGCGTGGGGTAGGGCCCTCTGTGCAACCATGTTCTCTCCAAGCCCTGAACCACACACAGGGCTGATGTTACCATTTCATTGTACGGACAGGCCCTGCTTCACGGACATGAGGGTATTTGCAGGCATCAGAATGTCTTCTGATTCTGAGACAGGAATTGCTTAAGGAAGTGGATGGTGGTCACTCAGAGAGAACTAGAACGTTCATTCATTGATTTATTCATTCACTCACTCATGTCATCTGTCAATCTATCTGTCTGTGTGTCTATCATCTCTCTGGAAGTCAGAGAGGATCTCCCGAGGGCTCTGCTGCCACAGACTTGGAAATGAGGTGAAGCCCAGGATCGTGGCAGAGGTGTGGCTGGAAAGGATTCAAGTCACCCAGCAGGCATTGTGTCATCCTCAGAACTCTGCTGTCTGAGTTTGTAGACCTAGAGGGCAGCATAGCACCAGGCTCCCAGGCTCCTTCTCAGACCCTGGGAACCACCAGTCCCCAGCCCTGAGCTCAGGAGCTCAGGGGGCAGAGGCGTCCCCTGCTCCGGGCCCCCTCTCTCTACTCAGAGAGCCTCTCTAGGCTTCATTTTATGAAATGTAAAGTGAGTGTTGGACCAGATCTGTGGGCTCTGTAGCTCTGGCCACGTGAACATACATGGATCAGATCTGGTCCAACTGAGATGTCCTCTGGTTGTGAAGTGCACACCAGATTTTGAAGCTTCCGTGCGTTGCGATAAAAGGCTGAAAATATCTCATGAGTGTTTATGAGTTATGAGTCATATCTTATGAGTTATGTTGGTTACACGTTGAAATGATAATATCAAATAAAACGTGATTAAATAAGTTTCACTTGTTACCTCACACACACACACACAAAAGATGTGGCTACTAGAAAATTTAAGGTGACATCTCTGGCTTGCATTGTATTTCTTTGGAGCAGCCCCAAGGAGCCAGGTAGTTCCCAGCATAGCAGGACTTCTGGACAGCAATATTCCTGACATCACTAAGACGCTCTGAGTGATGTAGCCCTGCTGGCCTGGGACCTCACTTTCAGAAGTGATGTCCCAAAGCCCTTCTTTGGTCCAATGGGCTAAAACTCTACTTCTTTCTTAGCTTCTTGGGAGTTTGACTTTTAGGTGTAAGCACTAAATATATGGGAAATGTGATTCTAGCCTCAAACTGAATCACACCCCCACCTTGTGCAACCAGCACCAGGTCATCTGGGAAACACCCGCTGACTAGCACCCACCCCTCCAAATACAGACCGGATGCTGATATGAGGAGGTTCCTTACCAAATACTCCAGGTATATCCTCCTGACCTTTTGAACGGGGTGGCATTTCAGTACTTGGACCTGGGGGGGGAAATAAATACCCTAATAGTTTAACAATTCATTGGATTTGCACTGACTTCTCGAAATAGTTTCAGCTTTGCGGCACCCGCCAGCCTGCTGCTGGGGAAAGGGTTCCCAGGCCCTGGTTCTCATCTGGAGAGTGGCTGGCAAGCTTGGCTGTGTTTGGAGGGACTGACGTGCCCTGTGCTGGGACTCCTGCTGTCTTGGGCAGTGCTCACGGGCACCGTTGTCCCTCAGAAGGGAGCAAACATCCTGGCTCACAGGATGGCGATCTTGCAAGTGTTCAGAGGATGTGGAGGCCGAGAAAAATTAAGGCCATTGGATCTCAAGTTTAGCATTAGCACAAGTACAGCGATCTTAGGCCCCTGGGAATAAGAGCTGAACTTTACAGGAAAAACTGCAGAATGCCCTAGGCAGGGAATCCCATATCAGAAAGACAATAAAGCTCAGAATGACCTCTGCAGAGGATCCCCTATCAGATCTTAAGAAACTCCCCCACCCTTTCCCCATATTGGAAAGAAAAAAAATTTTTTTCCTCCACCCCTTCTGAAAATCCCCTAGACCAGCCCATAAAAAACCCAGCTGTAACCCACTTCGGGGTCCAAGCCCCTGCTCTGCTGTGTGGAGTATACTTGGACCCAAGCTCGAGCTTGTAAATAAACCCTCGTGTGCTTGCTCGAGGTCGAGCCCTCGGTGTCGGCTCCTTGGTGGTTTCTCGGAATCGCGCTCTTGGGCACAACAAGGACAGCCAACCCACAGGGACGCACAGGTCCTTTTGTAAAAAGCACACTGCTGCCTCCTTTCTGACCGGTTCCAACAGCAAGTGCCTCGGAAGCTTAGGGATAGGATTTGGGGAACGGGGATTGCAGACTGCTGCTCCTGTTGGGGTTCCCCGCTTGGAGGGGATCCCAGAGAGACGGTCACCAGCTCTCCCCTTTGTAAGCAGAGCGGTTCCGGGCGGTCTGCCTACAGGTAAGACACGGAGTCCCACGGGTGAGCTGGCCGGGCCAGACCACAGACCTCGTGGGATCCCGGGACACCTGACTTCCAGCCTTGCAGGCCTCCCTGCCCTGAACAGCCTCGCCGGGACCCTGCGGTGCGCCTTACTGAGGGCGGGTTTCCCCGCAGCAGCGCCAGCCAGGGGCTCCCTCCCGCTCTTCTGGCTCAGAACAGGGGTGTCCTGGTCCGTGTCCTCCGCTCGAGGTCAAGGTCAGCCTCTTAAGAGTCCAGCCCCTAGGCTACCAGAGGGGAGAGGGCAGGGCCAGGACCCCGGGCAGGGCCACGGTGCAGGCTGCACAGAGCATGCAAGCGGCGTCTGTAGACTCTAGGGTTCCAACAGTAAACCAATGACGACGCTGATTTTCAAATGGTTTTAATGATGGACAATCTGCATACCAATGGACTCATCTGCAGCGCAGGGCTCAGAACAATGCAGGAAATCTATGTAAAAAGGTCTGCGCTGAGATGACAATCGCTTCCCAGTGTGCTGACCTTCCCTAAACGAAGCAAACAAAAGTACAGTTCTCTTTGGATGAGGCATTAATGAGTCATTAAGAATGGGTACAGCTGCGTCTGCAAGCACTTTGTTAAAAATATTCTTTTCATTTTGTGTCTGTCCCGTAATTATAATGGAAGTATTGTGCGAGTCAGCCAGTAAGCGCGTGCAGAAAAATATTTATGTTTTAGGATATCCGCACGGGTTTTAAAGTGCGTCGTCAACTGTGGCTGCTGTGCCGTGTTTCGCCTGTTGTCACCCCCGACGGACAGTCTCTGGGCTTCAACACGCCGGCGCCGGGGTTACAGGATGCCCTGACCACTCCTTGTCCACATTCGCACAGTGCCCAGCCTGGCCACCGGGACGGGCTCACTACGACCCCTGCGGTTGTGCTCTGGCTAATTTGGGGCAAACGAGGCGAACCAGCCCCGTGGCTGCCGCCCCCCCCCCGCCCCCGTCTCTCCCGGGGGCCAGGCCGACCCGTGGGGCCGGCAGCCCGAGCCCGTGGTGCCCGAGGAAGCGGGAAGGCCCCGGAAGCATGACGGGAACTTAACTACCTCGGCCTGGACCTTGAGCTTTTCCGGCTGGTCTCTTCACTCAGGCACAAGGTGCGGGGAGCAAAGCGCCTGACCCTCCTGCGTCAGGCCTGCCCGGAGCCAGCGGGACCCTGCCAGGGCCTGACCCCCAGGCCCGCCTGACTGTCCCCCACACCTGCCCGCACCTGCCCGCCGCCACCAGCCTCTGGCCCATGTGCCCTCATAGACACCTGCCGTGTTTTCAGCGCTTTGGAGACGGAGACGCGAGGCGGCTGTCTTCCTGGGGTCGGCTCCCCCAGACAAGCTCCCGTCCTGCGTCACCACCACTGCCTCTCTGCCTGGGGCTTTTGTCAGCGGCCAGTGGCCTAAGCCGGTCTGTGTGGGGCCCGGAGCCGGGTGATCGTGCGCCCCTGCGCCCCGGCTGCGAGCACACAAGGAACCCCAATGTTCACTTTCCGGGAACGGTCTAGAGACGGCCCTTAGCTGGCCTTCCCAGCCGAGGAGCCCCGATGGCCCTGGGGTCTCCCATCTGGACTAGCTAGCGGAGCAGGTGTGGGGGCAGGCAGGCTGGTGCTGCCGCAGGAGCGCTCGTCCATCCGCCCTGGGGGCCGCTGGCAGGTGACCTGTGAGCAGGGAGGGCTGGAGGGACGTGTGCAAGGGCTCAGAACCTGGGGCAGTGTTCTGCCCGTCACAGACCCTTTGTGCCCACGGCCCCACAGAGGACCTGACCTTCCTCAGTGCCTTGGAACTGTTTCATTCAGAAAAGGAAGGTGGGAGTGCGGGCCAGCTGTCCCCTGGGCAGGAGTGGGCCCAGCCAGGGCGGGAGGCCAGTGTGGCCCCGTGCTCCTGCTCCCAGGCACTGCACAAACCATTCGGGTGACCCTCCAGGGCCCGCGCGTGCCCCTGGGAGCTGGGGCTGGGGGCCCACCACGGCCTCTTTCCTTCCATCCTCAGTGCCCCCTGATGGAGGTGGGAGAGGGGGCAGGTGGCCTGAGCACGGAGCTTCCTGGCGGGAAGAGGGGCGGTCCCGGAGCACCCCCCTTCCTGCTGCCCTGTGTCCCCGCGGCCTGCGAGGCACAGAGTAGCATCTGGTCCTGGCCTCCGGGCCCCTCGGATCCAGCACGAGGAGGGGCCGGGGCGGCAGGACCGAGCCCGGGGCCCGTGGGGGCCGGCCCGCATGTGACGGGGACCGCGGGGACCAGCTACGGCCACCTTGCATGTCTGCCTTACCTCAGCAGGGACAGGTTTACGTGGACGATGGGGCGGGTTGGACGGGGCACCAGACTCCCGGGAACGGCACAGCGGGTGTCGCAGAACGTGCGGGATGGCAGCCTGCGTGTAACTGAAACTGAGGGTGTGGGTTCTCTGGACTGTTCCTCGACTTTGGGTAAGTTAGAGATTTTCCACAGTAAAAATGATTGTGCATGTTCCTCTCCCAAGGAGTTCTGGATTTTTGAAGGGGCTTCAAAGATAGAAAACTGTTCAAGGCACTCCACTCCGTTCTTCCCCAGAAATAAATGATAATTGGGCAGGTAGGGAAGGACCCCAGGGAGAAGCTGTGGCGCCGATTCGGCCCCAGGGAGGTGAGCGTTTTCTGCCGCAGTGACAATCCACCTGTGACGGTACCTGAAGTCATGTTTATCGGTTGGAGCTTGGCTTCGTGCCAGCAGGACAGCAGCAGGACAAACACGGTCACTCCTCTGTTCCCTGCCATGTTCCCTCCAGCCGAAGGAGGAAGACCTTCCCCTGCAGGTCCTCAGCTTCACCCGCCTTGGTCTCCAGGATACTGTGGAATGTCCGGGGACCTGTGACATCACTGCAGGAAGTGAGCCGGGCCCGGCCATGTGTGGGGAGGGTCGGGGACCTGTGACATCACGGCAGGAAGTGAGCCAGGTCCTGCCCTCCTTGTGGGGGTTCGTGTCCGGGGACCTGTGACTGAGAAGAAGCCAAGAGGCTGGCTGGGGCATTAGGGTAACAGAGACCTCCTTAGCTGGTCCCCCTGGGTCAGTGCACTTGTGCGGACAAGGGAAAGGTCCTGGGCAGATGGTCCTGGACACAAGAGAACAATCATGCCTCCTAAAACCTGGTAATTGTTGTGCCCAAGATTGCGAATCCGAGAAACCACCAAGGAGCCGACACCGATGCAAGCACATGAGGGTTTATTTACAAGCTCGAGCTTGGGTCCAAGTGTACCCGACACAGCGGAGCAGGGACTTGGCCCCCGAGGTGGGTCTCAGCTTAGTTTTAAGGGCTGGTCTAGGGGACCTCCAGAAGGGCTGGAGCAATTCCTCAAGTTCTGTTTACATTTTGATATGGGGCCTTCAAGGGCATTGAACTCTGTTCTCATTCTAATAGGGGCTTCCTGCCCTTGGCCTGGGCTCAGTTCTTATTCTAATATGGGGCTTTCTAGGGCGTTAAGCTGTAAACTGTTTTCTTCCTGTAACTGAAGTAATGCAAATTTCAGCTCTTCTTCGCAGGGGCCTGGGATGGCTGGACACGTGCTAACACTGAACTTAAAGTGGAATGGCCTTAATTTTCTCGGCCTCCACAGTTATGACTCTAAGATGCCTGGTCCACCAGGCATTTCTTGGTGTTTTAATTTTTTTATTGCCGATATGAGGACATACTGCAGCTGTGTGCTGTTTTCTTCCTGATGGATGTAGTGGGGGCCATCTACCTGGAGGAGTGACTGTGGAGGACACTGCAAATGTCTGCAGGGTCCGTCGGACGTACTAAGCACAGCTTACATTTACAGGTGGCACAGTGGACTTTGTGTCCTCCTTGAGTTCATGAATGGTTAATGGTCCAATGACATGTAGACCAGTGGTCTGGACTTTTGCTATTCAGATCTGGTCCTTGCGCCAGCAGCCATAGCACAAGACAGGGAAAGCAGAGAGAGTGTGGCACCACACGTGACAGTAGGACTTCTTCAGAGGGACTGTCCGGGTAGTTGGCAACAGCCCCTACAACAATCGGCCCCAAATGGCCTAGACCCATCAATAACTGCTGATTCTCTTCATTTTTGCCCTCACTCCCTCTACGTGCCCACTGAGGGAAAGCTGTGGTGCTCATGGAAGGAAGTTCTTAGTACTTCCCCATAAGGATGAGGGAAGCAAAGCTGGAGAGACCAACCTTGGGCAGGTGTGTCCTGACAGTCACTTAAAACAATGTACATTTATAATCTTACCAGTTCTGGATATAAGAAGTCCATACTGGGTCTCACCCAGCTGAAATCAGGGTGTCAGTAGCAATGTGTGCCTTCTGGGAGGGCTCTCTAGAATCTCTCTCCTTACCTCTTACAGCTTCCAGAATGTACCATATTCCTTGACTGTGGTCCCTCCCCTCTATCTTCAAGGCCCGTTCTATCTCTGGTTCTCCCTCTGCCACTTATGTAGACATTTGGGATTACACTGGGCTCTGTGATTGTTGATTTTATATATCAACTTGGCTGGGTCATGTTGCTTAGATTTATGGTCAAACATTATTCTGGGTGTTTCCATGAGAGTGTTTTTGATGAGATTTATGTTCAGATTGGTGGGCTTGGAGTAAAGCAGATTGTTCTCCATAGTGGGGGTGGGCCTCATTCAATCAGTTGAAGGCCTGATTAAACCAAAAGAACTGACCTCTTCTAAGCAAGAGTGACCTCTTCCAGCAGATGGCTCCCCACTAATGTGGTGAACATTAGCTTCTTCAAACTGCTATGCAGATTTGAGACTTGTCAGCCTCCTCAATCATGTGAGTCAAGTCCTTAAAATAAATCCGTCTCTATACCACCTATTGGCTCTGTCTCTCTGGAGAACCTGAATACAGCATCATACGGATAATCCAGGGTAATCTCTCCATCTAAATTCAGATGATTAGCAATCTTAATTCCATCCACAACCATAGTTAGCCTCTGCAATATAATGCAAAATACGGGTTTGGGAGGTCATAGGCCCAGGCACACAGATACCTCTCTAGGGACCATTATTCCTCAGACAACAATATCATGTACTCATTTCTGTTTGAATTGCTTGGTATTTTTTTTTTAAACTGTTGAAGTTTGAGAATTCTTAATATATTATTCTAAACATGAATACTTTGTTAGCTGTTCCATTTGTAAAACATTTCTCCTGGTCTGCAGCTCCAATCTTTCACCTTCTCTTCAAGGTCTTATGTAGAGCAACATTTGTTTTTAATTTTGCTGAATCCAACATGTAGAGGCTGCATCTAGGCGACAGGGTTTGAGCAGTGGGAATCTGAGAGCGGCAGAAGGGCCCAGAGTAACCACCAGGCTGACACAAACAGACCCATTAAGTGACCCACCTGGAAAAAGCCATCAGCCCTAGCTGACCAATGGCTACCTACAACCAGACACTGTTCCTAAGATTTACCAAAAAAGGGAAATTCCATAGGTTCCCATACTTCCTCAGTCCACCCCTTGACCCTATAACATCTTGCCACTGCCTGTGGCACAGTCCCTCCCTTGCTGCCCTGCCGGCCGCTCCCTTGTGGTGAACTCAATAGACCTCCAACACATTGGTCTGCCCTGGGGTGGGTGTTCCTTCTACCTCCTGCAAAGCCAACCCTACCCCATCGGACATCTCCCAAAGCACTGATGTTTTCTCTCATCGGTTGGGCTCTTGCTGTCGTATCTCCTCACCCAAGCCTTAGGTCTTGAACATTTCTCTTCTAAAAATTTTACAATTTACGACTTATAATTATTGTCTATAGTCCATATAGATTTTAGGATAATATTGTCTCTGTCTGAAGACAAATTTTGCTGGGATTTTGATATGAATTGTGTTAAACCTGTACGTCAGTTTGGGAGGACTTGTCAAGTGTTTTTATCTGCACGAATGATGTGATCATGTGACTCCTTCTTCATTAGCTTGCTGATATGGTCAGTCACAATGAGAGATATCTATTGTTTTTTTTTTTTTTTATTTTTATTTATGATAGTCACAGAGAGAGAGAGAGAGAGAGAGAGAGAGGCAGAGACACAGGCAGAGGGAGAAGCAGGCTCCATGCACCGGGAGCCCGACGTGGGATTCGATCCCGGGTCTCCAGGATCGCGCCCTGGGCCAAAGGCAGGCGCTAAACCACTGTGCCACCCAGGGACCCCGGATATCTATTGTTTTACCTCTTTTTCCTCCACTGATTTTTTCTGTCTATTCCATTCTGCTATTGAGTACATCTTTTGAGTTTTTGAAATCTTCATATATAATATTTTTTAGTCCTAAAATAGCCGTTCGGTTCTTTATAGTTTCTATTTATTTGCTGAAACCTTTCACGTCTTTGTTGAGACTTCCTATTTTTCATTTATGTCAGTTCCTGTTGAAATATGTGTATGATCACCACGCTAAAATCCTTATCAGGTGATTCTAACATCTGTGTGACTTTGGTGTTGGCATCTGCTCATGTCTTCCTCATTGCATTTGAGACTTTCTGGGCTCCCGTGAGAAGAGTGGTCTTTGTCGACATCTGGCCAGTGTGTGAATCATGGTAGAAGACTCCAGGTCTCATTCGGACCTTGTCCTTTGTAGGCAGGCCTCTGACACTGCTCTGGCGCTGTCCTCTCAGCAACAGTGGGGGTGGGTTGGGGGTGTGGCGAGTGGAGTCCAGCTTCCTTGCTCAGCCTCCAGTACCTCTGCCCCAAAGGGTGAGTTTGGCAGTGGTACAGTAGCCCAGGGAGGGCACAGGGCAAGGCTCCCCACTCAACTTTTGCTGGTGGGCTGAGGACAGGGTGACAATTTTTTCTGTGGTATTTGGTTGGAGTAGAGCCATTACTGTGGAAATGTCTGTCGTATGAGGCTGCCTGTGTCCCTGTTGTTTGGCTGGAGGGAGCGAGCTTTTCTTGTCTGGGTCTGTGGGTATTTCTGTGTTGCCAGTGTCTCTACCTGGACCCCGCTGGGATTCACGAGACAACCTGAGAAGCCAGGGGACTCATTGCCATGCTGTTCCACGGGTCCTGAGGACCCCTGCCCTCTGCCTTCTCTACAATCTTCTGGAGAATTCTCACGTTTATTTTACATATGATGTCAACAAGGTACATTGTGCTTAGTGAGAAGAACAGGGAAGAGGATGGCTGCTCCAGCCTCCCCCAGAAGTCCACGCCTGCTCTCCTGGAAAAGCCTAGGGGTGGGGGCTGATGTCCAGCATGGCCCGGCCCCGCAGAGGTGGTGGGCATGGGTTCCCACGCTGCCTTGCCTCCTAGCTTAGCTGCTCACTGGCAGGCAACCTCAGACAAGTCACTCATACTGAGCCTCAGCTTCTGTGTGAGGACGTGTTCCCTCGAGGACTGGGTCATTTATTTGCTCCCAGTGCCTCACAGCCCCTGCTCACTGGGCTGTGTCCGTCCCCGGGGTCTCTTCTGCCCCACCTGGTGGTGCCCTTCCCTGTGCCTCCCTCAGTGCTCACTCTCATCCTCACCAACGTCTTGTCTCGGGGGCTCTGCTGTTTGCTGCTGCTTGGCCTCTGACAGGCATCTCTGGTCCCAGGGAGGACCGCATGCTAGCCAGATCTGGATGGGTGGGGTTGGCAGGATCTGGGGGTTCTGGTCAGGAAGAGGTGGCTTTGGCCACAGAATAAACCCCTGGTGTCACCAGCTCAGCATCCTGCACAATGTGACAGCCCAGGAGGGCTGGGGTCTGCGGGACAGAGAGGCCAGGGGCTGGGGAGGGAGCTGTGTCAGGCATCATTTTCCAGTCTCTGCTCCCAGAAAACTAGAGAGGGGAAAGTGGGATGTTTCCATCCACTGCGAGGCCCTAGGCATGGCGGGAGCAGGTGACAGACAGTCCATATGCACGGTGCCAGAAACCCTGATTAAAGATAGTTTTGGAAGGATATATATATATATATATATATATATATATATATAATCAATTGTTTCAAAAACAGAAGTGATGCTGGCTATTATAATGTAAACTGTTTTCTAAATGAAGGAATTAGAGGAATGTAATTGGAGAAGTATACAAACAGTGGTTAATACGCTGCTTCTCGCAAAGACATATTACAACGTATAATCTTCCTTTATGGGTGTATGCTGTCAGTGCTTAATCAGGCGTGTGAATGTATTCAGGTGTTAAAGCGTTTTATTAGCTGGGACGTGGCACCGTTATTTGCTGAGCTGTTTGTGTTACATTGTTGTTGGCTCTCTGAGCTTCCCTTCCTCTGTTCCTCTTTCTCTGGTCTCTGCAATCTGTGTAATTGTCTTCTTACTTTTGTCTTCCGAATGCTTTAAATAGAGTCCTGGGAACTATTAACTGTGTCAGAAGCACAGAGTTCTGGTGCTTTGCAGATTAACTACAGGGACTTGTGCTCATGAGGTGGCACCTACGTCTGGCATGGAGGCCATCGTGGGCTGTGCCAGTGGCCCTTCATCCCCTGGGTGGGCCCATGGGAGGTGAGCGGGCAGGTCAGTCTCCTGCTGCTGACCAGCCTGAGGCCTTGTCCATGCAGGCTCGGTCCCTGGGGGCACCCACATAGCCTTGATGGGCTGAGATAGCTCTGCATCCTGAGGGTCTCTGCAGGGAATCCCAAGGGTGGGCAGCGAAAGTGAAATGCCACCTCTTCTGAGGAAGCAACAGGGCAAGGTTTACCCAGGTAAGGGAATCCCTTAGAACACTTCTGTGTTCATTCATTCATTCATCCATCCATCCATCCATCCATCCATCCATCCATCGTCCTTGTCTCCTCACAGAGTGTGTTTCCTGGTAGGATCGAGTTTCTTTCAGCTTCGGCTGCCTGTTTCAATGCCTGCTGTGAGCAAAGACTGACCTAGAATGTCCAAGCCAATGTGTTCCGTGAGACCGACTCCTTGGTTTCAGGTTCTGTTGAAGTCAGTCCATCTCTTGAATTCAAATAAGGAATCCAATATTGCTTTAAGATGTAGTTTGGTCAACATCAAATATGAGAGTCAGAACGCACTGTTGTTTGAGGATGGAATTGCTTTATAATTAAAATTGTGCTAGAAATGCTTATCCAGACGTTTTCCATGCAAAGCATGTTTCTGGGGAGCAGCACCTCTGCTCAGTGAGCTTAAATGCAGGTCTTTAGTTTTTTTCTTTTAAAAGAACATCAACTGGAGGAATGAACAGGGAGACAGCATAGAGGAGCATGAAGATGTATGTACACCAGCAGTATGCTGCATGAGCACGGGCTTTCTCCATCACAGCTGAGAGCGGGTGCTGGAGACGCACCTCTGGCATTTTTTTCGGGGCCGAGGGTGACTAGGCATTGCAATTGGAAATCCCAGGGGTGCCTGGGTGGCTCAGATGGTGAGGCATCTGCCTTCAGCTCAGATCATGATCTCAGAGTCCTGAGATCGAGCCCCGAGTCAGGCTCCCTGCTCAGCGAGGAGCCTGCTTCTCCCTTTCCTTCTCTCCCTTCCACTTGTGCTCTCTTTCTCAAATGAATAAGTAAATCTTAAAAAAAGAAGAAGGAAAAAAAAGTGGAAATCCTGCATGTCTAGATTACAGGACCATCTTTAAGATTCTAAAGTCATGACTTCAAATAAAACCACTCTGTCCACACCCATGGCTCTACCAGCTGTGTATGTCAGCTGCAAAGAATTTTTTTCTGATACTTGATCATTTTGGCTCCTCATTGCTGTGGCCGATAGAGGCGGGTAACAGCTTCTCCCTGGTGGACTTGTGAAATGGTGGTGACGGAGATAAATCAGAGAGAACCTAAAGGAACAGAGCTGAATGAAGCATGCTTTGGGCACCACACCACCCAGGGGCCTGCTCTTGAAAGGGGAGCGTGTTGGCTCCTGACAAAGAAGAGAAAATTGGCGCTACACCCCATAGTTAATGTGACAACACGCAGCTAATGAGCACTTAATGACCCCAGTCTGCTCGTTTTTTGTCACCCATTTGAGAATGTCACTTGTTTTATACTTAGCCCTCTGGTGCAGGATTAGCTTCGCGCTAAAGTGAATTAGTCAAGGTTCTTTAAAAAATCAGAACAAAAGTGCGAGAAAATGTGTACAGATAAGAAGAGACTGAACGTGTATACACTTGTTCAGATAGTATGTAATTAACTTAAAGCAACTTTTGGCTGAATGTGGGAACTGGCAGTAACATTCTACTTACATTTGGTAAGACCTGCACCTTCACATGGAACATATCTTTTAGCCTGAAATCATTCCTGGAGGAATATCAAAGGTCCTGCTCTTTGTCTGGGCACAGAAAGAACGGTTAAGGGCTTCTATGTGGAAGCAGCGGATGAGAGAATGGATTTATCTGTGACATTGTTGCATCTATACACTCAGGAGGACTTATTTATGACATGGTTGCAACTACATGCTCATGCGCAGCTTCTCTTTTTTTCATTTAAACTCTGTTCTCCGTTTGATTTGTTTCCACTCTCTCCTCTTTTCCGTTTTTTACTTACGTAAATGCATCCAAGGACTGTGAGAACCCAGAAAAGAGATAGAGCCTGTCAGTTTAAAAAAGTGCAAAGATCTCTTTCTGTCGTTCTAGTGTTAGAAGAAGGGGGTCAACTTAACAAACAAGTTCTCTCTCACTGCTGTCACATTTTGCAGAAAAGAGTGAAAAGTATTTTTCTCATTTGCTGACTTTTTAAAGATGACATTGGAGCCTTGAGATGAGAGCTGGGTCTGTTTCCTTACCCACTGGAATCACACATCCCTAGCAGCCACTCACCCAAGTTTGTGCTTCTTTGTAAGTAAGAACTCACGTTTCTTAAAACAATGCAGAATAAATAGCAGTCAACGTGCTTTGGAATTAGAAGAGCAGGTGGAAGTAAAATGGTTCTCTTTTGACTTGTCAGTGTTCAGAATAGAATTGTAGTACTGATATCTTGACCACTGTGGAAATTCAACTGGGGATCTGCAGTTCACAGAACCAACCATAGATGTCGACACAGTACGCAGCTCCTTAAAACCATGAAGGCACAAACTTTTCGTATTGGCTCAGGTGGCTGAATTTTTACCATTAGAGAGTTGTTCCTTTGCTTAAAATATTATACTCTTGAGGTACCATTTAAAAGTTAAATACTTTTGGAAGGGATAATGTTAATAACTTAGCAGCCACTGATCCCCAAAAGCTAATTAATTTAGGAAATGGCTTCACTAAATGTGATAA
This sequence comes from Vulpes vulpes, assembly GCF_048418805.1. NCBI lineage: Eukaryota > Metazoa > Chordata > Mammalia > Carnivora > Canidae > Vulpes > Vulpes vulpes. Next base: position 59,920,516 of record NC_132785.1, on the reverse strand, counting down.
AGCATGGCAGGTCCGAAGGCACAGGACCGGAGTGGACCAGTGCCTACTTGCTGTGCTCTGCTGAGGAAGCTCCAGGGCTCTGGGAGAGGTCATCTGGAGGCAGGAAGGACCAGCTCCCGAAAGTTAGCCTCCACTCAATTCTAAATGTACCTGTGGGGCTTTCTTGTATCTCCTCCTGTTTAATTGACAAAATGGTGCACTAAAAATTCACACAACCATGAACATGGAGTTCTGTGGTCATATCATCTCAGCTGGGAAGTGAGAAGAGGGAAGAGGCAGAGAGGCTGTGGCAAGGGTCGGTTTGAAATTGAACACTTAGAATTCTGAATTTTCTACTTTTCTTGTGGAGCATCTCTCTGGGGTGAATGGGCCAGCCTCGTAATTCCATTTTAATAGATCCTGTCAGTAATGTCTGCTCATAAAAGTTCCTCGTTACATTAGCGTACTGGACCCTGGAAGCAGGGTTGCTCTGGAGTCTCCAGGTGGCCCAGAGTTCAATGCAAAGTTGTTTTACACAAAGACATCTGCAAAAATAATTGGCCTTTCCGTTTTGATTTCCTTTTTATTGATTTATGTTAGGGACATTTAATTCCAAACCTGGGAGATGGCTGACATGGTCATTCGATTGAGGCTTTGTAGTGAAGAAACCATTAAGAAAGTGGAAGGGAGGGTCATACAATCTCCACTGGGCTGAGGAATCGGGGCTAATTTTATTCTGAGATCAAACTCATGCCAACCCTGAGCAGGTCACAGGCCAGTGCTGCTGCTGAAGGGTAGAGCCCCTGATGGCGACATGCTCAGGATATCACGTGCCAAGCCTTGGCTCAAGCAGCAACCACACAACTCGGGATGTGTAGCTGTGTGCTTGGGGGGCGGGGGGGGGGGGGACGGGGACGACGAGTTTGGGTGACTTTCTCCTGAGACACTGTCCTTACGTTGCAAGGCAGACAACATGTCTCTTCAAACTTTCATTTGAAATGATTGAGTCCAATTTTTCAAATGAATTTTGATCTAGAAAAGGATACTATTTCCCGAGCCTAGGAATCTGGGTGACCTGGCAGTTGTATGATGGACACTCTGCTTCCCATGGATCCCGTACCAGGTCATTTGGAGGAAGGACATCATGGGGAAAGGAGGCCACCCCCACCCCTGCCATGCCTACAGCTTCTCTAGCAGATGGCCAATTAAAGCACTCAGTGCATAGCCCCCCAAAGGAAAGAAAACTTTGATTTAGCATAACAAAGAGGATATCTACATTGATGAAAACCTAAACTATCTTCCAATTTTTTGTTAACTTGAAAGTTTTTAAATTTCATTTCACTTTGAGGGGAATGAAGCATCATCAAAGTTTGGTCTTGTTATGGTTTTAGATGCATTTCTCTGCTGTGCAAATTCCCTATCAGGACACCGTGTCAAGGGTGGCAGTTGCTAAGGGGCACGTGCCACAGGAGGACTGGTTGGGCCACATGTGCGGAGGGCTGCCTGCCATTGATATCCCTTTGGAGAAGCTCCAAGTCACCAGGCCAGCTTTGGGGGACAGCTCCTTACACACCTGGGACCTGAGGCTGTCCTGCCTTCAGAGGGCCTGCCTCACCTCCAGGGTGCCTTGTTCTGGATGTCAGCTCTCCTCCTAGCACATGGGAAAGGGGAGGAAGGAAGACAGGGAGGGAAGGGGAGCCGGGAGGCAATGGAGCAGGGAGTGGGTAGGAACCACCGGAGATGGTAACTGGGTCCTGAGCTCACTGCAGTGGGCATGGAGGGGCTGGCAGAGCCACAGACTGTCATCCCAGGACTTTCCCACAGTTTCCTTTCCTTCTTTTCCTGCCTGCACCTGCCTGATGATTCCTCTCCCATTACATTAACCTAGACTGACACAAGAATGTATGTATTTCAGGTAGAAACAGCGTCAGCCTCTGAAACACCTCCAATCTGGTCCCATAGGCCAAGGCAAGGGCCTGCATCCCTGCACCCACCTTCACCTCCCGGCAGAGCCCTGACGGTCAGCCTCTGAAACACCTCCAATCTGGTCCCATAGGCCAAGGCAAGGGCCTGCATCCCTGCACCCACCTTCACCTCCCGGCAGAGCCCTGACGGCCTCCTCCTACTCTGTACCCCCGATAGCACCCTGCACCCCTGCACCCGTCTTCACCTCCCGGCAGAGCCCTGTCCCTCCTCTTACTCTGTGCCCCACTAGCATCCTGCACCCCAGCACCCCAGCACCTCCCTGCAGAGCTCTGGCCCTCCTTGCCTGGCTCCGCACACCCCCTGCAGCACTCTGCACCTCTTTACAACTGCTCACTATGGGAGAGGCTGCCGTGTTTAGGAGACGGACTGCCAAGTTCAGATGGTCTGTGACCTCAGGCAAGAGCCTGGGCTCCTCAAGCCTCAACTTCCCCATCTGTACAGTGAAGCTGATGCCTCCAGCCCCAGTCAGCGTGCAGGTTAGAGGAGGGTTAATTGAAGAGTCGCATAGGTCTCGCCTTCCTGTCGGAATAGAAATTGTCAGGTTCAGAGAGCATTTCAAACGACTTTCTGATGTTTTGTAACCACTCCGTCCTACTCAGATCTCACTGGAAACATGTCTTCTCTACCCAGTCACCCTGTTCTTTCCCTCTCGTCTTTATTTTATCTTGCTGCCCAATGACTTGACTTCTGAAAGTGTTTAAGATTTTCTCTTCACCTGACAACTGGGTCTGGGAGCCACCTCATTGTGCCATTAAATTCTGATCCCCGGGCAAGGTCCCTGGGCTCTTCGTGAGCGTCTGAGAGAGAAAGTCGATGGAAGTTTTGAGGTGAAGTATCCTCAAGAGGGGAGGCTGATAAGAATAACTGAAATAACTTTGTTTTCCTTTGGCTGAAAACAATGAATGTTTTGGGGGTTAAGCGACGAGATCGATGCCTCCTTTCAGAGAGCCGGTCGTCCTCCCCGAGCCGTCTTCTTGAAGGCCTGATGGGCGCTGCGTTCCAAGGACGAGAGCCACCAGGCTTGGCTCTGCTTTGAGGCCTCCAAGAGCTACTTGTTCTAAAAATGCTGCAGCTTGTATTAAAAGTCAAAGTTCTAGCTATTTACTGTCTTTGTGTGGTCAGGTCAGAATACAAAAACTTTGACGGCTTTATTAAGCTACCAGCTCCTCCATGTGAGTATTAACAAACTGTAGATGGCCTTCTTGCTTTATCCAAGGGTTATTTATTTATTTGTCATAGAAAGCCTGTGTGTTTTCCATTGAGGGAATAGAGAGCTGCCTCACTGGACACACAATCTATTAGCTAGTAATTGGACTGTGCCACGAAGCAGGGCTCTCGCGTGACTGTGTCCACCTGCACCAACAATTAATCTCTGTTTACCTGGAATGGAAGTCGCCCCTACAACTCACCCACATGCCCGAAAAAACGGTATTATGTTTCAAAATTAATAAAAAACTATTACGTTAAAAATTAATAAAAATACAGTGTAATAAAAGGAAATTGATTTATACTTGCTTTTACATATTTCCAAATGTAAGTTGCTGGGCACGATGAAGGAGGCAACCCTCGCCCCATTTTACATGAACCTGGGAGTTCATGGGAAGGGAAGCATATTTTGCTGGGTGTTGTTAACACCTAATGGCTGATATTTGATGTGAGGGCTCATGAGTATTACATCTATAGAGAGCAGGTCCCTAGAGGTGCACACTGAATCCACAGACACGTCCTGCTGGCACATGGGGCACAGGGCTACCGGGTGCCCGGGGTGATTGTCCAGGCTTAATGAATGTCTGAATAAAAACTACCATCTTCCCCAGATTTACAAAATACACCCTTCGGGCTTCCCCGTGATGGATGTTCCCTGAAAGGTCCTTCACCCACTGCCTTCCCACAGGGGTCCTTGTGCCCCTGCCCCCAGGAGGCCTCATGCCTTCACACCCCCACTGCCCCACGGTACTGTTTGGTATTGTGACCAATGCAGCAGGAGCTCCCCTGACCTCTGGCACTTACTACTTCATGTTCCCAAGGTAGTTTGCAATGGCCGTGGGGTTTTGAGCTATTATAACTAATTTTTGAACAATAATACATGAGATTTGAGTAACTCAATGTATTTCCTGGACATGAAGGGATAGACCAAGAGAGACAGTGAGGACGAGAGAGTGCCCAGCCCTCCTGCAACCCAAGCACAGGCCCAGACAAGCCAGGAGGGTGCCTTCCAACAACTGCAGCATTGGGTCCCTCCTGATGCCAAGTGGGGGATCCCGAGAGCCCCAGCTAAGCCTGTCATCCCAGGACTGTGGAGGTCATAGTATCTTGTTGTTTCTAAGCTGAAATGTTTGGGGTGCTTTGCTGGACTGAGTATAAGGTTTGTGATGAAGGCATGATATAAACAGTACGGCCAACATGAGGAAATAGTGTTTGTAGGGGCTCATCCACCTGGAGTAGGTGACCTGAACCCTGCGCGCACACCACAAGAGCTGCTAGAACCATCCACAACCATCTACAACCAGGCACAACTAGCCATGTGCTCAACCACATACAGCCATCTACAGCCAGGCACTAGCATTGCAACCATGCACAAGCACCACCACCCGGGGAAAACATGTGCACACGGCTGTGGATTGCACGCTGCTAGCAAGCCAAGGACAAGCATGCCATCCCCTGTGATACACGGGAGATGGTTTCAGACAATAACAGTGTTTAACTATGTTCTAGAATGTAAGTGCTGGAAGAGGTTTTCTGGAGCTCCTCATTTACAGAGGTAAAGACTGAGGCTGTTTTGGCCCTCATGGCCTGTTGCCTCTCAGCCTGCTGGCAGCGGAATGGGAGCTGAGGTGCTGCTCCTCCCCCTGGATGGTGAGTGTCATGGGATGACCAGGGCAAGATGTGTGCTGCTCCTGCTGGTTGAGTGGGCCCATCCCAGAGCCATGGTGCGAAGGTGTGCACAGACCACACATGGCAGCCATCTGGTAGAGCCTGGGCCCCAGTCTCAGGAGCTCCACGAAGCCAGCAGCACACATGGTCAAGGGATGGGGGCTCAGGTGTGGCTCCTTGGGTCCCGCAGGACTCGGGGGACAGAGTGAGTCAGTTCATGGGGAAGGTTGTAGGACACCTGAGCCCACAGGAGGGAGCATCAGGTGCAAAGCAAGGCACAAAGATTTTACTTAATAAAATTCAGACTTCCTCTAACATGTCTTCTCCAGGGGCCCAAGGAGAATGTTGTCTGGTGTCCTGAGTTCAGCAATGTTTGGAAGATAGAACCAGACCTAGGGCCTGCATTATAGAGCAAACAACCCAAATCCTACTCATCTTACAAGACGAGCTCAGGCATGCACTTTTTGGTGAAGACTTTCTTGGCCTATACAGACAGAAGTGACTATTCCATTCTCTGTTCATTAAAAACCAAGACCATGGGGGGATCCCTGGGTGGTGCAGCGGCGTGATCCTGGAGACCCGGGATCGAATCCCACGTCGGGCTCCCGGTGCATGGAGCCTGCTTCTCCCTCTGCCTATGTCTCTGCCTCTCTCTCTCTCTCTCTCTGTGTGACTACCATAAATAAATAAAAATTTAAAAAAATTAAAAAAAAAACAAGACCATGATGTGTGTATTGTGGTGTATATGCTAATGAGGTGAGCGCACGGGTGCTGCCCTCTGATCATCAGAGTCCCCAGGTGAGCCTGGGCCCCACATCCCTGCCTCATGGCAGACCTGCCTGGTCAGCGTCTTGGCGGTGGTGGCCAGGGAATCCACACCACTGGCAAGCTGTCAGGCTTGTGAGGACCTCAGCCCACAGGACATCTCTGTTGTTCTCGGGGAGCACAGAGAAAGAAGCCGATGGCATCCTGAGACTCTGCTCCTTGACAGCAGGGTGATGTCCTGGACTCTGCACCTGGTACAATTCCCAGGGGCCCCGGCTCACACAGGTTAGTCTTTGCACAGCTCTGTGCTCCATCAGATGAGAAGGGGGCTGTGTTCTCAGGGTCCTCTGGAGACTGTGCATGTGAAAATCCAACTGAGGATCACTCCTCCAGAGGAGAGGCCATTTAAAAAGCTGGGATGATGTATTCTGGCCATAATTCCCTTAATTTCCCCTTGGCTGCCCTAGAATTCCACAGTGGGTGTGGCTCACTTTTTTGTTAGCTCTAAGTTTAATTTGATTGTTTAAAAATCAGGCCCAGAATTCTCAGTACCTACCACCTCCCTCTTGCTGCTGCCAGTGGACAGCCGACCATCACCACCGGCCGAGTGCTCTGTGGGCCTGACCACTGCGTCTCAAACTCCTGCTCAGAGGTGCATCCTCAGATGCTGATGGGTGCTGGCTCTGACACGGAGGCCCAGCAGGGTACTCAGGTGCCACTTCTAACCAGCTGGCGGGCAGAGGGAAGGCCTGGGCCATGCTTTGAAGGACAGCGTACTAACACTCCCTGAGTTTGCTCTGCTGAAGCCCACCTGGGAGCATAAGACTTTGGAAAGACACACGAAGATGAGAATTGCTGGCAGGGAGACAGTTTGGTGGCCCCTACACTAGGTGTTTGGGACAGGTCAGGGTGCCAGGGGGCCCCAGTGAGGCATTAGAGCAGGTGATGGCAGTGGAGGGAGGTGCTGCTGTGTACCTTGCAAGCCTAGGGTTCAGGGAAGGGACGGCTCCATGTCACCAGGCCTGACTTTTTTTTTTTTTTTTTTAGGATTTTATTTATTTATTTGAGAGAGGGAGAGAGAGAGATCATGAGCAGGGGTGAGAGGCAGAGGGAGAAGCAGGCTCCCAGCTGAGCAGGGAGCTGGTTACAGGACTCGATCCCAGGACCCTGAGATGATGACCTGAGCCAAGCCAGATGCTTGACCCACTGAGCCACCTACCCAGGGATCCCAGGCCTGATCCCCTCCAAAGTGGGATTTTTAGGTAGAATCTGTGATTTTTAAGTACTCAGTGCCAGGGAAAACAAGACCTCGTGGGCTGAGAAGATTCTCAATCTTTGGGCGTTGCTGGTGAGCGGTCTTTGCAGGCAGACCCCAGAGACCCAGAGGAGCCGGCAGGCGCGTCCCACCGGAGGAGCAGCAGCAGAGAGGTGGGGAGGGGTGGGGAGGGGCAGGGCCAGGAGGACAGGAAGGCCAAGCAGCGCCCACTCCCCCCCCATACCAGCATGCCCGTTTCTGCCGCTGCCACTTGTGTGGAGCCAGCAGCCGGGCAGGGCTGGGCTTTTCTCTGCGCCAACAGGCCTCACGACTGACGACCTCCGTTTGCAAGGTGCTCTTCCGTCAGAGAGTTGGAACAATATCTATTTACATAGCTTAAACTTTTAGGGTCCAATTTAACAAAAGGAGGAATCCAGCCTCCCAAAAGGAAATTTGGGATTTCAGAATTTATTTCTTGCTTCCTGCCTGAATGGCAGATGACAGGTACATAGACTGTTTTCCTGAATTTCATGTTTTAGGTGAATAATTCATATTCTTTCATGATCATATTTTGTAAGTTACTGAAACGGCCAACATTCCGACATTTTTCCTCAAAGTCCTTGGAGATCACCAGACTTAAAGCTGCAATTACACTACGTAAGATACGATGGCAGTTGGTCCTCGCTTGTCCCCTCGGGGGGGACGCGGTGCTGCAGGCCAGCAGAGGGGCCCCAGGACGCACCTGCCAGAGCTGCACGAGGTCCCCCGCGCTGCCGGCCAAGGAGGAGCAGAGGCACAGCAGGCTTGGCGGCCGCCCTGTGACTCAGGGAAGACCATGTCCTCCTCTAACACATCCAGGAAAAGATAATTATGTTCTGTAAAGAGAAAACACACCAATATAGGGGTCAGTTATTTTAAAAATTCCTAGTTTTGTAACATCAGGAACCGAGTGGTACCTGTTATACTATAATTACATCCACTGGCGCTGTTTTGCATTCCTTCCATTTGAGTAAGAACCAAAGAATGCTTTTTACTGTGTCAACACATTTTAAATAATGACATATTACCTTTAATTCCCTATTTGAATTTAGAGTTTTCTTTTGATCAACATTCATTTGTCAGTTATTTCTACATGCAACTTTCACTAAAATATACAGCAGATTCTAAAATAGCTTCACAGCCCCGGCTTAGCTGTCACCACGTCACGCCTCTGTCAGTAATGGCCGGAAAATGCAGAGGGTTTGTCTCGGCATCTTATTTTTATTTATAAATTCCACTTCATCACTGCAACAAGACACCGCAGGTAGTGCATTTGTGTGGAATTCCTGCCTCCCTTTCAGGTTAAAGTCTCTGTGCCTTTAGCCACGGAGTGCATGGCACCTCCCGATGTGTTCAATAATCACCCAGAAATGCACTGCACGCTGGGGCTTGTGGCTTCCATATATTTAGTGTGATCGTTTTAGGGGGACAAAAAAGGACTATAATGAAGATGGTGTGTGGAGGAAAAAAAGCTCAAAATTTAACTACGAAATAATGTAATTACCCTTAGGGTCTTGAATGTTTGTTTTTAATATGCAGGAGAATTTAAGAAGTTCTTACATCCTGCTGCATAGGCTCGCTCTGGAAATGCTAAGCACCAGCTTTGAAAATACATTTCGACTTGTGGCATCTTAGAGACCTGGGGCTAATTTCTTAAAAGGGTTAAACTGGTGTGTTCCGCATAAAATTACCACCGTCATCTGATTCATTAGAGGAGTTTGTGGAGTTACAATATGTCTGTAATTTACAGCCTGCTCACTGACAACGCTCAGCGCTAACATATGCCTAATTTGCCAGGGTTATCTTGAGTCCCATTCATCTCCCCCGGAGACAGTGCGCCTCTGAGTCCATGCTTCCCCAACGAGGTACATGTGGTTTCGTATTCAGCGCCATCAATCACATCCCCGTCTCAGCATTCAGGTGATGCCTCTGGAGCCTCTGATGAGTAACGGCAGCGTCCCCCAGTGTCCCCAGACAGACTGGCCAGCTGAGAGTCCGAGTTGCTCGGAGCCCCCAGGGGTGACCTGGGGAGGCCATGTGTCACCCCGGGGTGACACACTCTTGGCCTAGCCTGATGTCCTGGCACCACCAGGGCATTTCTGCCCGGTGGGGATGGTGTCTCACCTACAGACTGTCCATGCAGAAGGGGCAGGGGTGCACTCTCCTGGTACAAGAGTCCCAGGTGTGTGGGGAGCGGGGGCTTTGCAAAGGCCTCTGCTGGGGACAGTTGACCCACGCTCAGTGCCATGGTGCCTACCTAGAACGCTGTTCTCCTGGCCGCTATGTTCTTGCGGAGCAGTGACCTTGCCAAACGTCTTGCAGAGCTTGTGGGTTGTATGAGAACAACATAATGGACAACGTTGTTTAGCTTTTGCCTTGTGCAGAGAACACAGTGTCAGCACCCTGGGCACAAATGAGTCTGCCACATAGGTTCCAGCATGTGCCGGCACCTAGTGGCCCCAGACTGGTTGCCGGTGGGATCCCAGCCAGGGGGTGTGGGCCTGTGTTAGCTAAATGGCCAATGTTTAAACTACCTCCTCAAGCTTGTGAGTAACCAGAGGCAACGCAGCATACAGAAGCAAGTAGTTCTAGTAAGTTCCAGAATTACTGATGGACGGCAACTTGATTTAATGGAAGGTGTGCAGAAGACTGGCAACAACTGTCTGAAGGATGAGCCTGCAGGATTAGGTCTGGAGTCCAGGGAGGCAGCCCACGCTGGTGACGTGGTTGCCCAGGCCTTGGTGGGCTTGCGCACAGACCTCGGGGTGGTGGGCGGTACCCTTCCTCTGCCCGCCCTTGCTCTTCTTCGGAGCCCTACTTCCTCTGCTCAGAGCTTGATTTCTTTCTGGATTCTTTCATTAGACCTTTCTTGATAATGTCAGGAACTTGGCCTTGCATGGCTGCCCCGGAGCGCGGAGGGTGAGGTACCTGCGGTTCCTGGCGCTCCGAGTGTCCGCCCTGCAGGATGGAAACACTCCGGCAGCTTGTGTGGGGCTGCCACTGCGGTGCTGCTCGCGTACAAGTGGCTTGGTGGGCATCTTCGTGGTGTGTGTGTTTTTACCACAGTTTAAAAAGGCCCCGACGCCGAGATCATCCCCTCACCAAGATTGTGGTCATAATGTCACCACAGTGACTCCAGAAAATAAGCAAACCGGCAGATCCCAGGGGCGGCCACAGGAAGCTCCCAGTTTGAAATGGAACCGGTTGCCCATTTTGTTCCCGTGCTGGGAGGAGCGAGTGTCAGATTTCCCCACTGGAAAGAAAAGCGCCTTGTTGGTGGCGATGGAAAAGTGTGGGTCTGGAGCGGGGCAGGAGGCCCCATGGAGAGCGGGAGGGGACTTCCCCCCCAGGACTTGCAGATGTCCGAGGCATTTTAGATTTCTTTCTGTCACCCTTCCTGCCGCTCTTCTCAGCATCTCTGATGTGGGCATTGGGAAGGGGACAGTGCTGAGAACCGGTTTGGGGGAAGAAGCTCTGGTTTCTTAAAAGGCTAATTAGGCAAGGTCACCGAGCTCCTTGTAGAGCCTGTCATGTGATGCATCGGCGGTACTTGAACAAATCGGTTCATTATCTTTAGGGAGATTGTAACAAGGCCCGCCCACCTGCAGCGCTTGCTCTGGGTGCAACGGCCCTGGGAGCTTCTCCTTTTGGTTCACAGAGGCCATCGGCACAGTCCCAACCTTCAGATCAGCTTGTCCCTGGAGAACTGAGTCAACATCAGGATCCTGAGCACAGGCAGCAGCGTCAGCCTGTGCTTGTCCAGCGTGCATGCTCGTTTGTAGGGGGACAGAAGTCCTGAGGAGTCCTGGGTCCTCAATGAGGCCCCCCATTCAGGGGTCTCGTCGCTAGAAGGGAAGGGAGTGAAAGGAGAGTGCATGTGTGGCTCATCTGGGCTCATGTTTTGGAAGTCTGAGCTGGGAGAAAGAAAAGAAAAAAGGAAAGAAAAGAAAAAAGGAATGTTTTGCAGGCAGCCTCTGTGGCAATAGAGGTCCCACTGCTTCTGGAACTTAAACTAGAGGAATTTTAGTAAAATATGTAAAATAAAATGTACATTTAGCCAGAAGGGAAACTACGGCGTGCCACACAGGAGAAAAGAATCATTTAGAAAATGCATGTCTCAACCACGTGCTCTGAGAAATGGGACCATGGATGCACAGTGATGAGCAGGAAGAGCTTTGCTAGAGGAACAGACTCAGGTGGTCATGGAGGCCAAGCCCCAGCACCTGCCATCTGCAAGCTGCAAGCCTAGGGCCGCCGGGGACCAGGGGAGGTCTCGGTCCAAACCTGAGGGCCGGAGAACCAGAGGCGCTGATGTCCAGGGCCAGGAGGAGACGGGTGTCCCACCCAAGGTGGAGCCCAGATGCCCTTCCTCTGCCTGTTCATTCCTTAGGGTCTCTCATGGACTGGACGGGGCCACCTGAGTGAGTGAGGACATCTCCTCATTCAGCCTAGCAATGCGGATGCTTGCCTCTTCCAGAAACTCCCTTGAAGATGCACCAGCCCGCTGGTACCTCTGAGCCCAGCCAAGCTGACACATAAAATCAATCATCACAGGTATAAATAATAGTTACTTGTTTATTTGTATCTGTTTCTCCCCCACGTGCACACACATGTGCACACAGGTACCCAATACACAATCCACATTCATGTGCACACATGTATACACATGCACCCACACATACACACACCCACACACATATATGTGCACACATGCACATGCACACACATGTATACACATGCACATAAGTGTACACATACACATGCACACACATGTATACACACATACACACACATACACACACATGGGTTGGTAGCAGCAGGGGACCCATGGTGCTGGGAACGGTTGGGTCTGCTGACATTGTTTCCTGGTCAGTGTGGAGAGCCCAGCACTGTGTTAGTTCCCTCACATGTATTGTCTCTGACCTACGAGGCAATCCCACAGCAGGATCTCACAGACGAGGATGAGGCCGCGCTGCAGAGATGTGAAGTGACTCGTCTAGGAGTTGTGGCACTGCCGCAGTGGAGGAAGCTCAATGAGGTGGGCCCCAGGCTCTCGTGGCAGTGCTTTCCCCTCCAGCCGTTGCTGGCACTTCCTCACAGCTGGCTCTCCTTCCTGCAACGTTGATGGTGGCAGCGAGGGGTGGCCCTCTGCAGGGGGTGCATGGTGAAGGTGCCTCACCAGCCCCCTGCTGGGGTCTGTCAGTGACCAGCCACTGGGGTAGAGATAGGGTTGCCAAACACAAAGTTCCTAGGCACCAGGGGTTCAGGATCTGGCTGGTTGGTGAAGGAGTTGGCGATTGGGGAGGCCCCATAGCCCCCACGTCCTGTTGTAGGCAGATGGCCCCTGAGTCCAGTGTGGTAACATGGTTGGCAAGGAGGCCAGTGGTGGGGACCAGCCTGAAGCCAGAGAGAGACCAGACAACCTAGCCAGAGCAGAAGCCATAGGATCACAGAGAAATGGTTTAAAAAGCAGAAGCTATTGTGGAGACTGAATCTACACTCAGGTACCGACATGGTCAGGAGACAGGGAGAGGGAAGGGCAGGTATGTTTTGGAGGCTCCCAGGCTGGGGTGGTATGGGTCAGAAATCAGGCCAGAGGAGGGTGGCTCTTCCTGGAGGGCCAGTCTGGGACAATCTGGGTAAGCTGGCCTCTGGGGGAGCCATATCCTGGTGGGGCAGCCAGAGGCTTTGGGAGGAGGATTTCTGCCCCTGGTGCTGGATATTTCTTCCCCCAGACTCCAGAACTGTCTACATGTGTGCAGTGTGGGGAAGAAGCTGGGTTAGGGTCCCGCTGGAGGTCTGAGGACAGAGGACAGCCTGGAGGGCCAGGGACGAGCCGCGCAGGTGCAGGTGCAGGTGGGGCCTCGGCCACTGGCCTGAGCAAAGCATGAGGCCCCCCCAACATGGACTCCCAAGCCGATTTCAGGCCATGTGCAAAGCTCTGTCCATGGCACAGTGGAGACACTCATGGATTAAAACCAGCTTGCTTCCCTGGCCAGAACCATGTGGTGTTCACACAGTGGCCACTGGTGACTGTGTGTCATGAGCCTGGTGGACAGGGCTTTGTACCAAATCAGAGGACTCAGTAATAAAAACAACAGGAGGGGTGCCTGGGTGGCTCAGTGGGTTAAGGGTCTGCCTTCTGCTCAGGTCATGATTCCAGGACTCCCTGCTCAGTGGGGAGCCTGCCTTTCCCTCTCCCGCTGCTGCTCCCCCCTGCTTGTGCTCTCTCTGTCTCTGGTCAAATGAATAAATAAAATCTTAAAAAAATAAAAGTAACAGTAATAACGTAAAATGTCTCATCAGCAATTATGTATTGATTATACTTGGACATGGTAATATTTTGGATGTATTGGATTAAATAATGTATTCTCAAAAAAAAAAAGCACCTTGGTTCTAATACAGAGGGAAACATTTTTAGTTATGCCCTTATATCCCAGGGCTCAGGGGTCAGAGCTAGAATTTCACAATTCCAGGCTCCCCTCTCAGAACCAGGACAGTTTCTTTCAGGAATGACCATAGAGACCCTGCATGCTTTCCTCCGCGTCTGGGAGAGAACTCATTACAGAGCTTGGGATATAATATCAAGTTTGTCAGCTCCTCTGGCTCGATTAGGTTGGAAAGTATTCATTCTTTTAAAAATCAGATATAGTATATTTTTCTACAGCAAAAGTAAGACAAAATTTTAAGATGACATATACTCATTTGGAAAATAACACCAGCATTGAGAAGAGAGAAAGTAAATCACCGTATTTCTATTGCCAGAACCTAATGATCAAATACCTGGTTGGAAAGAAAAAGGGTATCTTTTATTTTATTTTTTATTTTTTAAAGATTTTATTTATTTACTTGAGAAAGAGAGAGTGGGAGAGAGAGAATGAGAGAGAGAGAGAGAGAGAGAGATTGAGAACACAAGCAGGGGAAGAGGTGGAGACAGAAGGAGAAGCAGGCTCCTTGCTGAGCAGAGAGCCCAATGTGGGACTTGATCCCAGGACCCTGAGACCATGACCTGAACTTAACCAACTGATCCCTGCAAAAGCCCTAGAAGAAGGGTATCTTAACAGCCTTTTCAGGTGAACATGGATTTTCTTTGATGCTACACAAAAATGTGACATGTGCTGGTTTCTTAAAAGAAATTGAGAACCACGTCAATGAACTATCCCTAATCTGTTACATTAAAGTCCATCACTCTGTCTTGCACTTTGCCTGGATCTTTTGCCCATTTTGCACAAGGCTACGGGGATCTCCAAGTGTTGACACATTTCCTCATGCACTGTCAAAAAAGGTGCCATACGTCAATACACCATTGATCTCATCAGAAATGTCTTTAGGTTAAGAATCTGTCAAGCTCAGGGTCATAGATCCATTTTCTTCAATGTTTGCATAAAAGCTCAAATTTTATTGTTGACAAATACTCTCAGCTACTTTCCTTAAAGGGACAGGCTCACACCGGGAAGATAACTTTGCCAAACAGCCATGTCTGAATGTCCAGCTGAACTGCCAGCCAGTCTTTGGAGAATGATGGTCCATGAAAAAGTGGCTAGTTTAGCTTGGAACTCAGACCCTGGCACCGTCACTTTATCCTGGTGGTAGCTATGGCTCTCAGTGTGTGGTGGAAGTGTGCTTCACACACACTGCTGCTACTTTTATCACAGAGTATTAGACAAAAACCTCGACTCTGCACCAGATATGGAACTAGTGGAATCTGGTACAAAAGGAAAATGCAGGACCTTTGTTTTAAAAAAATCATTAAGAACTTCGAGATGGGGATCGCAGAGCATTCGGCCAGGTGCCGGTTCTTCTGTGCATGGAAACTGTGAGTCTGCGCGGGTGTCTTGCCGAGGAGGCCAGCCTCGTGTTCTTGTGGGTTGAGACTGAATAAAATTAATACTTCTTACTGTCTCATTAAGCACATTTTTAAGTGGAACTGGCATTTTTCTTGCCTTCTCTGAGTGGGTGCTGGCAAGCACAGTGACACCATCATTACTGCCCTGGGTGTCACTGCCCTGGGTCACACTGATGCTCCCCAAATTGACCTGCCACTGTGTTTGGGCATCTGTGCAAATGTCCATGCAGTGAAAAGGCCAGGAGCATCTGAACATTGTTGTGGAAATAGCTCTGACCTCACTGACCCCCTGAGAAGGTGCTGGGACACCTGGAGTCCAATGGCCACACTCTGAGGATAGCCTGGGGTGGACCCCTGGGTCCCGGGGAGACAGAGCCAAGCGCGGTGTAAGTGAAGAACTGAAATACACAGGATAAAGCATTTCATTTTATTTGTTTTATTTTTATATTTTCTTCAGAATGCATATTTTTAAAATTCATGCTACTTTATTTTACTTTACGTTTTCACGAAGGACCAAAGGGAGATGTGGCACCAACCTTCTCATCACTGCCCTCAGCCGCCATGAAATTCCCTGTGTGTCCCTCCCTGCCGGCCACTAAGCCCGGCCTGCGTAAGCCTCCAGGCTGTGCTGACGTTCTGCCCAAAGCAGCTTGCCTACCTGGGCCCCTCCGTCTATACCAGGACGATTTCAACCACAAGTAGCTGGGAGGAGAGTGCCGGCTGCATGTGAACCTGCTGGATGGGACCTGGGGCAAAGAGGCAGGGCTCTGGAGGACCCCGCGGGGACCCAGAGCCTCCGGAGCTGAAACTAGAGGGCCTCTTCCCAGCAGCCGGGCACAGCCAGTCCCCTCAGAAGGCCACTTGAACGCAGCAGTGCAAACAAACCCTGCCCTCTGAGAAGGATGGTAGAAAGCCCCACCTCCCTGCAGAATGAAAGACTCTACATCTTTCACTTCTGCTTGAGCAGGGACAAGATTCATTAAAGAGATGATAAAAAAAAAAAAAAATCCCCATCCAATGCCTTTGACCAAGCAGCCCTCATGATAAAAGGCTGCATCATGTGTCACTCCCCAAGGGCTGGGGCCTGATCTTGGCTCGGAGGCCGGCTGCTAAGTCTGCAGCGAGCACAGGCACTTAATTATTGGTAAATGTTCCTGCTCGGGGCTCCCTCTCTGGCAGCCTCACGCCAGCACCTGTGTGCTCAGACCTGGGCCCCGACGTCCCCACAGATGTCACGGCTCTTTTGTTGGTTTCCTATTACTGGCACTTAATAGGCAGGGGCTGGGGCAGCTTTGCTCCGCTCTGGGATGGACAGCAAACATTGTTCCCGCTGTGGGCAAAGGGTCAAATGGTTTCTCTCGCCTCTAAAGCCCCGCCAGATAATTGCTGGTAATTAGCAATTTTAATTACCAGGTGCGAGGGGTCGGGACCCCCTCTTGTAATTGCGTAGGCTGTTAACGGTCATGTAGATGTGACCAGGGATAGTATTTTACCAATATGCTCTGGGTCTTTTAAAGTTAATGAAAGTAAAGCAACTGAAATCACCAGTGGCAGCCTGGAATAAAAGTTGTGCCGTGAGTGGGTCTGAACAGTCAGGGCTTGCACTCACTGCCCTGTGCCCGTGGTGAGCCTCGGGCTGGGGCGGCCAGGCCAGCGGGCCTCCCTGCTGCCCGGGTCCTGATGGAACCAACTCATTGGTTTCCATGCCAACTCTTGGGGGTCCCAGGACCACAGTGAGCAGAGCCCTCGCATCCTCTCGGTTGCTCCTGTGATGGTACCACCATGACCTCATGGCCCCCCAGGGGGTCCCTGCACCGTCCCTTCTCCCAAGTGTGTCTTGTTAACTCACACAAGGGTCTATTTGCAGTTGACAGATGTCCCCCAAGTCCTTGCACGGAGGCCGGAAGGCTGTGCATAGATCTCAGAATCTCTGAGTAAAAGAAATGAGAAGTTCTTCCTGGGGTGGCCACGGCCCCAGATGCCACTAGAAGCACAAGCCCCTCTCTCTGGGTGACCCCAGCATTGGAAGAAGGAGGGAGAAACTGCACTCATCACTGTGGGCTCGGTGGACATACGGGCCGGAAGGGCACTGCTAATGTGCTCAGGGCACAAGCCTAAGTCGCTGAAAGGACAGCCCTCATCCAGGGACCAGGGAGGGAAAGTGGAGAGAAGGTGAAACCCACCTTGACCACGAATGGGGCACAGGAATCCTCACCATGATGAGCCCTAATCTCTGCCCCTTTAACGGGGTCATGTGTGGGGGAGGGGGCATGCCCCCCACCTCCATCCAGACCTGTGACCGTCCCTGGCTTCACTGCTCACCCCGCCTGTGCAGCAGAAGCAGGTGTGGCGCGAGCCTCCGGTCCCTGTTCCAGCCTTGGTTTTCCTGGCACTGTTCTTAGCAGCTTTAATTAAAACTATTTTCCTTTCATGACACACTCATTATGCTCCTTGGCCACAATACAGAACCCTTGCTGCAAGTGCTAACAGGGGCAATTCATTACTGTGGTGGGGCTGTAAGTGCCTGCTCTCACTCCTGCAGAAGGCTTTGTGGCTTCCAGAAAGAGAAGACTGGCACCCAGCGTGTGTGGGAGGGGCCCCTTGGGGTAGAGGGCGGGCTCTGGGGAAACCAGGAGGCGGGAAGACAATGACCTAGGGAAGCTTCTCACTGGTGAGACGCCACTCAGCAGTGTTCACGTGAGCAGCGCCCAGAAGCTGGTCCCAGGTGGTGGTCCTGATGCGCACATGTGTACGGGAGAGCAGACCTGAAGGTTTCCAAAATGGAAGAATGCGTCCGAAGTTGATACTTAGCAAATCAACCACTCACACAGTATAACGATGGTGTGTGTAGCCTCCTTTGTGAAAATACAGTGGAGGTGTTAACACTATGGTAGGTTCTGCAGGTGTGTTCATGCCCTGTGTGTGCATTACACGTGCTGTGGAGGTGCGTTGTTATGCACGCGTGCTATTTTACACGTGTATGTTCTAGGCGTACCACACATTGACATTATGTACATTATGTTTGCACGTTATGCCTGTTTCCATACATGTCCCACATGTGTGTTGTGTGCAATATTATGTACATGATGTTTGCGTGTGCTGTTTACACGTGTATAATGCATATCACACATGTATGTTATACATGTGTGTAATGTTCATGCATTATAATGCTATTGTGCATGTATGTTATGCATTTATGTCTATACACAGTAAAACACGGATGCGTGTTATTTTACATGGGTATGTCATGCATATCTCACATGTATGTTATGTATGTTATATTTGCACGTTACATTGCTCTCTGAATGTGTTATATGTAACATGCAATGTGAGTGTGCACGTGCGTTCTGCATTTGTTATTTTGTACACATGTTTATATACTGCTTATGTACATTAAGTGTGTTGTGTGTTATATTCACGTTAATGTTAACATGAGGCCTAGGGTTGCAGAGGTGTTGTGAGTGAGGGACTGTGGGGGAGAGATACCAGGATGCTGAGAGCTTGATGGGGGTTCAACCAGGAAGCATCCCCTCCTACTTCTTTCCTAGGTGGAGTTGATGTCATAGATCCTTCTGCCCCCAGGGTCACCACAATGGTTTTCATGGTGTCCGCCATAGGTGGCACACAGAGCCTATGTCCCCCACCTGCACCCCAGACTTGCCCTGGGGCCCGGGCATTGTGCTGGACCTGTGGGAGCGCCCACGCGGCTCCTTCACCCCCCAGTAGAGATGACAGCCATCCACATCCCAACATTTCAGCCTTCAAGGCCTGCTATCTCAACCAGGGCAGCCAAGGGCAGCTCTGGTTGTGCATCACCCTTGCTGAAGAAGGTACTAGAGTCCCTAGAAAATGCCTCTGCCTTTCCTTATGCTTGAATGCAAGGATCCTTTAAACCGTGATGTGGAAGAGTAGAAACAAGACCTGGAAATGAAGGTGTGGAACTCAGGAATTTGCAGGAAGATGGGCCTCATCAGCACGGCCAGGGAAGCAGATGCAGAGTCTTTCATTGTCTCCCTGCCCATGTGTGCGTGCAGCAGGGTCTTAGTGTTGGAGGGAGAGAGCAGGAGGCTTGGGGCAGGTCTTAGATGGCCCCTGGTGAGCAAGGTGACAGAGGACACCTACCAGATGCCTTCCTGGATCCCAGTGCAGAGAGGTCTGGGCCTAGAGGGGCCGGCCACCAGCCCAGCTGCAGGGACTTAGGTCTGTCACGCTGGGGTATGGTGTGGGCAGTGCCCGTGGTCAAAGCAAGGCCTGGGAGGAGACCCTGAGGGACACCCATTCATCAACAGCCTTGCTTTATCTTATAACTTTTCATTCTGAAATAATTTCAGATTTACAAGACGGTCGCAAAAATAAAGCATTCCCGCCGACCTTTCCTGTGGGCAGCTTCCCCAGATGTTAACAACTCACAGAATCACAGCTCAGCACCATAGTCAGCAGTTAGCACAGTGCATTCTTACTAGCTGACCTATGGACCTTATTGCCCATTTCCCCACAAATGTCCCTTTCCTGGTCTAGGAGCTTAAGCATGGGCACCACGTCTGGTTGCTTCTCTGCAGCTCTTGGATCTGAGATGGTGCCTACACCTGTTTGTCTTTACTGGCCTTGCCGGGTTTGCAGAGTGAGAACATATAATTTACCCCAACGTCGCTCAGTTGGGGTTTGGCTGGGCTTTCTTCCTGGATAGTGGAGGGCTTACATTTTGGGCCAGAATGCTGTGGACGCATTGCTAGGTCCTCCTCAGGGTGCCCCCGGAGTGCTGGGTATCAGTGTGTTTCTCTTCCCTGCGAGGGCCACTTCCACCAGGGGTCAGAGCCATGCCAGGTCTCTCCACGGGGAATGTGGTTTTCCCCTTTGCAACCAGCAAGTGTTTGGTGGGAAGGTATTTTGGGACAGGGCGTCCCATTTCCTGTTATATTTTCACCAACAAGTTTTTGCCCGCGTCGATGCTTCTGCGGCCGACAGGTATCACTGTGCTGCTGGCCAGGTGTGACTTTCCGTTTCCATCGCCCTGTCTCCATTCATGAGTTGGAATTCTGCTGTGAGAACTTCCCTTCCCCTTATGCATCTGTTATTTATTTGTGTCAGCCCAAGCTCTTGGCTGTTTACTGTCCCGGTGGGACATGCTCTATTATTGTTAGAGAGTACCTGGTCCCACAGCTTACCTGGCCACTGACGGTCCTTCCTTTCATGTCACATGTTGTGGGCAGTTTGTTCTGATTCAGGTTTTCTGACTTCTCCATTGTGACCCACACTGTGATCTCGGGGCTCATTGTTGACCTGTGGGAGCTCACCCCTGCAGTGAGAGTGGCACTGCACCAATCAGCTACCTTGGACAGTGGCCCCGGGCTTCACACCCCTGCCGAGGGGAGACAGAGCCCAGGAATTGGGGCCCCCCAACCCTCACCCCTGCCGTGGGCACACAGAGCCCAGAAATCGGGGCCCCCGACTCCCCCACCCCTGCTGCAGAAAGACAGAGCCCAGGAATCAGACCCTCCCATCCCTACCCTCCGTCCAGCACTGCCCTGAGTGTAGCTCTGTCCCCAGTCCCTGTGAGGTGCTTCTAGGAAACAACCCACATTTTGCAGTCCTGGGGGAGCTCGCATTTTGAAGTGCAGTTTTGGAGGAGAACCCCTCCAAACCAGTGGATGCCAAGCAGGGAGGGGGTAGGTAGGCAGGAGGGAACGGGGGTTTGGGTTGGGGGTATGTCTTCCACTCTGAAGTCACATCTCAGGGGAAGTTGGCCACGCTGGAGCTGGTATTCAGGCCCCTGCCCTGTGCTTGCTGAGTCAGGATGCTGTGCCGCTCAGATAGAGAATTTGGGAGAAATAGCACATTAAAGTAACAGTCCCTGGCTGTTGTGTAAATACAGCCTGAGCCATCTGCCGCCCTGTGTGTGCACATTCATAGACAGCAGAATGCTGGAGGACCATTTCTAAGGCTTCAACACAGAGAAGCTTTCATCTCATTTCTAAAAAAGTGAGATAAGCATGTGGGGGGTGGTAGAGGGGGCATTTGTTCACTTTACGCAGCGCAGATTAGGAAGAAGCAAATGGAGCCTCATGGAGAAGGCTGTCCTGGAGATCTGAGCCCAGCTGCAAAATGACACGTGTGTACACAGTGGGGAAATTGCCACAAGTGGGTAAATGCCAGTCTGGGGCGGGACCCTCTAGAAGATGCTAGCAGAGCACAGTGGATGGAGCAGTGGGCTGGGCAGGGCCCCAAGGCCTCTTGGTCTGCGTGGAGTGGACACAGGCTCGGCTCAGGGGTGTCAGGGAGTGCCCTGGAGCTGGGGGAGTCCACCTTGGGCCCAGGCATGGTCTTTGGAGCATCAAAACACGTGGTGGGTCCTAGGGGTTGCAGAGCCCCAGGCCGTGCCCACACCTCTTCTCTTGGGCTACCTGGAGCATTAATGTGGCTTCCAGTGGCTGAGGGACTAGCTCAGGGACTCAGGGGAGGGAGTCCTGGAGAGGGGCTGGCTCAGGGGGCAGAGAACCCCAAAACAGAGCTCACTGTGGATGGAGCAGAGGAGACGTGGTGCTGTGGCTGTCACCTCACGTGACAAGGGACCTTCGGGGCTTCTGTGGGTCGTTGATGAGGGAAGAAGGGCACTGGGGTCGCAAGCCTCCTGAATCTGTTCAGTGGCCTGACCTGCAGTGTGAGGGCCTGGCTGTGGTGGCTGCATGTTTCCCTGGTGGCCTTGGGAGCTGCTGATGGAGCAGCCTCAGTGGATGTTTCCAGAAGAAATGTCAGACTGTCACTCAGGAGCTCAAAGTCAAGACACTATGCTGCTAATACCTGAGCAAGCCTTTTTGCCCTCTCCCTAGTCTGCCTCTGCCCCACCCTCCCAGGCCCTCCACAGACCCCCCTCCATGAGTGTCTCCAGCCTGCTTTGGGGTGACACCCAGCCATGTTCTCTGTGATCTGGAAGCCTGGACCAGAGTTTGTGTGAAGAAAGGGACTGTATTCTGTGCCAAGCACTTGCGAGGTTGGGGTGCTGCTCCCTTAGCAGAGTGGGCCTGGCAAAGCCGTGTGAGTGGCCTCTTTCTGGCCCAGTGTGAGCAGACAGGAAGAAGATGCTGGCAGGAGGTCTATCCCCAGAACACATGTCTAATGGTGGAGGGTGGACACCCTGCTCAGGGCCTGTGTGGGGACAGGCCGGCAAGCCCCCCAAGCCCAGCTGGACCTCTGCAACCCTCTGGAACCCATTTCCTTGTGGCCGAACCCAGGTCTGCACCTATGGCCTCTCTAGAGGCAGGCAGCCACAGGCTGCAGCGTTCTGGGGCTGAAGGAAAAGAAGGCAGGCATTGGTCTTGGCAGGGGCACGCTTTCCAGGCCTCGTGGGTGTGCACGCTGGCTGGCCTCACCCTGGGCATCCAGGGAAGCAGTGGGGCCAGTGTGCATGGTCCTATTCTGTGTGCGGCAGCGTCCAGGCCTGAGGCCCCGAGTCACCAGAGACAAGAGGCAAAGACTGGGCCGGGGTGGGGTAGGGGGTGGTCTGCCTGTAGTCTCTTGTGTGGATGCAGCCCCAAGGTCAGGGCCCTGGGATGAGGGGGTGGGTGGCCAACATGTTTGAAGGGACCTGAAACCAGGCCACCACACTGGGGTTTTTGATTGAAACATCATTCCTGAGAATGATGGAAACAGATATCCTGGCCCATTTCTGAGCCCCCAGAATGTTCTGGAATGTTTGGTTTTTGACGGGAAAGCCAAGAGTTTTTCCCTCCTGGCATGGCTGGGCGATACTTGCCCATCACAAAGTCCCCCCACCACAGACCCACGGCCATGTCACGGGGAGATGGGGTGAATAAGTTTATATCTTCATGGGTTGGGGTTGAGGGCACTGCCCTGTGGCTCAGGGCATCCACTGGGCTTGTAGGCCACGTGTCACTGGCCGTGGGTGGACAGCAGTGGATTGGAGGCCCAGCAGTGGCAGAGCAGGGGATGGGGGGTTGCCTTCCTGCCCTTACGTGCTGAGTGGTTCTTTTCAGGAAATATTGTGATGAATCACTGCCTTGAAAATGGTGACGTACTGAAACAAACATCTGTAAGCCCCTCTTGTGACAGGGACATCGACTTACGGACTTGTCTTGAGGACGCTGCTGGGCACGGGGAAGGAAAGGGTGTGTGTGCTTGTGGACACGGTGTGGTCTTGGCCTGGGAGTCAGCTACGCATGCCTTGAGGCTTCAAGTCTTGCTTGGTAGACGACCAATAAATTGTTCTGTATTTTGGGATATGCTATTGACTTAGGAGGGAACTTTGCATGTCATTAAGTTCTGGAGATAGTATTCTCTGGGAGCCAAAATAGACATATAATTTACATTCAGATTATATGTATATTCAGTACATTCAGAAGTGTGCTTAAATACTGTAAAGTGTTGCTTTACTTGTGTGTGATTGAGATCTATTCTATTTTGTTATAAAATTGTCTCTGGAGAAGAGATTGTCAGAATGCTGAGGCCACAGTGTGAAGAGATAGTGGCACAGGGGAGAGGGAGGGGGAGGGTGGGAGGAGGGAGGAGGGAGGAAGAGGAGGGGATGGAAGGAGGAGGGAGAGGGAGGGAGGAAGGAAGAGGAGGGAAGAAGATGAGGAGGGAGGAGGTCTAGAGGGTGTGAGGTGGTAGCAACGGGGCGCTATGGAGGGAGGGAAGCAGGAGGCAGACATGGAGCTTCAGGACAGTGTCCGGCACGTGTTGGAATATCCCCACTGCAGACAGAGCTGGTCTCTGCTCCAGATGACCTGGGTCTCCTGATGGAGACCCGGGCACGGGCATGGGGGGCCACGCTAGACGTGTCCCTTTCTGGCAACCCCTGCCACCAGCTGTGAGGTGGGTTTGGGGGCCTCTGACCTTAACCATGCTTTTCATCAGCTTTTGTAGGCTGACGTCCGACCCCTGCTCTGTTGTTGGAACACAAATCTGGGCTACTTTATTGATATTAGTTACCTGCTGCGCCTCTGAGCACCTCCCGGCTTCCTTGCTGTGCTCTGAAAACACAGGTATTGTGTACCTGAATTATAATCTTGCTGTGATAATATGCCTGTATTGATTCAACAAAATGAATTGTCTATTTTGTTTTCACTTTGACATCTTGAAGGAAAGACTGACAATCGGAAACACAAATATTTTGGACTTCACATCTTGTGGCATGAAAATGTTTTAAAAAGTGTAATAATTGCAAGATAAAATTTTACCAGGAAATGCAGTGTGTTTGAACCTAGAGGGTGAACTTCTCACAAAAAGCACAGATCCCAGAACCGTGTAAAATATGACAATCGCCTGAGCACCTAAGAGGGAGAAAATAGCATTTCGTGGAAAGTATGACAATTCTAATATGAATAAGTAGAAACTGCAGCAATTGTCTTTATGCTTTATAAGAAATGGATAAAAGGTGGTATTTCCACACTGCTCCATTCTAAAGATGATCTCTGGGCTCCCAGGGGCTCCTTTGATTTTCTGGCACCGTCATGGCTGAACGCCTCCCCCACCCTCACACCACCAACCTCCAGGGCCAGTCTAAACCCCCACTTCATGCCCAAACTTTGATGTTTCCTCGTGTGCTTGAGGTCATTTAAGTAGATTGGTTTAGGTTAGATTTCAGTGCTTAATTACAAATACTGTGTGTGACAGAGTGTTTTGATAAAATAACCCCATTGATCCAGTTTATTTCCATGTTTGAAAAAATAAGTACTTTTGTAAAAAATTTAGGAAGATAGTTTTATTCAAAAAGAACATGACTGAATTTTCTTAACTGATCTCACCTCTTTCTATGATGAGGCCCCATCGCTGCTTTCAGATGTGTTAGAATCACAGATTTTGATTAGTCCCATGACAGTTTGGGTTGGAATTGCTGGGATTTTTGCTTCTCAGCATCACGATCTGGTGGCTTCTGCTTAAGCAGACCAAAGAAAAGACAGAAGGGAGGCCACTGGGCCGGATCTTGAGGGGAAGCATCGTGGGAGACTCATTCCTGACCAGCACCTGGTCCCCTCTGAGCAGCCTCCCCCATCCCTGCGAGCCTCATGGGTCAGCTAAGGGGAACCTCATGCTGGCTCCAGCCTCAGCTGACTCTGGGGAGGCTCAGGACTCCAGGCCAGCTTGCTGGGGTGCTGTGGGAGCCATGGTGGGGGAGGGCAGCTTTAAAAACAGTACATCAGCCTCCCTGAAAACTAGATTAGTCCCACTAAGGCCTGGAGCATGGCGCACAGACCCTGAAGCTCCCGCGTGGCATCCTGCCACTTTTGCTTGGTCCTTCTCCTGCCTTCTTCATGTACGTGTGTGATGGAGTGAACTTCTATGCACATGCTTATGCACAGGCCCTCTGTCTGGACCACTTGGGAGGGAGTGGGCACTGCTAAGCTGGCAGACTGGAGTCCTGGAAATGCTGGTGACATCCTCGTCCCATGTGGGACAAACCTTCTGAGAGAATGAAGCCAGCACGGGTGACAGCAGGGCTGGGCCTGACCTCCGGGTCCTCATGGTTTGAACACCTGGATGGACACAGACCAGAGCTTTCCACGTCTTTCTCAGGCCAGTTTGAACTGGCTTACTGCTGCTCACGTTCGAGGTCTCACAGCCCAGGGTGTGATCATCGGGGCACATTAGGGTGCAAACCCAGGGGTGGTGGTGAGCCCATGAAGGACTCTAACGGAAATCATTTCTCTATAAACTACCACTGAGAAGGAGCCGTATCCATCATGTGCTTCCTGCATCCAGCCTCAAGCAAGAAAGCTGGTCAACAGACAATTGATTCCCTGCTTGTTGACGAGATGAGCACTCACAAGCCTCTGCTTGTGTCCTGGCATGAAAACTTAAGGGGAGGGTTTTCCCTCCACTAGTGACCAAACTTTTGACCAAAACTGTATTCACTTTTGAGATGGTCACGACCCCACATGGCTCACTTGCAGTCATGTTCCCAGCATCCTGGCTGGCTTGCGTAATGCAAGGACCACTTCAGAAAGAGCCTCCCATCCACATGCTGCTCCATTCTCATGCTCACAGCATGGAGCCCACTGAGGTATGCCAATGGTAGCCACACGGTGTGGGGCAGGCTTTGGTGACGGGTCCGACAGAGGCCAGGCTGTAGGGGGTGGTGGTGAGGGTGCAGTGGCAGGGTGACCAACACCACCTCTAGACCCATGTGGCTGTGCTTGTACAGTTTCTCATAACTGCCTTTTTCCATGTGTGAGGTAACACCTCCACTGAGATTCATTAAAATACAGAGTGTTTAAGAAGGGCAGAAGGGAAAAGACAAAGAAAGAAATGTCCCTGCTCCAAAATGGAAAATACTACATTTCTCTTTTAAGGAAAGTTCAAAACTGAAGATCTGCAAGCTGTGTGGGCTTTTGCGAGGTGGCTGTCCTATAGTTCCAGCATGAGTAGTGGCTTTACCGCCCAGCCCAGGTAAGGATGGACGTACAGACGTGTGTGCACCTACAGAGGTAGTGTGGTGGAAATGAAGCAGAAATCATGAGAGAGGGGCTCCCGCTGGCCCCAAATCCTTAGATGGAGATTCATTTGGAATTCACCTTTTCTTTTCTTTGCCTACCTTCCAGCAAGCTGAAAATCAGGCTGAAACCCTGTGAGAAATCTTATTGAAGAAGACCTTTGCCGATCATTGCTTGCTCGGCCACAGGCTGACCCATCCCTGGTAAGAAGGCCAAATACCTGCCGTCCATCCTCGTCCATCCTGCGAAGTGGAGCTTGTCTGCATTTACTGACAGCGAGCAGCATTCCTCCCCTTCTACTGTTGAATAAAATGTGGCTCATCACACTCATCCATCTTGGCGCTGTTTGTGATTCCTGCCTTTTCTTTGTAATAAGAGCCCACAGCACAAATAATTCTCAGATTATATCTAACTCAATGTTTTCAATGAATTAATGTCCACAACACAAACCGGTTTGTTTGTTTGTTTGTTTGTTTGTTTGTTTGGAAGAGGGAGGGGTTATTTGGGGCAAGAACACATTTGCTGCTCCAGTCAATTGAGAGAATAAGTAATGTGAACACTTAAAGCTCAAGCACCATCTATGTGTGAGTGAATGTGTGTATGTGTGTGTGAATTGTGAGAGTATGAACATGTGAGTGTGCAAATATGTGCAATGAATTGTGTGGGTGTGCAGATGTGTGTGACTGTGAATGTGTGAGCATGTGAGTGTGCAGATGTGTGAGTGAATTGTGAGTGGTGAACACGAATGTGTGAGCATGTGTGTGATGTGTATGTAAAGGTGAGCATGTGTGAGAGTGTGAATGTGAGGTGTATACGTGTGCAGGTATATGCGTGTGCACATGTGCAAGGATGTGAGTGTGCAAATGCATGTGCATGAATGTGTGGGTGTGTAGATTTGTGCAAGTGTGAATGCGTGGGTGTGCATGAGCCAATGTGTGAGAATGTGTGTATAGGTTGTGAGTTGCAGATGTACAAGGGCGCATGTGTGAGTATGTGAGCGTGGGTGTGCAGCTGTGTGAGTGTGAGTCATGTGCACAGCCTCAGCCATCAGGACACGGAGATGAAGGTGAGGAGGGTGAGGGGTCTGGTCTCGCCCTATCTCCAGCACCATGCACATCTGTGAGAGGATGCTGTGGGTCCGACTGCTGTGGGTCCACAGAAATGGAAATGATGCCAAAATGTATGTGTAGGAGTTTCCTATAGACTGGCCTGGACTTGTTAAAGGAATAATAAACTTCCTTTAGATATTTTTGTTTCTTGAATTTTAATGAAAAGATTGATTTCTAGTCATTATTTATCTATTGTCAAATTTTAACAAACAGCTGTAGTGATAATTGCTGAATTTCTACTCTCTGTTTAGAGAAAACTGTCAATTCACAAACATGGAATTGTGCTATTATCTGTGTCGAAGGCACTTTTCTGTAAATATACAGATTTAGTGCTGGTTCTCAATAAATACACAAAGATGCTAATTATCACTAGAACTATTTGTTAACACTCAAAAATACATAAAAAATAAATAAAAGAAATGTTATTTTTCCATTAGAAATTCAAAAATATTTGTCTTGAGGCTGCCTCTTACATAATATTTGGAAATTGCACTATCATTACACTGTGTTAACTTTACCTTTTGTTTTCGGGTCCTTCCTAGCGACTGCCCTCTCCCAGCCTTCCATGGGTGTGTCTGCTCCCTTCTGGGCACGACTGTCCTCTCTGCCCTGGGCCTGAGGCACTGGTCCCTGGGAGGCAGGACCCCTGCTGCTCCAAACAGCGCATCCTTGCAGTGTCCCCTGGCAGCCCTCCTGGCAAGGTTGGCTCCGAGGCAGGGCTCACTCAACTGCATACAGGTGAGCTGTCCCTGAGGGGATCCGACCTGGAGACGCCTGGCTCTGACCGAGAGCTGACAGTGCCCCCGTCGTGGGGCTGCCCTTGGAGGTGCTCAGGGGAAAGTCCTGTGTTTTACAGGCTCACATCTTTCCTTGTCTCTGCCATGCTGCTGGAGCTGACCCAGTGGGCCGCTTGCACCCCAGACGCCTTGCTTGTTGGCTCCATCCCACCAAGTGGCCCATGCTTGATAGAAGGCTCACCTCCTCTCCTGGAGATTTTCACTTGTGTCCCTCCAAGCTGCTGATTGAGGTACTGTGCCTTGTTGCGTGGCTGGTTGAGGACATGACCCTGAGCAAGAGAGCTGGAGCTTCTGCTATCTGCTCAGATTCGGGCAGTGATGGCGTCTTCGTGGGTCACATGTAGCCCCAGCCACGGAAGACAGGGTGCTTCTCCCCCCGAGTCTGTGTGTGTTACTTGTACACCCTGCCCACAGAAGATGGAGCCGCCCCCCAGTCTGTGCGTGTGTCACCTCTATTTCCCACCCACAGAGGACAGCCCTCCCCCACACCCTCCACCTGTGTTACCTTATACCTCACCCACAGTAGACGGCCCTGCCCCTGGTCTCTGCATATGTTACCTGTAGGCCCCACCCACAGAAGACGAGGTCTCCAGGCAGGTGGATAGAGTCTTACGAAGAGCCCACTTCCACATCTTCTCAGGGGCCTTCCTGGCTGTCAGAGTCAAGAAAACGACCCTCTCCCTTCCTGCATGCTCTCTGGCAGCTCAGGTCCCTGCTGAGGTTTGGATGCCCCAGTCGTCAGATGCCCTTGTGTTGGGCCTGATTTTGAAGCTCAGGCGGGCGGGAAGAAGGCTGAGGCACCCTTCCCTGTCAGTGGCAGGGGAATGTTGCATTGGGACAGCCCCTTGTGCAATGTATTTTGTGCATTGTCCTAGAGTCTACCTACAACCCTCTGTTTGCGGGGCCTCCCACATTCCTGCTCATGTTTGCCTGAGTGCATTCACTTCTCTGCATGTGGGTCCTGACTAAATCAGGTGTCAAGTCTATGGAATTCTATGTTTTCACTTTGGATAGAAATATTTGTCCGGTTTACTTCTATATTTTTTTTCATATATGTGTACATATGTGCGTGTGTGCGTGTGCACCACATAGGTATCTGTAGAGACCACCTGAGCCTAATTTAATGTTTCCTTCCTCCAGAGAGAATTTTGTTTTCCTTCTTCCAGGCACCTGGTGAGGCAACCTGTCCAAAGTCACCTTGTTATTTTCTGGATGATCCAGATGACTTAAACCTCACTCAAGTCCCCATGACAGCCATGTAAATAATCCAAAGGAGGCCTGAAAGGAGAAAGAGAAACAACAGCAAAACCCCAGAAGGGACGGGTAGGAAATGACAGCACCCAGACAACTGTGCCCATCCTGACACCAGGTGTTAGCTCACTCCACACTCCACATAGAGAGAAGAGGTTTTCAGACAGACACAAACACCATACCCAACTCCCTGCTCTCCCAGAAATCTGACTTTACATGCAAACTCACAGACAGATGATGGAAACAGATGGAAAAAGATACACCACGCAGGCATGAAGCATAAACAGCTCAAGTGGTTATAGCAATATCAGAAAAATAGATTTCAAGATAAAAAGCATCATGAGAGCTAAAGAAGGAAATGTAAACAGAAGGGTCAGTTAAGAAAAAAGATACAACAATCTAAGTGTCAATTCCATCATGATGGAGCTTCAAAATACATGAAGCAAAAGTAGATAGAATTAATGGGGGAAATGGGAAATCCCACAGTTGTAGCTGGTGATTGCATATCCCCGAGGCAGCAACTTATGAAAGAATTAGACAGAAGTCAACAACAAGAAATAGATCTAAACAATACAACAACCTTCTTGAGTTTGCTGATATTTCTTGAATGACACACCCGACGGCAGCAAAATACAAATTATTTTCAAGTGCATGTGCTATTCTAGTGTATTCTGTATGCTGGAGCCTCAAACAAGCCTCAACAGATTTAAGAGGATTGAAATCCGACAGAGGTTGTATGTATGTATGTATGTATGTATGTATTTATTTATTTATTTCGATTTTATTTATTTATTCATGAGAGACACACAGAGAGAGGCAGAGACACAGGCAGAGGGAGAAGCAGGCTCCATGCGGGGAGCCCGATGTGGAACTCGATCCCAGGTCTCCAGGATCAGGCCCTGGGCTGAAGGCGGCGCTAAACTGCTGAGCCACCCAGGCTGCCCCAGGGGTTGTATTTAATTTAAATTCTTGTAAGTAGGGACACCTGGGTGGCTCAGTGGTTGAGCATCTGCCTTCGGCTCAGGATGTGGTCCCAGAGTTCTGAGATCAAGTTCCATATCAGGCTCCCTGCAGGGAGCCTGCTTCTCCTTCTGCCTGTGTCTCTGCCTCTCTCTGTCTCTGATGATAAATAAATAAGTCTCTTTTTTTAATAAATAAATCTTTTAAAAAAATAAAT
Source organism: Vulpes vulpes (assembly GCF_048418805.1). Taxonomy (NCBI): domain Eukaryota; kingdom Metazoa; phylum Chordata; class Mammalia; order Carnivora; family Canidae; genus Vulpes; species Vulpes vulpes. The sequence continues at coordinate 59,889,991 of NC_132785.1, read as the reverse complement.
AAATTCTTCAAGTAAGACCAAATGTCTGAATGTGACCTGAGAGAGAATGCCATAATGAGATTGTTAGATGTCTATCTCAGAAATATAACGAGGCTATTCCTCAAGTATTTGGAAGTTATGCAGCATACTGGTAAATAAACCACAGGTTAAATCACAAAGAAAATGAAATAATATTTCTAGTTGAATTGTATGAAAATACAACATATCAAATTTAATAGATGCAGCTAAAACAGTACTTTGAAGGAAATTTACAGAGTTAAATTCATATATCAGAGAAGAAATATCTACATTCAACGATCAGTTAACAACTTGAGATATTAGTGAAAAATAAGCAATTTTGACTGAAAGTGACTAGTAGGAAATAAATGATAAAAAAAGGAACAGAAATTGGTGAAATAGAAAATAAATGATAGAAAACATTGAAGCCAAAACCCAGCTCTTTGGGAGAAAAAAAATCAGTAAAAGTATGAGTCTGTAGTTAGACTAGTCAGTAATAATGATTTTTTTAAAAAAGAGAGACTCAAGTGACCAATTCCAAGAATAAAAGGAAGAAATCTCTGTAGACCAGCTAATGAAAAGCTAATAATAAATAAATATGGTGAACAACCTTGTGCCAATAAATTTGACAACTAGATGAAATGGACCATATTTTTCACAGACATGAATTATCAAAAGTGACCCAAGAAAAACAGAGTACTTAAATATCCCCTTGTCAATTAAACATTTGCATTTGTGACGAGTCATCTTCCCACGGGACCTCTGGGCTAGCCACAATAGAGTATGCTGCTGTAATCACTTCTCCCCTGATCACAGCAGAAAACTCTGGACAAGATACTAGCTAGTTTGCTGCCAGGGCAGGGAGGTCCCTTCTGTCTCCTTCTTCACCCTCCAGCTTTGCTGTGAGGGAGTCGGAGTGTGGAACAGCATTTGGGCATAGCAGCAAAACCTTTGAAAGAAAGGTTGTATTTCTGGCAAGAGGACTGTGAAACGGGTCCCTGCAGGCTGGAGAGTGCACAGGGAACCAACTTTCTAGACTCAAGAAGAACTACTTTGCACCCAAAAAAGAGAGAAATGCTTAGATATACACACAGCCAAAGAATGTGAAGAATGTGCAGGATACGTATGCTTGAAGCTACAAAATGCTAATAAATGAAACAAAGATAGCTACATGAGTGGGGATTCCTGGATTGGAAGGCTTGGTATTGTGAAGATGCCAGTTCTGCCCAAATCAATATAGATCAATAGATGACAGATTGGTTGATGCATCAATAGGTAAATTGATGGATGATAGAGAGATATAGACGGATACAAATGTTGATGAACTGATTCTTGGATTTATATGGAATGAGAGTATCCAAAACAATTTTGAAAAAGAGCAAAGCTGGAGGCTCAGGCAGCCTAGGTTTGAGATTCACTGCAGAGCGGCTGTAATCTAGGTGGGTGGTACCGTGAAACACCAGACAGATCTGTTGATCTGTGCTGGTCTTTGACAAGAGTGTCAGGGCAGTTCAGGGGAGAAAAGGACAGTCTGTTTTATATGGTGGACTCTAATAGCCAGACAAACAGACGAAGAACAAAAAACAGGAAAAGGAACCTCATGTATCATAGAGATTGCTTTGAGTATCTAGGGCAGTTGTGCCCTGCTGTACTGTCCATGTCTCTCTGTCTTGAGGATCTTCCTGATGAGAGGAGCTGTGTTCGGGGTGCTGAATATAAGGACCACTCCTGAGGACCACGGTGCAGGCCTGGACCTAGTTCAGGTCATGAAATCTTGGACTTTGCGCTGCACCTGCTGTAGGTCTTGGAAAGCGCTGGGTGTGTTGCACATGTAGGAGGCATGTGGAATGGGGCCAACTCTGTTGGCCACTCTCTATGGTGGCCCAATGATTCCTCTTCCTCTCCTGGAAACTCCCTGTGTTCCTCTCCAGCATTGTGAAGCGATGGCCTGAACACTGGGAAGCAGCCAAGATGCTCTTCCATGGGTGACAGGTGGATAAACTATGGTCTGTCCAGACAATGGGTTATCATTCAGCACCAAAGAGAAATGAGCCCTCAACCCCTGAAGAGACACATCAGTAAGCGAAGGAAGCCAATCAGAAAAGCCTACATCCTGTGATTCCAACTACATGACGTCTGGAAAAGGCAAAATTGTGGAGACAGTTCAAGATGGGTGGTTGGAGGGGCTGGGGATGAACCGGTGGAGCAGGAAGGATGTCAGGGCAGCAGGACCACTCTGTGGGACACTGTCACAGTGGACACGTCATTACACGTTTGTCCAAACCCATGGAGTACACGACACCCCAAGTGAGCCCTAATGTGAATTGTGGACTCTGGGCACTCAGTCATGACAACTGTCCCAGTCAGCTGGGGATGTGGGACATCTCTGTCCTTTCCCTCAATTTTGTTGTGAACTTAAAACTGCTCTAAAACTAAAGCCTCTTACAAAGGGTGGAGCTGGCCTGTGTAACCAATAGGATATTTCAGAAACGATGCTGTGGCATTTCTGAATCTAGGTCATTACAGACATTGTGACGTGTGTCCTGTCTGGAGGCTGCTCATACTATCCTGAGGACAGGGCCGTGGGCAAGCAACAGAGGTAGCAAACGCCCACAGCGGAGCTGCCTCCAACCTGGTCCAGCCTTTGATGCTGTAGCCCTGGCTGACCACCACATTGGCTGAAATCCCTTGGAGGGACGCTGAGTCACAACTCCTGACCCTCAAAAACTATGTGACGACGACGACGACAACAAAAACAACAACAGGTATTGTTTAAGCTACTAAATTTGAGATAATTAGTTTTGGAACAGTAGGTGAGGACTTTGATACCATTTGAAAGTTTACATCCTTTTGTTTGACCTTTTTTTCTAGGTCAATTTTTTTGCTTACATTTCTTGGTTATTGATGCAAAGGAGCTGATGTAAGGATTGTATCAGAGTTTTGGGCAGGAGATACAATATAAACTGCTCCCTCCCACCCCCAGCACTTAGCTACATGGCAATCTCTGTAGGTCCTGTAATGACCTCCTGTGCCTGTCCATGCAGGGGCTGGGCCAAGCACCTGTCGGCATGTGGTCCTAGCGCTCTGCTGGCTGCAGGCTCGCAGCGATTGGCGAGTGGCAGAAGGGCAGAGCTCTAAGGAACCTGTCTCTTTCGACTCAAAGTGATTCATTTTCCTCACCAGTGTGCTCTTAGACCCATTTGTCATGGATTGCACATAGTAGGTGCTCAGTAGATGCTAGTTAAATGGATGGCCTAGGAGCCATGAACGATACAAGGGTACACATTTTGTTTTTTTAGAAGTCAGATGAGGAGACAATTTAGAAAAATTAACTCACATTTTCCCACCCACGTGAAGCAAAGCCAGAAGATGCTCCACACTCATGACCATACAGAGAGTGGCAGGGTGTGTGCACTCTCCAGTCCTGGCAGGCTGGCCTTCCACCTGCCTTGCTGGGCATTTCAAAGGTGAGTGAGTACAGACTGCTTGCCTGACCACCTCTGGCCCCCTATACCCATGTCCTGATAGGGCCATTTCTTTCCTGCCTGGCCCCTTGATTAGGCAGCAAGACCCTCCAGGAGATGGGAGGCCTTCTCCTTAGCGTCCCCCTTGCCACTAGGTCTGGGACAGAAGGAGCAGGTTTCCTCCAAGTCATGTTATGAGCGTGGCAGGCTGGCCCCAGCCTTGGCTTTCAGCTCCAGCAGGGGCATTGCCTTCTCTGTGGCCTGCCAGGGAAAGCCCAGGATGTGTCTCTCACCTCAACCCTACCAGCACGGTAGGAAGAGGGGGCAGGCGGGCAGCGAAGTTAGTTTAGAATGAGCTCCGGAAGGAAGCAAAGGTGTTCTCAGGCAGATCCCCTAAACAGGGCCATGTGTGCTCCACTTGGAGAAAAGCTGTTCTCCTGGGGAGTGGCCATCACATGCAGAAGGTGTGGTTGGACATCCAGTGTGAGCACTGGCCCGCGGCATGTGGTCAGCAGCCGGCAAGGTTGGTGTCCATCTTCCCTGGTGTGGCTGACAGGTAAGAGAGATAAATGTGAGCTTCTGCAGCAGGAAGCTTGCTCTCGACACTCAGCTGGAAAAATCACACCACCACGAGACCCGCTAGTCCTGCCTGGGACCAGTGGGTGGACTTACCGCTAAGTGGCAGGTGTTGGCATTGGGAAGGGCCAGGTGGAGGAGCTGGTGTAGACTGCACAGAGGACGGTCTGTCCTATCAATCTTCATAGACTGCTCTGTAGACCCACTTGCCAGCCAAATGTTTCTTCTTTTGGCTCTTGCCATGGTGAATATAAGGCGATTTTTCCCAGGGCATGTGGCCCACCACGTTCTTTCCCCCAGTCCAGTGAGGTCCACCTTTGGGCCCCTGTGGTGGGTGGTAGGGCACCGCCTGCGCCGCCAGGTTGGCTGCTCCCAGCTGGACCCTCCCTGGCAGCCCTGAGGTTGAAAGGAGCCATTTCCCCCAAGACCTCTCCCAGGGCACCGAAGGGCACTGGGCCCTATCTCAAAGGCCAGCCTTCTCTGCAGGGCCACTGGCACCAGAGCACCTGGGAGCAGCTGGCCTCTGGGGTCCTGCCGTCCTGCTCCCCTTCTTCCCACCGCCGTCCAGACAGCACTTCCCTGTGCCCCCTGCACATGGTGCACCTGCCTAGGGTTCCATTCTCTGGAGTCCACCTGAGCTCCACCCCAGCACCTGTGACCAGGGCTCTCACTTGTCCCCATGTGACCCTCCCCAGCAGCATCAGCCAGTCCTGCAGCCTTGCAGTGACCCTCACCAGCTACCCCTCCAGGGGCAGTGGGTGTGAAACAGCTCAGAAACGAGGCCTGGCTACTGTGTCCTGGAGGACACGTGTGTGCCGGGCAGGAGAAGTGGTGACGGGCGCTTTGTTCAAGCAAACCATGTCCTCGGCCAGCTCTGGGGGCTTAGTGTCCTCATCTGTAAAATTAGGTCTCATGAGGCTGTGGAAATGAGCGATTATGGATATACGGCTCTTAGCGCAGGCTCTGGCACATAATGAGATTAGATAAATGTTAACTTACCATTATGATCATTATCATCACGGCACATCGACCTTTGACCAGGAAACACAGAGGACTCAGGAAAAGAGAGAATGCCGGGGACTGCCAAATTCACCAGCCGTGGTTCTGCTCTGCAGAGGTGATTGGAGGAGAGAAAAGCCTCTTCAGTAATCGATAGAGATGTGGTGCTTCATGTGCACTTTGAGTAATTGCAGAGAGAGGCCAAGAATTTTATGCAGATAGCAATGAGGTCCCTGACACGGGGAGGCAATATCCTGCACAGAACAGCTTAAGACGAGATTAGTGTGGAGCACAGGAGGATCCAGAGGGCCTGCACAGAGTAGATAAGGAATCTGGACCAGGCCAGAGCACAGAGGACTCCCTGGACGCCCTGCCAGAGACCCGGCGAACACCTCACCACCCAGAGCCATACCACACAGCGTTTACACTTGTTGGCGCATTGTGCCCGAGTCGACCATAATGAGAGTATGTGCAACTTTCATTACATGGAGCCCGGCTTCTTCATGGAAAGCTCTGGGAAGGAATTTGAACTTCACTTGATTTACTGCAAACAAGTTTTTGGTGCCCAGAGAAAGCAGCCCACGCAGGTGGGGCCTACCTTCCAGAGGCCAGGTCCCCCCTCTCGGCCAGGAGTCCTGGGCACCACCCCCTCTCCTCTGCCTTCACCTTCATGCGCTCATCACTCATCAGCTGCCTCCTTGTCTGGCTGCCCCTCATTTGTGATTCCTTTTCTTTTGTGAGCGAAGAATGTCCGTAAGCGAAAGTCCTGGTGATATTTGTGTGGCAAGAAGAAGGAACATCTCAAGTTTGGGAGTGATTTGGACTTTAAAAATGTTAGTAGAATCAACAAGCAGTTTGGTGCCTATGGGAAAACAGAATCCCCTGCGAAACTCACAGGCCAGCTTGTTCACAGGCATCAGTGCACCAGTCCTAAGCCGAAGCAAGCAAAGTGACCACAGCCTACCTGAGACACAGTGTCATTACCATCCTCGCAGTCACAGGAGGAAGCCATACCTGCAATCTTCCGGAAACTCCCAGAGAAGCATTGGATAAGATTCAATCTGTATCTTCCAGAAAATCTTGTTCAAGTAAGAATGGAAAAAAACGTTCTTAAGTCAAGGATAGCAGAAGGAAAGAAAAAAAAATCCCAAACTGTAGTAAATCCCACTGTCAATAGTAAAATATTTTACATTTTTTCTTGTAAAATTAATACAAAATCTAAAATGCAGACCATCAAGGGGATGTGGGTAGCTCAGTCGGTTAAGCATCCAACTCTTGGTTTTGGCTCAGATCTTGATCTTAGGGTTGTGAGATCAAGCCCTGAGTTAGGCCCGGTAGGGAGTCTGCCCGAGATTCTCTCTTGCTCTGCCTTCCCCCCAACCACTAATGCACACTCTCTCTCTAAAATAAAGATAGATAAATCTTTACAAAAAAAAAATAAAACGCAGACCATCATTATTTCAATTCAACATTGAATCAGCATAAAAGATAAGAAAATGTATGTATTTCTATGACAGTTTAGATATACAGCATCTCTGCCAAAACTAAGAACATGTTTTAGAATGCATGACATGTGTGAACGTTTAGTACTATGTATTAATATGAACAACCCAATTGCATTTCTGTAACCAGTGACACTCAGAAAAATCAATTTGTAAGAAGATCCGCTTCTGGTCAGGATGGAGGAACAGGGGCGGGTTTATCTCCAGCTCCCAAAGGCACGGGGTGCGCCCGCTGTGGGCTCCCCCTACAGGCAGCTTTACAACGATGTCATTGATGGGCAACTAGACTCGGTGCAAGGTACCGAGTTTCTGTATCCGAGGTTCTTTATTCTAATTCACTTTTCCTTTGCATGGAGCGCCCTGTTGAGTAATTCCTTAGGACAAAGCTCACGGTTCTGAGGCCTTGTGCATCCAGACGCTCCTTTTCTTCGCTCTTACGTTTGATCCATGATCGAGTAATCGTGTAAATTATAACCCTTTCACCTTAGACGCTACGCATACTGGTTTATTGCTGCCTTGTGTTTAATGCTGCAGTTGAAAAATCAAGTACCAGCCTGAATATCTTTCCTTTATAGATAACATGTTTATAAAGCTTCTCCCTCTTTTATTGCAGTTTTAATATTTTCTTTATCCTAGGGAATTCCAATGTAATCAGGCATGCACGTGAGTGGCTCCTATCCTGCTGCTGCCTGACTCCCTTGGGCCACTTGGATAAAAGGCAGACTGACCGTTTCCTGAGCCCCACCTGGGTGTCTCCTGGGTGCCAAGGTCCCACTGGGTTTGCAGGCAGCTTCCTCACACCGGCCTCCATAGACGGATGGCTCTGGGGTCTGGCAGGTGAGTGTGGCAGAAACGTGGTTTCTCATCCACCCCATGGGTGGCTCAGCACTTCTGTCTACATCCCTCCTTCCCCTGTTGATTCCCTGGATCCTCCAGGCTCTGTGAACACAGGCGGACCTCACAGAAGGGACCCAGTTTCAATTTGGCCACAATGCCACACTGCGATAAGAGGAAGGATTATTCATCTCAGTTGCAAGGGGGAGATACCTCTATTGCTCATGTTACTTTGCACTATTACGACTTTTAAGGAAAATGTCAGAAAAAAACAACTTGCCCAAATCAACCTGATACCCTTGACAAGGTAGCATGTGGGCTAAATAAGGTGCCAGAACAGATTAGCCGGCTTTCCCCAGAGTCTGCCTAATTGCAGGTTGTGAACTCAGCTCTGAGGCAGCCTGTGGGTCTGTGGCAGCAGGACGGCTGGGCTGGGGCTGGCTCAAGGACCGCTTGCTCTTCCTTTGCGGAGCACCTGATTTTTCCAGCAGGTGTAGACCACAGGGTGCCCAGTCCGAGGAGGGGGGCACGGTTGGCAGGGGCCTGGCATCCAATTCCCAGTGCCCTAAACACACACCTTTGATAAACCATTGCACCTGGAAGCAGCACTGACTCTGTCCACCTCCTGTTGTCCTGCAAACCAGCATAGCACCATTCTTCAATTTCTCATTCTGGGGCTGAGCTTTTCCACTCCTTTTTATTTATTTATTTATTTATTTATTTATTTATTTATTTATTTATTTATGATAGTCATACAGAGAGAGAGAGAGAGGCAGAGACATAGGCAGAGGGAGAAGCAGGCTCCATGCACTGAGAACCTGACGTGGGATTCGATCCCGGGTCTCCAAGATCGCGCCCTGGGCCTAAGGCAGGCGCCAAACCGCTGTGCCACCCAGGGATCCCCAGCTTTTCCACTCCTGTTGGGAAGTTAGAAATGTGTGAGAGGAAGCAGATGCATCTAAGTCTTGTGCATCCAAAGAAGCTCTGATCTCATATTTGCAAAGATTCAAAGACAACATGATGCTTCAAATACAAATTTGGATTGGTGTTGGGGGATATGTTCCTGGGGGTGAAGTTTATACACCTGCTTAAGGGAAACAAATGCACTTCCACAGAGAGATTCTCGTAGGTTCCTCCTGGGGCTTGCATGGCGTGTACAGCTGACTCAGTGACACAAGAGGACATTGAAACCAGACAAGGACCCTAGTGACAGACTACAGACCTTGCACGCACGCGCATGATTGCCTGGAGTGTACGAGTCTCCTCCACCTCTCCATCCTTTGGGTTCAGATAAGACTCTAATTGGAGGTATTCTGGGACACTGAATTCTCAGACTTCAAAGGTGATTTAAATCCTTTAATAGTAGCTAACTGCTTCTTTTTCATTACTTATTATTAAAATAAAACAATACATTTAATTAGGAGAACATGGGAAGATCAGGTGTTTGTGCCTTGGATTCAGCCAAAGGGTCTTTCCTAGTATTCCCACGTTCATGGGATGGAGGTTTGAACAGGTCTTTAGGACGGTCTTAAAATATGGAAGCTCAAGCGTCCTCTCAGAAGACCCTGTCAAGGACATCATAAAGCACTCTCTGATTTCCGGTCAATCACAGTGGGCTGGTCACTGGCCTAAAGTGTGTGATTTCTTCACAGACAGCATGTCAGCCGCATAGATGAGCAATCACCGCTTCATTCCAAGGAGCCAGCCAAGGACAGAGAAGTGTGACTCCTGAAACAGGTGCCTGTTTCTTCATTTGTGTTTGAGCAGAAGGTCATAGGCTGGGGGACCCGGCAGCTCACTCCAGTCCAGAAGTCTGATAGCACTTCACAGAAGTCCTGGTTTGGAGAGGTTTTTTTTTTTTTTTTTTTTTTTTTTTTCTTTCCTTTGCATGGAACAGAGAAAGCAGAGCTGATTTTCCAGGTGGCTTTCCTTCCTCCTGGCCTTCCTGGGTCAGGTAGCTTCCAGACAGTCCTGGTGGGTGGGCAGGGACAGGTCAATGTGTGAACTGCGTGTGTCCTAGAGAACCGACTTATCCAGAGGACCCAGGACTTTGGACCATTCCTGCAGACATCTGAGACTTCTAGGGCTATGGCATCCACCCTACAATAATTTCCAGGGTTAGGTGCTGGGGCCTCCTCAGATTGCCCATCTTGGGTCTGTCCTTAGGCCCTTCCATGCTCTCCCATCTCCGGGCAGCAGGAGCTATGGCTGCCTTCTCTCGCGAGCTAATAACATGCCTCTCTGCAGCGCTCACTACATTGACCTGTTAATGTAGAGGGACACATGTGCAGGTCAGTCATGATCCCTGCAGCTGGGAGAAGGGAAAGCTGGGGTCTGCATCCCTGGCCAAGGTCCATGCTGTGCTGGGCAGGAGGGGCCAACTCTGAAGGGTAGCTGACCATCAGGTAAGGGCAAAGCTACTTTCTGTTCCCTCCACGATCGTCTGCAACGCGTGGAGGGCTGCTGACCACGTTCCCGCTGGTGGTGCTGTTGCTGGGTTATGTCGGAGCCCCACATGTGCACCTGCTCACCTGTCTGGCTTGCAGATCTGCTGCATGGTCATGGGGCTAGGGACCAGTCAAGAAATTCTCAATTTCTTCTGAAGCTGGCATTTACTATATTGTCTAGCACCCTTCCACTTGTTTGACTGTGGTGCCCAGCCAGGACTGCACATACACACACACACCAACAGCACAAACAAGTATCTTGCGCATCAATACCTTCCTTGTGAACATTTTTTCACACTTTCATTTTCCCACTGAAACATTTTTTTCACTGTTTTTAAAGTGTATTTTTTCTAAATTCTGCTTGCAGCCCACTGAATTGATTGCGAGCTGCCAGATAAAGGCAGAACAGTGGTGCTCCAGTATTTGTCACTGGGCAGAGCACCCGGGCTAGCCCTCTTTGTGTGGGCTCTGCATGAATGGGGAGCAAAGTTAGGTCTGGGGCCCTGGGCTTCTCACCGCCACCCTGTCAAGCCCTTTTTCCTGCAGGGTGTGCACATATGTCCCTCTAAGAGGTAGCCAGCTCCCTGGGCTGCTTTAGATTGCAGAGAGTAAGCAGACAGGAACTCCATCCCCACGATCTGGGAGCTCAGGGAAGGGATGTGCTTCTGGATGTTTGACACAGGTGGGGGCATTTTGCCCCCAGCCCACAGAATGCACCAAGCAGGTTGCAATGTTGGATTACCAATGTTCTCTGAGATTTATGGGCTTACAAATCCTGACATACAGTTTTCCTTCCTTCTCTGACATCAGAGTAGCTCTGTTGGAGCAGGAACAAAGAATGTCACCTTTCTGGAAATTTTCTCCATACCTATTGGATACCACAAACTGCGCTTGCTGAGATGTTGTGTGCAGAGGTATATAATTTTGGTTTATACCGTATTTTTCCAATATCTAGACATTAGCATGCAGAAACCTGGAGCCTGGAATCATGTGTCAATGCACGGGGAAAAACGCCGCTGATTTCAACGCGTGAGATGCTCCCCATTATGACTCAAAGTGCAGCTCCTGTTAATGTGGTGAAGCTGTCAGGGACAAACCTTTTATTGCTCACAGGCTCAGAATTGAAGCAGGAATCTTAGACACCAGAAGAATATACGGGAGACTCTGAAGCCAGCACTGACCAGGGCTGCACAGTGTCCTTAACACACTAAGGTTCAAAAGGTTACGGTTTGTTATTTCTATTGGAAAAGACACATTTGAAGTTACCAATTTGTCTCTAGTTCGATCTATAAACATTTAGAACTTTCCAAGAAAGTGATTTCCTCCTGGCCTTGATAGAAGGTTGCTAAGCACACAGACAGGTGATGTATTTTCTCCTGGGCCGGCTGGCATGTGCGTCAGATGTGGAGACCATCTACTGATGCATAGGGCCCACAGGTGGGTAGCAGGTACAGGGCCCTCCAGTATCTCTCTGGCATCATGGGCAGGACAGCTGCACTAGGCTGCCATGCAGAGACAGGAAGACCCAAGACTGCATGCCTTTCCCCGGGGTGCACAGGGGATGCCTGGGGGGCAGTGAAGGAGTGCGGTGAGATTGGGAAGGAACAATAATAAAAACCACTGCATGTGGGATTCACACATGCCTGCCATTCTCTGAGGTGAGTGCTGGGGACTTCTTTATATATGGACAAGGAGAGTGAGTGAGTGCTTGGGTGAACCTGCTTGAGGGGCTGGGATGTGGAAGCAGGTGAGACACACCACAGCTCACCTGTGCTCAGGGTTGCCATGGAGTCTCCTCAAGGCTGCAGAAAGCCCTGGGCGTCCTGTCGGCTGGGGAATACATCTGGTGACTGTGTCTGTGCCTGTGTGTGGACATATATGTGTGTACACATGAGTGCATGTGTATGTATTTTTAAATTGATTTTTATTTTTAAAAATTTTATTTATTTTTTTGAGACAGAGAGAGAGAGATGGAGCACTAGGGCGTTGGGGGATAGGGGCAGAGGGAGAGGGAGAAGCAGAGTCCCTGCTGAGCAGGGAGTGCGATATGGGGCTCGATCCCAAGACCCTGGGATCATGGCCTGAGCTGAAGGCAAATGCTTAACTGACTGAGCCACCCAGGTGCCCCTACCTGTGCATATTTAGGTACTCTGAGTGTGCATAGATGTATGTGCTGTGTATACATGTGCATTGCATACCATGTACATGTGTGTAAAACTATACACTGTGTGCGTGTGTCTGTGCATACATTGTGTACTGTGCATATGTCTATGTGTAAAGTGCACACTGTTCATGTGTGAATGGGTGTGCATTGGGTACTATGTGCACATGCAAGTGCATAAACTGCAAACTGTATGCACGTGTGTAAAGTGCATACCTTATACACGTGTGTATGGGTGTGCAGTGTGTACTATGTGCATGTGCATACTGTGTGCACATGTGTAAACTGCACACTGTGCACATATATAGGTATGCATTGTGTACTACTTGCACATGCATTTATATGAACTGCACATTCTGCACGTGTGTATGGGTGCACATTGTGTACTGCTTACACATGTGTAAACTGCATACCTTGTGTATGTGCATAAAGAACACACTGTGTGCACATGTGTATGAGCATGCATTGTGTGTTGCATGCATGTGAATGTTTATAAACTGCACACAGTGTGCACGTGTCTTGGCGGGTATTGTGTACCGTGTGCAGATGCATGTGTGTAAACCGCACACTGTGTGCATGTGTATAAAGTGCATACTGTGTGCACATGTGTATGGGCATGCATTGTGTACTGTGCACATGTGTTTGTGCACGTAACTAGTAAGCAGTTCTGTGGTGTAGTGACAGCTTTTAGGGTCTGGGCTGAGTGTCTCAGGAATAACACGAGGGTGAGGGAAGTTGTCTCAGAGTTGTGTGGGTGCAGCACCCCTTTGCTCACGAGTCTGGTCCTGTAGAGGGCTAGCTTCTGTCTCTGACTGGAAGGAGACCAAGAGTGAAGGCAGGAGAAGCCACATGTCTGTGTCTCGGCAGCGTTTCCTGCAGGCCCGTGTCTCCCTTGTGTCCACTTGCCCCGACCAGCCTGTCAGGAGGGCGCCTTGGACCTGGTCAGGCTGCTGGTTGACACCTTGCCCCGCTGTGGCCACTGAGCTGCTCCCACTAAAGTGGGTCCTGTTCCTGCAGGACCCCCAGCGGCACTGTCTTTCCCTGCCCGCTCCTCTCTTCACTAAAACGATGGTTTCCCGGCAGAGCATCCTGAGAGCAGACAGCAGACCATGTCCTCCTGTGGGCATGTGCTCAGGTGGGCTCCCTCAAGGTACCCGGGCCTTGTGGGCTGGGAGCGGCAGGCTCCATGTGGCTGACACAGAGTCTGGGGTCAATGACTGCTGTACCAACCGCTACTGTCTCCTCAGACACACGAAAAGGGCCAGGCGTCCTCGTGCATGTGGCATGTGTCACCCCAGGCAGTGTCCACAGTGGCTTGTGGCATAGGCGACACTTCACGGCCAGCTTGCGGGGGCAGAAACGGGCTGACAGATGGGTACGGTGGTACCAAGGTCACACGGGCCGGGATGACAGTGGTCTTACGTCTCCTATCCTTGGGGGCCCAGGGGCCTGCTCTGTGTTCACACTGTTCTCCCGTGCCCTTGCTGTGACCTGGGCAGGGGCCGCATACACAGACTCATGTGCCCAAACCCAGACTTCTGCTGCATCGTCCCTGCGTGCCTGTGCTCACCAACCCGCAGACACCTTGGGCCCCTCCTTCAGCCTCCGGGGTGAGGTTGTTCGGTGTCCTGCGTGTCCCCTGAGCATATGTTCATGTCCTTTAGCTACCAGCCCTCTTGGCTGCAGCCTATGATGTCACACCTTACACATGTGTACCTCCCACACATAGTCCTGAGCTCCCTGGGGCCCTGAAGCCAGACCCAGGAGCCAGCATTGACCCTGCGCTGGCACTAAGCAGGTGGTGGAGTCGATGGAGGGATGAGGAAGTGGCTGTTTGGGTGGCATCTTCTTTGCTCACACATTTCCACATTTAATTAATTATTCCCATGGCTTGTTTATTGTGTCATTTGCAGCATCAGCCCCATCTTGCAGATAAGGAACCAACAGGGCCAAGGTGTGGGGATTCATTCACTTGCAGGCCCACAGAGACGCCCCCAAGTGTGATGAATCTGGACAACCCCCATGGGGCTGGTGTGGAGACCTCTGGTCCCACTGTCATCCCTCCTCCTGGCAGCTGCATGGAATCCATGTCCTTTGGCGGAAACAAAGGGCCCCGTTCCCCAGGAATGATGCTCTGGGAACATGGGCCAAAACCACCTAAAGTACTGTTTCTTAAAATGAACGCTGGCTGCCCCTGACAATTGGCCACGTGGAACAGCCCACAGCAGCCAGCCGTGGTGCGCGGGCCCAGATGAGAGATTACAGGGTGAGGGACGGGCAGCCAATCAAGGGATCGGATTGGCCGAGCCGTCCTAAGTGCTTTATAATTGTGTTTCTGAGGACTGTGGTTTAATGCCAGCCAAGGTTCCCTATTTTAAACTGTGTCACACAATTTAAAAGGACTGCCTCACGTCCTCTCCAACCTCGCATTATGTAAATTGTTAAGACTGTTATCCTGGGAGTTTGCTTTAGTTGCTGGCTGTTTTAAAATTCCATTTCTAAAAAAAAAAAAAAAAATGGAGACTAGGGAGAAAGAAAAGAAAACCACCCTCCTCCTCCTCCTCCAGCCGATTGGAGATAGAGCCCTGAAGCCTGGACGCTGGGCTCACTTGGAGTGGCACAGGCAGGCCTCCTGCAGACCACAGCCCCAGACCTTTGCTCACCTGGCTGGGGAGGGCTGGCGGCTCCCCCTCACACACAGGGCCTGGGTTTTCATAGCATTCAAAAGGGCTCCTGAGAAATCAGTGGTTGTGTTTGCAGCAAAGCCCTGGTGCCTGCTCTGGCCTTTCTCTGGAGGGCAGATTTGTGGCCAAGTAATTAAAGACCTTGGAGCATCTAACCTGCAAAGGAAGAGAGGAAGGGAGGACTTCTGTTCTGCCCAGCACATGTCCTTCCAGAGGTCTGAGGGGTCTTTGCAGAGACAGCCCCCATGCTGCTGACCTGCACCCCTACTGGCCACCTGCCCGATGGTGGGGGATGGGGTGGCCTGGCCTGTTGACACTCACTCTCCCTTCTTCACTTTCCTTGGGGGACCACCTCCCTCCACTCTGTTCCTGGTTCTCACCCGCAGGTAGAACAAGGCACATGGCCAGGGACCATCATCCTCTGGGCCACTCTGACTGGCCAGGCCTCGGTCATGTGACCCAGGGGACCCAGTGAGGCCTGAACTTGATGCCTAGCAACACCTGGGGGCCTGTTTCTTCCTGGTAGTCCTAAGCAGCCAGAGCTCAAGCCCGAGCCATGGAGGAGGTTTGTGGGAGAATGTAACAGAGAAAAGAGAGACACACAGGAGTACCCCAGGCCACAGGGGCTCCCAGGTCCCCCCAGCTGGCTTCTGAGTACGTGTCTCTTAGCTCAGAGGCCGCATCTGGTGGCAGACATTCTTGCTTCTATGTGGCAGCACTGTCACCTCCTGGATGAGGCCCGGCCTACAGTCACGCATGTACCTCGAACCCCTGCTTTGGTGCCTTGGAGCTTGGCTGGCGTCAAAAACTCATTTCCTCAATTTTGAGGAAAAGCCAATGTGAAAGAACTAGCACTACCTCCTGCAGAATGGGTTCTGGGGATAGAGATGTTCAAAACCCGAAGATGATCCGGAAACCTGCCCTGCCCCCTCTGGGCATGCCCCGTGGGAACACTGCAGGGTCAGAAAATCCCACTGTTGTGGCTGAACATGAGTGTTCTGGATGCTGTCTTTGAGTTTGAATGGGTACGGTCCAGCCTGAGTGGGCCCCATGGGGATACAAGAGAAGTAGGAGCAACAATCCTCCTTCTGCATGAATGTAGGTCCCAACGGGAAATAACTGTTCACACAAAGCGAGAGTGTGAAAGCGTAGCACACAAGTGCCACGGGCCTGCCTGTGCCTGCTTAGGGCAGGACTGGGTACGTGTCCGTGCCTCGGCTGCTTTGCACTGCCTCATGCAGCCTGAGGACTCACTATGACCTCAGTTATTGGAAACAAGGACAATACTTGTAAGTGGAACCGCCAGACACTGTTGACATCTGGTTTTCCTGCGGATCTGGTACGAATATGATGAAAATTAGTTGGAGAGCCTTGCTGATTGCCTGTCTTGTAGAGTTAGCATCCTGTGAAATAAAAGAAATGGAGGACAGGTAAAGACAGACCATTTGTCTTTCCACAGCATGAGCACGAGACTTCCTCTACCTCTCTCAGGGTCTGGTGGGAGGCTCAGGTGTAGCCGCGGTCCTCAGTGGTCAGGAGGCACAGGGCTGCTTGGGCACATGCTCCCCAAGGGTGGGTGCGAGGTAAAGGCCCAGCCGGAGTCTGGAGACCCCCGGGACCCACTTTGGGGGAGCCAGTGTGGGGTGCCCACAGGAGGCGGTGCTGTGATGGGAGTGTTGTGAGCTTGGTGTGTCCACTGTGGCCAGCAGCAGGCCTGCCCAGCTGAGGGGGTGGCTGAGAGCCCGTCCTGGCCCCTCCACCTGTGCCTGGTCACAGGGAGGGGCGTTGCCCCTGGGCCGGAGGGGAGGACCCCACATGCCCACTGAAGAGGCACACTGCTGGAATTACAGGTTCTGAACAGGTGACTTCCTCCTTCGAATTACCACCGTATTCCATTTGTCCTTTTTAATTTTTTTAAATGAGGCACAAATGCTCTCAATTTTGCTCTGGAGTGGTCTTAGGCTAATTTCCAGGGAAGCAGTTAATAACAATCTTTGAGAAGAAGGCCTGTGGGGATACCTTGGGAGGCAGGAGACAAAAAGTGTCCGGTGCCATCTAGGTGTGTTTCCTGGGCTGATGACAGGGAAGCAGGGAAGGGCATGAGCAAGCGCAGAGCATACGGGAGGGAGGGGTGTGCACACTGCGCTGACTGCTTACCTGACCTTGGCACTTGGGAGCTCTGTGACTTTAGCCACGGAGGTGTCACTTCCCTGGACTTCCATGTCAACACTGAGAACAGGAAATTGCTTTATTATTATGCTAAACTGGCCTGTTGTTTGGATCCCAGGAATGGTTAATGAAAGTGGCTGCAATGTAAAGTATGAAAGACAAAGTGCCACGAAAGGCTGTTATCGTCAACAGCCCACATAATTTGTGCTGTTATTAGGGACAATTTGTGACTTTTTAAAAATCAAGTGGTCCAAATGTCAAATGGGGAAAACATTAGTTAAAACATCTAGGAGTAATGAAAGATTTAGAATGGGAAGAAATCCAAAGAGATTCAAACATTTCTATTTTAATTCACTATTTTTTAGTGGTTTAATGCCAGCCAAGGTTCCCTATTTTAAACTGTGTCACACAAACTCCCATCCTGCGTTTAGTGGGCATCTCCTCATGCCCCTGTGGCGGCCTGCTCCCCTTCCTCCGCCGTGTGCTGGCTGGGAGAAACGAGACACGCTCCACAAAAAGGGATTTCTAAGAAAAGCGTGTCTTTGCCTCCCTCTGGCCCCTTCACCTGGACTCTCACTGTCTTCGGGCAAAACAGTGTTTGAAAACCTTGGGGGCTGTCACCAGGTGAGCAGTTCTCCAGACAGGAGGACAAGACTTCAAGGCGAGGGAGAATTGCCTGAGAGCGGTTTACAACGTGTTCATGACTTCAACCAAGACTTCAAAGTGTTGTGTGGAAAGCTGCCAAATGACAGATACTTTTATAAATTCACAAGGTGGAAGGGATTGAGCCATTCACCCCATCCACATGCTCATCCAGGTGAGCATCTGCTGGGCACTGAACCACTCTCAAAGCTTGGAATCACATTGGGAATTGGCACATGCTCTTCCCATCAACTATGACTTTTGCCCAGGACTTGCTTTTTATCACAGTGACTGCTGAACAGCCAGCTGTGCAAACATGCCATCGTCAGGAGGAACGGGGCACAATCTACATTGAAGCACAAGGTGCCTGGGGCTGACAGTTACTTTGCAGGTACAACAGATGCCAGGCATATCCCTTGAACATGTGTCCTGTGGGGTCACTGTGGCAACCCTGGGCACCCCAGCACACACTTTGGGAACCGCAGCTGTAGACAATGCTATGCACATGGTGTGTGGTTTTCAGATGGTCTGTTTTCCCAAATTATTTGTTGGTTTACAGTAAATGCAGAAATTGAGGAAAGCTTAAAACACGTGATGGCTCCTGATTAGAACTCATGTTTTATTGTTTGCTTTTTATTTTCTAGCAATGTATTTAACTCAGGTCTTCAATGGGTTAAAGAACAAACTGGTACCTTCCCACAGACTGAGAGGCACCATCCTAGGGCATCAGTCTAATGGGGATACCATACACAAAACAGGTGCTTTCCAAAATCTGAAATGAAAACCCATGTAGCACGATTCTTAAATCACCACAAGTAGAAGAAGCAATGATAAACCCCTAAGAGGTCCATGAACGAGAAACTGCTAGTTGGGTCCTGGGATATTTATTAAGCCACAAGTACCTTTGGGAATATATTAAGAAGTTTTTTGCACCATAAGATGAAGCTTCAGTTTTATTGCACAAAACATTTGGGTGACATGGACTCGTTGTCCAGTGTTTGGTTTCCTGCCTCCCGTCCTCGGTCATCGCTGTCAGGTGGAAATGCAGCCTGTCCTTGAGTGCAGAGACCCCTGCGGTCAATCACTTCTCAGTACTAAACGCTTGTCTTGGTCACCCGTCCTTAACATGGCCTGAGTAAGAAATCACTAGAGTGATTGTGTAATGGACCTTTTTTGTTCGGAATGGGGGAATGGCCTTTTTTGAATGAGCTTCAAAGAGTGTAAGACAAAGGCAAAGGGAAACAACAGTGTCCAAGGTGTGGTAGAGCAGAATTTCTTTCCACACTGGCTAATTGGAACATTATAGCTGCAGAAACCGTTATAAATTAGGAGCGTTCACAGAATTTACAGCCAAAAGGAATTACACAGAAGTGTAATTAATTTATCCTCTGGCTTTCCGTGCCTCACTTCTAATCTTGTCCCGCGCGGATTGGTGGTGTGCAGCGAGGTGGAGGGATGTTGAGTAAATACGAAGTGCATTGTGTGGTTGAGTCATTCTCACAAGGCAAATGCGCTTGTATTATTTTAGAGCTGTTTTCTGAAAGTGAGGTTCGTGCTGGGTTGGGTGGGGGCAACCAGGAGAGTCAGAGCTGGAGCCAGGGGCTCCATCTCAGAAGGGGGTGCTGTAACCTCAGGGCTCCTGCTGGTGGGTATACACAGAAGCCGACATTTTAAGGGGAAAGTGTGTATTCTCCTGAGTGCTCTTTTCTCCCTTGACTATTTTGTCTTTTTGTTGGTTTGTGCTTTTGATGTTAAAAACAGGATGGATAATATTTGTGATGCCAACGAGCAGCCTCTGTCTTCTCTTCACAGAGAGAGAGTTTCAACTTTTGAATTTTAAAAGTTGTTTGGTTCGGAAAAGGTTTCCAGGATGCAGAAGAGCAGACAGTTGCCACCAGAGCCAGATGTCCACGCATTTTGTGTGTATGCAATCTGTCCACTTCTGAATCTTCCAGCTCTAAGAATATCCCAAATATTTGATCCATTAAAAAAAAAAGATCGTAAGTATATGCCCAATGAAATTAAATCCAGTGCTACAGTACACTGAATTCATTTACATCCTGATTTTGTAAGTGCTATTTGATATTTAGAAAGCTTTTCATCCTTGTGTTACAAACCTCTGAAAATCAGGGCTCTGAATCTGGCTCTCAATAGGAGAATTTAAGTGTCAAAGATCGAGATCATTTCAAAACAGATTCCTAAGTCGGCATAATGGATCTCTTGCACGTGAGATAAAGTGAATTGTTTTTTCTTTTTCTAGATTGGAAATCCTGTTTGTGTGTGTCTTTAAAATGAAAATAAAAAGTTTTTGCTCTATTTTTAGAATTCTTCACATAGAAGATTCATGTCACAATGTCCAGATCTCAGCCCTAAAGTGAATACACTTTTTTTTAGTTCAGAAAGTGATGAAATAAAGCTATCATCTAAAATTTTTTCATATGTTAGACAGCAGGAGAATACCCGTTCTCTAGTCCAAAATGGAATTATTGCCAATAAGGATGTTATTATTTATTTACAAACCAAGAAGTACCTTGACCCATTTAAAGAAGAAATGTACAAGTAGTTCTGTAAATCAGAAAAGGGTCCTGATGGAGCCTTCCATCCCGGTTGTGACGAGCACGTTCCTAAGGCTTGCCCACCGTGTGCTGACTCTTGGGAGTTCCTAATGCCCAGCTGTGGCCGGGTGCAGAGTTCGGGTGTTGAGGCTGCTCTGTGAGGGTCTGTTTGCCTGCAGACCCTGCAATCGGACCCCGTGACTCCAGAGCAGCTTCTCTGTTAATTCTTGTCAGTCTCTTGTAAAGGGATTTGCTTGTTCAGTTGCTTTTAAATTGGGCATTTTGGGGTGATGGTCCAGGAAGGGTGTGGGTGGTTCTCCACCTCAGAAGGTCTCGGGGGAGACGATGAACTAGAAGGAAAGCTGTGGTCTGCAGGGCACCTCTGAGATGCTCCACTCCTCCCTTTACAAATGAAGAAATTCAGGCTCAGTGGACCAAGCACTGACACCTGCCTACACCGAACCGTGTGATCTGAAACAGTTACACTTAGAATCTTATTGATGGTTATGTGTGTGTGATGTAGCAGGGCTTCCTCCTGGAAAGTCTGTCATTTAATTGGTGCCATCTTGAAATTAATGATGACTTAGACCCTTTGAACCATGAGAATAATGTTCACTTCTGCTTTATTCACCAAAGTGTATCCAGTCCCTAGCCAATCAACTCATGAGAAGACATACAAAAACTGGGTACAGATTTGGCAAATGTAATCCAGCTGCTCATTTTAAAATGATAACCTGCTCGACCAAGTTGGAATTGACTCAGGAATCCAAGAGTTCTCTCACCTTAGGAAATTATATGGATATAATCCACCTTACTTACAGAATAAAAAAGCACACAATTATCATAACAGAGCAGGAAACTTACTTGGCAGTCATGATCTCAGTAATGCCAAACCTTTCACTACACAGGGAATAGAGAACATCTTCCTAACCTAGTTCAGCGTTGGTATCAAAAGCCTCCAGTAACTATCATTCCTAACAGTAAAATATTTGAAACTTCTATCTTTAAAATCATTTATAAATAAGGATGCCAGCTATCGATAATTCTATGCAATGCCATACCTAAAGTCCTACCTACTATAGTAGGTCAAGAAAGGAAAGAAAAATTTAAGGATTGATAAGGAAAATTATATTAAGAAACACTGTCAAAATTTGCAGACAACAGGATTATCCACACGCAAAACCCTAGCAGAAGGCACAGATACTTTTATTTAACAAAATGGGTAAGCAGGGTTGAATAATCACAATCAAAATCACAGTACAAAAGACAATGGAATTTTTATTCACCAGCAAACTATAAGTAGAAAATATGGTTTTCAAAATGAGACCAATTAAATAGAAGCTACAACCTGCCATGGCCACTGGTAATATTCACCATGTATTTCTAATTCTTTTCCCAGGCACATAGGATTGTCCTTCAATCTCCATTAATTTAGGAATGGCCACATGAGCAGAACGGACGTATATTAGGACCCAGTGTGCAATTCTCACCCATCCTTGGTGGTGTCAGCATCACTTGGCATGGCTGCTGCCCCATCCACCTGGGTCCCAGCAAGAACAGAATCACCAGCCAGCTTCGGTAGCCAAGTAACAAGAATGAGAAATAAACATCTTACTTAATTACATCTGCAAAGACCTCATTTCCAAATAAGGTCACATTCACAAGTTCTGAAAATAAGACCATCAACATATCTTTTTCTGGGGATACAATTCCCACCCCCGCAACAGTGGTATTGTCTGCATTTGGCAAAATATTACAATAGAGAGATGAGCTCAGAGAAGTATTGGCTCATTTGTGAGCAGGAATCAAGGGAGGGTGGAAAATCCACAAATTCATTAACTTGTAGGATGAAAGAAGACAAGGCTTCTCACCCAAATAGTAAAAAATTAACTTGGAAATCTTTGAACCACTCATACTGTTTGGGTTTCAGTTCTTCAGCTAAGATCACACCAAAGTATGGTCATTATACCCTCTGTTAAAGCTTATGAATGGGTTAAGCTGTAAGGGGACCTCTGGGTTCAGAGTAGCCAAAATGGCTGTTGGATGAGAATGGCGTGTGGCTCTCCCCGCAGGCCCAGGACACCACCAGGCAGGTTAGCAGAGAAGACATAAGGTATGAAAACAAGAAATAGAGCAAATCAGAAAGGTGAGTCTAGATAAGAACAGATACACAAGTCTTAGCATATGTAGCTAACTGAGATCAAGTAGAGAAAAAGCTAACAGAGCTTCTGAACACTACCAGCCCAGGCTGAAAGAGGACTCAAGGTGATCTTTGGGTCCCATCATCTATGAACAAGGAGACTTGGAGTATATATCTCTCTGGATATATATCTCTATATCATATCTTTGATATGAGCAAATATGGCCAAAGAGGAAGAGGGAAAAGGAAGATCTTCTAGAAGGAGGGCCAAATGTCGGGAAAACACTGAACCAGAAACCATAGCCAGGAGCCGAATCAGGACCTAATCAAGAGACGTTACACGCACCCAGAGCAGGGAATCATGGCGATTTTACAGGCCTGTGGATCCTCATTCTGAATGGGCCTACAGATTCTGGTTACCTTGTTCCTGCTCGACTGCCGTGGACTAGGTATGTAACAAGCAGATAACTAGGTTGTTCAGATCCTGGGCTCTGGTCCAAGAGGAGCCTGATGTGGATCTGATGAAGAAACAGGACCTCACTCCTTGATTGACACGAAGACAGGAAGCCCCAATGGTGGTGGCTGTGTTCTGCATGAGGGAGGAGAAACACAACTACTTGATGACTAGAAATATAAATTTTGAGAGAAGTTAGTGTTATGCACCAAATATTTCCCATCTCCACCTAGATCGACAGAGGTGGGCTCCGTCAGATGATTCAGCCAAGGAAACATGAGTGGAAATGACATTTCCTCCAGAGAGAAGGTGCATGAGCTAGTGAGTGGCTCACCACCACAAGGTGGGTCTTCACTGCCATTCTGGGTTGCAGAGCGAGGAGGGAAGCCATAGCTAGCCTGTAGTGGGCACGTAGCAAAAGTAAGAAATAAACTTTATCACTTGAAGTCCCTGAAATCTTGAGTATGTTTGTTACCACAGCATGACCCAGGCTACATTAAATAGTATAATTCCCAGGAATAAATCAACAAATGATGTGAAACTATTTGGTCTCAAACTACAGAACTCTTTCAAGTGACATTGATATGACCAAGTAAATACTCACAGTTATCAAGACTCAGTATCATACAGATGCCCATTACCCTCATTCAGATCTTTAGATTCAATGCTTTTATAATCAATATCTTAATAAGGACATTTGAAGGAATTGTCAAGGCTTAAGAATGACCAAGATATTTGTAAATAAGAATATAAATAAGGAGGGTCAGCATAGGCCTCCCAGACACCCAGACTCATGAAGTAGGCATGGCTCAGTCAGGAAGCTGCTAAGGATGTTACGAGGTAAGGAATTTGTTAGATGAAGAAGACTTAACACCTCTGCAGGAGAAGCTGAGGAACAGGGAGTTCAGAGCAGAAGCTGGAGATCCGGAGTGAAGTGGCTCACCAATCTCCCCAAGTGCTGATACAGGAATCGAGTCCGGGAGCCAGGCGCAGCCAGGGCAGCGAGGTTGCCCCGGGCTAGACTGCCATGGGGAAGTGTGGGCACCGGCGCAGATGGCACACACCCATGGCTCCTGCCTGTCCCGGGGCCAGGTGGGCAGGGCCAGCCCATAGGGGGAGAGCGTTCAGCAGTGCCCACACCTCTGTGTCCATCCCCACGGCAACTAGCATGACCTATAGGGTGTCCAGGGGGCTGCTTCTGCCATCCACACCTCTAAATTCCTCCTGTGACAGCCCTGCCTCAAAACCGTGCAAGATGGGGGATTCTAAAAATCCAGTTTAATCAAACTAACAACTGCAGGTTTTATTAAGTTAAAATAATTAAGACAGCAAGACACTTATGTGGAAATGGAAAAATTCAGAAGAGAGAACCCAGAAGCAAATTGAGGACACAGGGAACTCAGTCCTATTTAGCAGAAGGTCCCTGGCAACCACATAGAGAAGAAGAAGAAGAATGTGGGTTCCTTGCCCTATAAGCAAGAATTACTTCTGGATGGATTAAAGGTTTTTATGTCAAAGGCAAAACGTTCAGAAGAAAATATGGGAGAGTCTTTTTATGTCCTTAGGGTAGAAAAATGTTTCTGAAACAAAACATAGAAGTTATTAATCATGAAAGGGGCATAGGGGGCATCTGGGTGGCTCGGTCAGTTAAGTGACTGACTCTTGATCTCATCTCAGGTCATGATCTCAGGGTCAAGAGGTCGAGCCTGTGTCCAGCTCCCCGATGGGTGTGGAGCCTGCTTGAGATTCTCTCTCCCTGTCCCTCTGCCCCTCCCCCCACCAAAAGGATTCAGTGGGGCTGTTTCCATACTGATTATTCTCAGACATGGAGAAGGGCCTCATGTGGCTCTGAGTCAGGGATGGGGTCACCCCATTCATGAAGCCACTGCAGTGGATACAATGTTACAGAGGTAACAGGAGGTTCAGGTGGCAGCCACCAATTGCTCTTCCTAAAAACTGGTGGTAAGCCTCAACCCGTGTGTGTGGTGGAGCCTGGCCGGCCCTGCAGTCTGCCGGTTGCCTCTGCACCGCGTGGAGAGGGCCTCCATTCGGGAACAGAGTGGCCACTCTCTGAGGGTCAGTCTGCAGGGCTCCTGGAAGAGCGTTACCTCTTGGGGGCAGTGTCCTTCAAGGCCTGTACCAGTGGAAAGTTTTTACCGTGGGGAAAGTCACTTTCTGCTGAGAGCGGCACCCCCTGAAGGCTCCCTCGCAGGCAGAGGCACCTCCCCATGGGCCCTACAAGCTCCCTTCTGTAGCAGTGGCTTGGGATGGCACCGTTCACCGTCCCGCTGTCTTATTCCAGGGGCGGTCCTGAGACCGTTGGCCGTATAGGAGACCACAATGTGTGCATGTAGGATGGACAAGTCAGGGCTGGCTCTGGGGTACTCCATGACAAGTATGCTGTACGCCATTGGTATTTTCAGGACTCAGGGTCCTAGGAGGCATAAAGCAGGTGCAGGGCACTGTAGGCATGTCCCAGCTGGTCTCCAGAGGCAGCAGCAAGAAAGGACAACAGAGGGTTTGGCCAGATGCTCAATTCAGAGCACTCGAGTGGGTGTGTGTGCAGATGGGTGGAGCAGGGACACAAACCCAGGAGTTATGAGCGCATCTGACTTACTGTCTTTCCCCAGTAAGGAAGGCCTGAGCAGGGCACCTTCCAAATCATGTTTCTTATTTCTCTCACTTCCCGTTTCATACACCTTTTGCTTCAACAGGGAACTCGGGGCCTGGCACAGAATGGGTGTGCAGTCCAGTGTGTGTAAGAGTGTTCTGGTGAGGAAGACACCTGGGCCATGCATAGCTGATGCAGCACTGACCTGTGGCCTAGGGATGCAGGTGGCTGGACCCACCTTGGCAGATTTGCTAAGATAGCCTACACTCTCCTGCTGGTCCATGTACCCATCCTGATCTTTTCACGTCACAGCACATCGAAAGCTCTTGAAGTTGTCCAAGTGCTAGATGGCAGAGAGGACTTGGCTAACCTTGGGGGCGGGGGGTGTGCAGGATGGGAGTCTATGGGGGAGGCATCTGCAGAATCAGCAGAAGTGTGTCACCGTGATTGCTCCTGGCATCCTACCCCCATGCTGACGGGGAGACCTTGATGGGATAGTGTGACGTGACGTCGCATCACTGGGATCTCCCCTGGGCTCTCTTGACACACTCTCATACACCCTAGGAAAGCCTCCCATGGGTGTGGCTGCAAGATGGCGACCCTAGGGGTGCTTCCTGCCCACTCAACAAGGACTAGGCAGGCTGAGGAAGGTCCTGTGCATGGAATGGCCACAGCCAGGCTACTGAGGGTGCATCTGCCAAAACTGTCAACAAAGCTTTAGTTCAGAGAATTATCTCAGGATGTAAGTTCCCTCCCAACATGCACAAAATGGTTCTGGACATCCCACCTGGGGTCTGATCGCATTAGTGCCTGGGTAACATATTCTAGCAGAAGCTTACCTGGGTGCTGCATAGGGTAAGGTGTTTCACAGGGGCCTTATTTTTCTTAGCAAACGTGTTGATTGACTTCTTAAACTTTAGAATATTTTCTGATATGGAAAAATCCATTGGTGGAATACTTTTGCAAATGCTCAATTCCTAAAGAGAGGGACACTAGGTAGCATTTCTGAGCAGTTGCCATGTTATCGAGCATGTACAGTACCTATCCTCAAACACCCGTGGGGTAGACACCCTGACTAGCCTCACGTAACGAAGGAATCAGGAACTTGAACAGCATGCCCATGTCACACAGCAAGCACACAGAGTTGGGTCTGGTTTCAAAAATTATGGTTAATCCTCATTATTCTTCTGTCATATTTGTCCAAACATGAAATGCACACCTTTTCAGGATCTCAAAACTCAATGATGATAACACAGTTATGGTTGTGAGCACTCAGCAGTTTAGGAAGTTCTAAAGCACATTCTTTCTTTTACTGAAGACTAGAAATGGTCTTGAGAGGCAGGTGGCACTGCCATTTCCTGAGGGCGTGTGAGAAGTCACTTAAGGTCACGTTATGAGGTGACCACCATCCGGTCCTGTGTCTCTCGTCTCGTGCTCAGGACACTGTATTGTGTGTGGGGCTTGGAACCCACAGCACCGAGTGTGGAGACTTCATGGAAGCCAAGCTCCTGGAAGCACACGCACAAGGTGAACGCCAGGCCAGCGGCCCCAGAGGGCCTCTGTGACAGTGGCAGTGAGTATGCTGATGAGCATGACCTGCCAACACTGGCCTGAGGTCTTTGAATGATGCAGGTAAAAATGATTCATATGAGAAAAAAGCAGAAGTATATAGTGTGCTGTGTCTCAAACATTCTTTACATCAACAAAATCTGGCCACCGTTTTCAACAAGACACACGAGGATTATATTTGTTCATTTTCCTTCGGTGGCCGAAGCATTTCTGGTGTTGACCGCTTGTGAGACAGTGACTCCAAGTCACTCTATGGGCTCTGTTTTCACCATCGGGAGGAGGTGGGGAGGGGTTTTAACGTCATATGTAAAGTATTGTCTTTGGGTGTGAAACGGGGGATCCCTGGTGGGGGCACATCCAGATGGAGCACCGACATCCCCATTGTTTGGGGGACCTCCACAGGAAAAAGAAACCAACGTCAGAAATACAAAATTAGGAGCAAATGTGAAGATTTGTTTGGAATGACAAAGGAAGCCGTGGCACATTTTAACACTCGGATGAACACCTCAGATGTCATCAGAACAAGGCGAACATGGCTGTAGGCACCCCCCTATAATGCCCGACTCCCCCGTGTCTGGCTCCACATTCTGGCATTTCCCACACAGAGAAGAGGAATGTGGTTCAGTCTTTACTCTTTCAGGTCAGTCCAACTTTGTTTTGAATTGTTGGTCACCTAGAAAATGTTCTGTTGACAACCAGCGCTTGGTATACCACCTGAATCTTTTGAAGACTGCTAGCAAATCTGGGGCAGACCCTCTGTCAATTTCTTTCCTGAAGCCATATGATTTCGGGCAATTTTAGGCTTCTTATCCTGTGTAGAATCCTAACCATTCCTTGAGTTGACAATTGTCAGCACCTTGGCCACCTGTGCTGTCCTTGCATTAAGGAATGAACTGTGGACCTCACAGAAGGTCTACTAATCTGAGTGATGTGAGTCCCAGGGACATCCCAGCATCTGGCATGAGGACGGTGACGTGGGGGACTGGGTGAGGACAAACAGAATCTGATGGGCTAACGTCTTCCTTTGCAAACTGTACGAGGACATCCAACCATGCGAACACAGGCTTGGGCACCTCCCCAGCCTTGGATGCGATGACCCTGCGAGCTCAAGCTTTACCAGCCCCTGGTGAGTCTCCCTGAGTTGCTGTCAGGCAGGGGCAGCTCTGAGCAGCACAGGGCCTCCCCTCATCCCAGCCACACCCCCAGGGCGTCCCCACGAGCTGAGCAGCTAACAGTGCTGTGCCTGATCTGTGAGGAACAGGGAGCAGGTTTGAGGTAACACCTCTCTTGTCTGAGTGCTCCGCTGGACTCACAACCATCCGCCCATCCATCTGCTGAGGGCAAATAAAATCCCTTAAATTGGGTGCACACCGACTCCAAAGGTAGAGCTTACCTGTCACTCTTCTGGAGAATGCAAAACAATTTCTACACTGCTTTGGTGTTAGGAGTTTAACAACCAGATGGGTGTAAACTCCTAACACCTCATGGATGGAAATAAATACAGAAATGACTATCTCATCAGCTTTGGAAAGGAAGATACACCTTGGCCAAGTTTGTCATGCATGTTACTTATTGATAGCAGTTTATTCTCCTACTCCCTGAAGATCAAGCAGGGAGGTAGGAGTAGCTTTGCAGGCACGGTGTAAAGATCAGAAAGCAACACCAGCAGGCACGACTGTGGCCCAGACCTCTCACGGTGATGCCATGTACAGCAGCTCTGGTGAGATCTGCCCCTCGTGGGCTCCACGTGCATGCTCCTGCCTCCCAGCTTCTCCTTCTCCATTCTGAGAGGTCTGAGGTAGGCCTGCTATCTGCACCAGGGTGAGTTTCTCTGATGATTTTCCCTATACCAGGGATGTGACAGTGCTGGAGGCTTTCCCCAGGGATTGGCAGAAACTGGGTTTCAAAATCTACCAGTCCTTTTAGTGGTGCATAAACGGTCAGCGGCAATTGGAAATTCCACACCATAGGACACAGGCCTCTTAGGCCAAGGATCATTGCCTAGATTGATTTGCTAAGCCCGGGCCTCTCTAGCAGACAGGCTCGGAGTGGCATGAAGGCCAGAGACTGCGAGAACTCGCACATCTGCTGCCTTCCTGCCGACCTCCAGCATGGCTTCGATCTGCAGGCAGGTGCAGCACCCGGCACGCCAGCCCGACAGCCCTCTGCACCTCTGCACAGCAAGGCAGTGTGTAGGATGGAGCAGCCACTGCAAGGGGAGCAGGGAAAAATGGCAGAGAGAGAGAAGCAGGGGAATGTGAGCATAATGGTCATTTACATTAATTTCTCTTCAGCAATGGAGGCTTGGAGTAAAGAAAAATTGCATCAGAAATTATAATTCTGAACATGAAACAATGGTTAATATTGCATTCTTTGGAGAAGGAGGTATGCAAAAAAATCACGAACATTTCAGGGGACTATTTTCCTCTTATAAAGCTTATTCTTATAATATTACTGCATTTCAAAAAAATACAATTTTAGAAAAAAAATGAACTATAGCTCTTTGCAGTGATAGGCGACAGGTCAGAAAAGCATTTCAGAATAATTTTACACCTTTTAACCTTAAAAAATACTTTGCTGACAATTGAGAAAGGGCTTTAAAAGAAGCTCTGATAGGCATCGTCACAGCGGGGTTGCCATGTCCCATCACCGCACGGAGCTTCTGCATAATGCACCCTGTAATAAGGAGCGCACTGCACATCACAGGCTGGGGAGCCATGAGACTGATCCTCGCCAAGAGCCGCTATTAATCATGACACTGAAAGTTTGTTATATAAAACTCTCGGGAAGACAGAGGGAAGTAAACTGTTTAAAATTTTGATTTGAGCCAGGAAATAACTACTTTGTCATAGGATTTTGTCTGCATTTGAATATATACTTAGTATTCTCTGTTTTTCATTTCTGCTCAAGCTTGGACAGTCTCGTGAAATGAAAACCCTGCGATGTTTGGTTAATGAGTGGCACCTTCCGCGATGCTGTTGCTGCCAGTGGTAATTGTTAGCTGTTGTAACAATTACAGGTGATAATTATGAACGCTAATATGATGGCTGATAGTTCAGCGTTTCTCAGCTATGAATCCTGTGCAAACTTAGGGGAAACTCAACAATATTTCACTGCAACAAAATCAAAAACCATCCATCAGGGAAAGATATACTCTCGGGTCTTTGTCGATGCCTTGCATAACAGGAATATCTGAGTCAGGGAGCACTCAGCCTCCGGTGGCGGGGGGAGGACAGGGGAGACAGTGGGTTTCTGGTGATTTTCAAAAATCAGAGAGAAGGTGAGGGGAAGGAGTGGGGGGAGCCGTGCTTCTGAGCCAGTTCTCTGCTGGGGAGCCTCTGTGATGTTCACAGTTGTCCTGGGCGTCGCTGTGCGCTGGGCTCTCACGGAGAGCGGCCGAGTTCTTGCCAGGGCACAGGTCCCTCCGCCCATGGGGTCGGTGTCACTTGAGCAGAACCTCGCTCAGGGCAGGCTGTGATGAGCTTCTCCACATGAAGCCTTGTCATTGCAGAGACAGCCACAGCCAGGCAGGAAGCCCCCGCACCTCTGGGTCCTCCTTGAATGGCTCTCAGCGGGGCACACAGAACGGGTCCAGGTGCCTCTTGCTTTTGTTTTATGTTGTCTTGCAGTTACTCTTTTTCTTCTTTCTTTTCCTATTTGGATGGCAAAGTGTCTTTCAGGTCAGGCGGGACTTTTCTGGAGCAACTTATTTTGGCTTCCCGTGCTCAGTCTCGGGGCAGTACGCCCTTGGGGATGTTGTGCGTCCCCTGTGGCACCCTTCCCCCTCACCCTGTGTCCACAGATGCTCATGGCCACCTGCAGTACCTGGCTGGGCATGTTCTCAAGGACAAGCGCTTGGCTTTTCTTTGGCCACTGACTCAGTTTACCAGGGCTCTGTAGACTTGAACACAGAAGAGAGCAAGGCAGGTGGGCGGGGTGCCTTCCCAGAGCCTGGAGCCAGAGGCCACAGGACCGCTCCTGTGTGCGGCGGGAAGGGTGGCTTCCCTGTGGTCTGGTTTTGCTGCTAAGAGGAGAGCAACAAAGATCAGATCCAGGGTTTCATAATACGATCAGAAATTGTTCTCTATTTCTTATGTTACAATTTAATAGATCATTTTATGTGCTGTTTTTTTTTTTTTAATCAGGATCAGGCAGTTTTTTAATTCCTTAAATGACTCTATCACACCCCAAACAGATTGCATGTGATTGCTATTGAATATTCTCTATAGCTTGGCTTGCATGTGCTTTGGCCAAGCCTGGAGACTTGTCTTCATGGAGACATCAATGACTAAGTGGCCCACACTGGCAGTGCTGACCGCGTGGGGGCCCTGTGGGGCTCCTCCCCCAGCCACAGGTTCAAGAGCAAGGACAGGAAGTCGTGCAGCTCCAGGGTTCACACCGCTGGTGTTGGCCAATGCCCGCTGGCGGTCATTACCGCTTCTCAGGAATAATCCATTAATTTCCCTAGAACTGTCCAGGAGTCTGAGATCCACCTGTGCATGCCCCATGCACACACATGCACCAGGCACACATGTGCACCATGCACACACATGTACATCATGGGCATATGCACACACGCCACACACATATGTACCCTCCCACATGCACCATTCACACATGTGCACCATGCACACACGCATACCATGCACATATGCACACACACACCACGCACACATGCATACCACACTCACATGTGCACACATATACCACCATGCACACACATGTGCACCAGGCACATAGACACACCATGCACATATGCACGTGCACCATGCACATGGGTGCACATACCACGCACCTGTGAACACACTTCACACACACACACACTTATGCACATACCTGTGAGCACATGTGCACACACACGTGCTAACACATGCACACACCTACAAGCACTGTGTGCACCACCCACACACTTGCACAATGCACACCTGCATGCACCTGCAAACACACATGAGCACATATGAGTGCATACCACATGCACATACTTGTAGCATGCATACCTGCAAGCACACGTGTGCACACCACACATACATACACTACACACGTGCACACACATATACCACACACCCCTGTGAACACATCCCTGATAAGAAGCTCTTTCCTGACCTGCAGAGGCTTCAATGCTACCTTTTCTTCGTGGAGCATGTTGGGAGCCCCACACTCTGCTGCTTGCCCAGTGTGGTCAAGTGGCAGTCACACCAGTTAGTTCTGTCCTAAGATGTTTATTTTCCAAAGAAATGAAAACGATGCGTTGTGCTCCATGCCTCTTATCTGCGGATTCCCAAATCCTAGAAAACATCAATGTATTCTCACAGTTTTCTTGTCTCAGGAACAATGTGCCCTATTATTAATGAGGACACAGGAGGACAATAGTTTGTGGCTCTTCCCTTATGTAAGGCTAAGCGCCAAATAACTGGCAACTGACCAAGAAGGAAGGAGGAAGCTCCAGTTGGTGACCCATTCTTGTGTTGGCTGCCCACCTGCAGGGTGCTCACAAAACTCACACCATCCTGTCTGCATACCTCCTTGTGGTGCGGGAAGGGACAGCCTGTGATAGATCTGACTGAACTTCCTCATGCAAAATGCAAGATTTCAGGTGCAGACGCTTCGGGGGTCCATTTTGTTGGCTAACTGCCTAGTTCTGAGAGGGTCACCTGGTCACATGGTGCACTTGCAGAGGTGGGGTGCTGGCAGGGGACAGCTGACCGGAGGCTCTCCCCCCACTTCCCTTGTCCCCTACATCTTGCCCATTGTGTGCCGTATTTCTGTACTTTGAAAGTGACACTATCACTGGTAAACTTTCTCTTTTTTGTACTCTTTCTTTGCATTTTTCCAAATGTATTTTTAAAAGCATCAATTACTTTTAGGTTTTAGTATTTTTAACTAATAGAAAAATCATAAGAGAATTGAAAAAGCCAGAATCTTTACTAAAATGATTTGTTTTTCATGTCATTGTTGATCAAATACTTGTGATGGTTGCCTGTTAACTAGGATGTCAGGCATAAACTTCTGCACTTTGCATTTGGAATGCTGAGCAGCCTGAGGCTAAGCTGCCTTTCTGGCTTTAATTCTTCCCACTCGCCTGAAGTGTGAAGTGTGAGTTCTCTCACCTGTTCAGCTTTCCCACCCAGGATTCCTTCTTCCCTACCCGACCAGCTGCTGGAGCTCCAGTCCTGACCTCTCCTTGGCCAGGACCCAGGGCACCACCAGGGTGTGCTCCCCATGGCTCTGAGCTCCCTCCACCACGTGTCCGGCTCAGCACCATCCTGGACTTACGCTGTCAGCAAAGCAATGAAGTTCAAGTCTGCAAAGGCTGGCGCCTCTCCAGGACCAGGAAGTTAACCAGAGCACAACCAAGAGTGGGAATTCCAGCAATCTGTTGCATCCTTGGGTCAAGTGGGCGGGGACCATGCCTGGGGGCATCCTTGGAGGGATGAGCAGCAGGGAAGATGGGAGGCCCTCCCAGGTGCCCGAGGCTGCCCCTGGGCTCTCAGGATTGTGCTTTCCTTCCCTGGAGGCTGATCAGAATCCAGGAGGGAAATCCCAGCAGGGAGAGTGAGTAGATTTCTGCCCCTGGCCTCTCATGCCCATGAGCAGGGGACAAACTATCTATGACTGTCCTTTCAGTGCAGTAGAAATACAAGGGTAGGACCCAGGCTTCACCCTCAATACAAAGGCAGGAAGAGAAAGAAGGGGGCAGATTTTGCTGCTTTATCTCTTGTCTGCATGGAGGGCTGGGAGGAGAGCCTGGCTGAGCCCTGCCAACCGGCCCCTTGTCCCCAGGGATGTCCCCTCCAGGACCTGTGAAT
Organism: Vulpes vulpes; assembly: GCF_048418805.1. Taxonomy (NCBI): domain Eukaryota; kingdom Metazoa; phylum Chordata; class Mammalia; order Carnivora; family Canidae; genus Vulpes; species Vulpes vulpes. Next base: position 59,856,381 of record NC_132785.1, on the reverse strand, counting down.
CCAAGTGCGGGGTGCCTGCAGGGGAGGTCGGGGCTAGAGGCCTCCTCCTGCATGATCCTGGTCTGCAGCATGCTGTCCCAGTGGTGGCCTTGGGGAATGGGGGCCAGCATCCTGCAGGGGGGACACTGCCCCACCTGGTGGGAAGCAGTGACTGATGCAGGCCAAGTGCTTTGTGTCCAGACCTGATTGCATCATTCATTTGCAACCATGTTCCTACCAATGCTATTTACACCTATCACTCATCCCACTGAGGAACATGCCAGCCCTTCACGCAGCACCTTGGTGGCGGCTAATCATTGGTGATAGAATGGCGCCCCTCTCCAAGCAGCAGAATGAGAGCATTTTCAGGCCCACACCAAGCCACGTGGGCTTTGTGTACACAAGAGGTGGCAGACTGGTCCCCAAGAGTGGCTTCCATCCCAGGGCCAGTTTCAGGAGTGCTCTTCTGCGGTGAGATGGGTAGGCTGGTGCTGGGAGTGCAGGGGTCCCGAGAGGAAGATGGAGCTCAGGTGTAGCGCTTCTCTGAGACCTGCCTGTTCCATCTCCCTCTCCCCAAACCAAGGCAGGTCCAGACGAGGAGCAAGTGCAGAATGACCACGGCTCACCTTCCTTACTCGGTGGCCTCCACCCCTGAACAAAACCGTATGAAAACCATGCCATTTTCAGAGAAGTGCATATCGGTGATGCATCTGCACGTCACCGTGTGGGAGCCCTCTCCGCTACCTGCCTGAGTACAGGCGGCCGCACAGCATGCCAGAGGGTCTGTTCTCTTCTCCGCGATGTTCAAATCCAGGCTATCATTGTTTTCATCTACCAGATAAAAATCCAAGCACTTTTCAATGTACTGCTGGCAATGCTGTCTAGCAAAAATGCTCTCCTCCGTTGCTGGAGGCAAAACGGCACAACCATTATGGAACAAATCAGGTGCAATGTAGGGAAATGACATGTCCTGCCTCTAGAAACATGTTCCAGAGACACATTGACGAACTTGAGAATGACGTACATGGGGTGATTCTCTGGGACACTGCTTGTAAGAGCAAACTAACCAGCCAACCAAAAGGCTGGAAACAACCTGAATATCCATCAATCACGGACCTTTGGAATAAAGTATATTTGCTCACACAGATGAGGAGCAGGGCTATGCAGTGTCAGGACAGCTGAAAGTGTGCATGGTGTGTTACTACTCACCTAAGAGAGGGGAGGAGGGCACACAGGTGCCTCTATCCATATATGCATAGGGATAGAGGTATGTGGGCATTTGCTTGTACTAAAATACAATGGTTTATCTGTCCCATCACTGGAATCCCACTCCTCCTGCTCCCCTTCACCCTGTTTCCCATCCTCTCACCCTTGTCCCTCACACCATCATGAGTTTGTTCTCTGCATTTATGGGTCTGATTCTGCTTTTTGTTTGTTTATTCATTTGTTTTGTTTTTGAGATTCCATATATGAGTGAAATCATGTGGTTTCTATCTTTTTCTATGACTGACTTATTTCACTTAGCATAATACCCTCTAGGTCCACCCATGTTGTCACCAATGTCAGGATTTCCTTCCTTGTTATGGCTGATATTCCATTGTTTACACAGCACATTTCCATTACCCATTCCTCCTTGTCTCCATATCTTGGCTATTGCAGATGCTGCTGCCATGAACATAAAGATGAACATGTCTTATCAAATCAGTGTTTTTGTTTCTTTTGGGTAACTTCCTGATAGTGGAATGGCTGGATGGTATGTGTTTCAAATTTTAATTTTGGGGACAATAAGATACAGCACAGAGAATGTCATCAGTGATACTGTGATAGTGAGGTATGGTGAAAGATGGTGGCTGCCGTGGCGGTGGTCATGGCATAACAGATGAACTGGTTGAGTCACCATGTTGTATGCTGAAGCTAATGTAACATTGTGTGTCAGCTACTCCCAAATTAAAAAAATTAAAAATAAAAAAAATGCAGTGGAACACAAACTATAAAATACATTTTAAAGTCACTGTGGAGGAGAAAAGAGCAGGGATAGAAGCCTCCTGCCCTGCAGACCTAGCTGGGAGGTGTGGCGTGTAAGGTCCATGTGCATGGCTACGCCCTGTGAATTCCACGCCCTCACAGCCATGATCACCAAGCCCATCACCAGCCCCATGTATAGATTGGGCTTTAAATCTAATGTAAATATTGCCCATAATTATAAAAAAGCTTAATTTCAATTAAAAAACCCCTAACAACCAAAAGCTATGTGGAAGAAATGACACGAAGCTATGTAGAGTTGGTGGCATAACCACAAAGGGGTCTCATTTATAGGACCTTAAAACTTGGGAATTTGTGACATCCCTGTAGGGATATAGTCTAAGGACTAAAGGAACAATAGAAGGAATCTGAAACTGTGTTTTCAATAATTGTATTGTGGTGCTTGGTTCGGAGACTCGTGAGTGTTTCAGTGAGCCCTTCCCTTAGAGGTACATACCATGATACTGATGGACGGAATAATATAATGTGTGAGATTTCCCCCAAACCGTTGGGAGATTTGGAGCAGAATTAGGCAGGAGTGTAACAGAACAAGAGTGCTGGTAGGTGGTAGCTGTTGAGGCGGGACGATGAGCACAGGGAGATTTATTGAACTTTAGTTTCTACTTTTCTTCCATGTCCGTTTTTTTCCACGATAAAAAAAAACAGGTTTGCTGAGTGACAAGCTAGCTAGCATTGTGTTGGCTGAGGAGGAAGGTTTTTATTTCACTAACATTTCCATCTCTAGGCATTCACACAAATGCCTCACCACTTGTACCCAAGCCCTCTGTACCGTCCTCAGAAAGTCATTTGTCAGCCGTGACGTCTGCTCACACGTGCGGTCTGCCGCCAGCGTGGGCTCTGCAGCTCCTGGCTCGGCTGCATGTCCATTCCCAGCACCACCAACCTGGGGTGCCCCGACGTGTGGCATGCACCCCACAACACTCACCGACATAGATGGGTGTAGACTGCTGTCTTTCCTTCCTCGGTCAAGTAGCTAAGCACACGCTGGCTGTGGCCCCAACCATGAATTTAGTACTGTGTCAGGACTAACTCAATAGGAGAGAGAGTCGGGACATGCCCTTGCACATGCACGCAAGGGTAGCCTCGCTAGAGGGCAGAGAGAATGTCACCAGGGCGCGGATACTGCCGCATGTGCCCTCACCACCCACAGGGCAGTGGAGCTTTCCCGACGCTGTGCCTTTGTCTGGCTTCTGCCCTGTACCTCCTGACGGAAAGTACAGCCACCAGACCTACCCGGGCTGGCTCCCAGGCCCGAGCGCCAGGCGATGTGGCTCAGCACCCGGACTCCAGGAACCACCCCATACACCGAGATATTCAAGCCGAATTAAGGACCTGGCCAGGCAGACAGGCATCTCCTTGACTGATAGTCTAAGGTGATTCCAACTCAATAGGCAGAGCAGAGCCTTCGGGAGGAGTTCCGCGTTGTGGCTGGGTGGGCGGTTCTCCTGCAGGCACAGCCTCCTTGCTGTCATCCTGGCGATCTGGCTTGCTGGGTCCCTGTGCTCTTCATGCCCCCAGGACAACTCCTTCAGCAATTTGCTTGATTAGAACAAGAAAGAATTGGAGACACAGCAGTGGGCTGCTGTCTGCCACCAAGTTAATGCATAGAGAGGAGCAAACCAGAGGGAGAGGGGTAGCCCCACACACCTGCACGCATGGCAACACCGCCCCACGGCGCTCATGCCCACTCTGTGAGCCAGAGACTAACCCAAAGATAAAGGCCCCAGATCTCAGAGCTGAATGTCTTGTGTTCATGTAAGAGGAGTTCTAGAGAATAATCACCACATTTCAGAGGAGAGGAAGAATAAACTGATTTTTGTAACTTAAGAAAAAGTCTAATTGGAATTGCAAAGTTGGTGACTAATAGGAAGTATTAAAAGATAAATCTTAGAGTTTTTAAATATGGAATTCAACATGATGACTTTGTTTGGAGCCTCTCTGTTGGTCTTAACAGGGCCCTGAGGAGGCAGAGACAGGTTCCTTGCTTTGGGAGGTGTACTCTCCCTGCTGTGGTCACCGTAACACAGTACAAACCAGGTGACTTTACAATGTACTATTGCACAGTTCTGGGGCACTGGTTGCCTCTGAGACCCTGAGAGAGTCTGCCCTGTCCTCTGCCTCAACTTATGGGGTCTCTGGTGCTCCTTGGTTTGCAGATGCAGCGCCTATGTTGGCGTCCATCTTCGTGTGGCCTCTTCCCAGTCTCTGGGTCCATGTCCCTTTGTAATAAGGACACCTGTCTTCTTGGGTTAGGGGCCCGCCCCACTCCATCATCACCTCATCTTAATTTCATGTGCTATGACCCTCTTTCCAGCTACATTTGGGTTTGAGGTGCTTTGGGGCTAGGACTTCAACATATGACTTTTGGGAAGACACTGTTTAAACCAGAGGAGTGGATTATAAGTGAAAACCTGTGCAGCTGTGGCTGGAGAAGCTGGGCTGGAACTGAGCCATGGGCTGTGGTATTTCTTTGAATGAAAGACCACCTGAGGGGCTGGTGAGCTGCTGGTATCTGATTTCAGCTCCATCTATAGGGGCCCTGCTGGGCTGGGGCTGTCAGTGCCCTCACAAAGTACGACATGAACATTCATGGTAAAAATTCTTCCCTGGAATTGGAACGGGTCTTCCTACACCATTCTATGACACTTAGAAATCAATTTAGCTGCAGCGTTCCTGCAGGACCTCAAAGTATATTTGTGTATTCAAGATGGCCCAAACTTAAGCGAATTTAAGCCAGTCTACTTTAATGCAGATGGAAATCCAGGGGCCTCGAGGCTGAGCCTCTGTCACATCCAGGCCCTCAAGGAGCGGTGGATTCAGGCCAAGCTGCCTGGTAATTACATCCAGTGTCAACTTCCCTGATGGGTGTCCCCTCCACTGTCACAAGACACCTACCTCCTTGTGCCCCTTGGACTGCCTTCTGGGAAAGTTGAGGGGTCAGTAATTTGAGGGGTTACTCAAGTAGAAACTAGAAATGTTTCTGCCATGGAAAGAGCCCTTTAAATGGCTACTTCAGTTCATTTGAATTTAAAATATAGATTAAAACATCAGTGCCTGGTAAGCTCTGGCATCTACCTAAATGTAAAGCTTGGGAAAGTCTGGCGGGTGGTGCTTAGCCATCCTGGGGATGCATTGTGGCAATCCATCTTCCTGTAGTGGCAGGGAGTAGCTGACATATGGCCAAATCAGCCAGCAGGAGAATAAGGACTCAGATGCACCTGTGCGTGCTCCTCAACACCTTCCACTACCTTCAAATTCTCACTCGTAACCACCAGCCTGGAAGTGGCATTGTGGTTCATGATGTGTGGGTTCATGATGCAGTTGTCTGCTCTCCTTAAGAAGGCAGGCATGAGTCTGGATGTCCAAAGGGCCAGCCTGAGGCTCAGTCCTGTGGTTTAGCTGCACAGAAACTACGGATGTGGTTTCACCCAGCAGGAGGGTGTGCAGCATCCACAACCATTGGCACCTGCCTTTTTTTAAAAAATATATTTCTTAAGATTTTATTTATTTATTCTTGAGAGAGAGAGGCAGAGACAGAAGCAGGCTCCATGCAGGGAGCCCAATGTGGGACTCGATCCTGGGACTCCAGGATCACGCCCTGGGCCAAAGGCAGGTGCTAAACCGCTGAGCTACCTGGGCTGCCCAGCACCTGCCTTTGAAACAGCCGCTCCTTCTGTCTAGCATTGATGCTGTAAAGAAGGAAATATGCATGATTGAGAAAAGATATATCTGGTTTTTCTAATGTTATTGCTGGCTTTTGTTTTCCTATTTTTCCATGCATTTTAAAACTTGTTTTCCCTAATAGTCATAAACACTGAAATTTGGATGGATTCCATTTAAAAAGATAACTGATAAGAAACCAGCAAGCAGCTCTCTGGCATTACTCACTAGGCTCAGAGGGTGAGGTTTCCAGGCTCTACCCATCATTTCTGGGCTTTGCAATAAATAATAAGCCCAAGATCACCTCCTGCATCAGAAATAGCATTGATGGATAACAGAATGACATTTGCAACTTCTGTGCATGAAAAGGTACAAAATAATTCAATGTGAATGAATACAATTCCTGAAATTTTTTTAAAAAGGAAAAATGTTAATGATGATATATTTACAAAACCTTCCAAAAATGAATTTGGTGAGAGAATAATATGCTCCTGGAATTTATATTTCAAATTTTATAAAGCAATGCATAAAATGTTAAGGATTATTTTAGAAGTTTTCTGGAAAACATATAAGATAATTGCCTTCTTCTTATGTAAGGCTCAGCTTGCCACCTTTTTGCTTTTGTGACAACTTGTATGCAATGCATGAAGCCCTTAAAACTGTCAGCAATGACAGAGACCCTGTACTGGGATGATGTTGTTAGTTTTACACTAACAACTATTTACACACAGACATTTTATTAAAAAGCCTTCCTTTCTTCCTTTCTTCATGCACAAAGTAAAAGTTGCAAGAGGGAGCCTGCCAGACCCATCCTGCTCCTGCAGAGACATCTGAGAGAGCAGTTGTTTCTGTAACTTAGTTTCTCTTTAAATTGTACCTGGAAGCAGACTAGCATTATGCTGCTTGTTAGCATACTAAGTGCCCTGGGCTGAATGAGAACTTGCCAGCCTTAGAGGTGAGGTCACTTTCTGGGAGGGGAACCAGAAATTTTTAACCATTGGTGGTAAAGAAATGTATGTTAATCCTCCATTATCCATCATTTATGCACCAGAGACATGATTTTTCTGCTTGGGAATCCTATACCGCGACTTCCCTTATTTTTAAACAAAAGTGACTTAAGAGTTAACTGTTTAAAATACCTTTTGTTTTCAGGAGGCAAAAGGGACATTCTGTGGTCAGAACAGAGTGGGAGCTTTATAGTCTTAAATACCTGAACTACGCTATCTGAAGCCCCTATTAATGTACTAATGTTGGGCTTTCCCTGGCATTCTTCTGCCTGGAGAAGGGTTTTTAAAATTAATATCCTAAATTGATGGACACAAACACACGTGCTATTTACTTGAAACTTAGAACTTGCCTCATGTTCTGAAAACATAGAAACTTCACCAAATACACGGATGCTGTGCTGCAGCTTTTCTGAAGATCTCCAGAGTCACCACATATGGGTTCCCTTCCTTCTCCCATTCCCAGCTCTGAGCCCGGTGCCCCACGTGCTGCAGCCATGGACCCAGCGCATGGGGGAGGCAGCTCAAAGGTGAGCCTTGTGGGCCAGAGCGTGGGCACCACTGGTCCCTGAGAATGAACAAGACCCACCCTCCCCAGGAGATGCACTCCTCCAGGCTGAGTGGCTATCTCATTAATGACTTTTAATATTTTCTTGAAAAGGTTTGTTATAAACCAAACAAGCATGCAGAGTAACGGAGGCATCAGCCGTACTTGGGAGCAACAGGCCCTTCTGAACCTTGGTGTAGCTTCATCCTGTGCTGATCTTTGTGTGTTTGTGCAGACTTGCTGCCACAAAAATGCTCCCTTCCCACCAGAGCTTCAGCCCCCAGCTTCCGATTCTCAGGGGTTCACCACATGCCGCCTCCTTCCCAGATGCCAGCAGTGCCCTAGCTTGTCCCCGCTTGCTCCCCATGTGGGCTGGGGCTGAGCCTTTGGTCAGGCCTGTAGAGCAAGGCGGAGGTGCAGACTCGCCTGGTGGCTGGCCTGGGACCACGAAGGAGGAAGGCCAGCAGAGGGAGGACCTGTGCCCCCTCCCACCGCATTCCTTGAGAGGAGCCGTTCCCACAGGCAGCTAGGCCAAGGGAGGTCAGCGCTGCCCAGACAAAGGAGCCCCCCCCCCCCCAAGCCTTGGCTGGGCTGTCAGCTCCACTGATTCATGACTCCACCTTTCATCTCCCTGCTGCGAAAGAGGGGCAGAGGGGCGAGAAAGACCCATTTCACAGCTGACAAGATTGAAGGGGTGCAAAGCGTCAGGCGGGTTGGGGGGCGCTCCCTTAAATTTGTATTAGATACAAACCACCTGCTACAGATGGACACACACAGGTTGTCTTTTCTTCCTGGGCTTCATTCCTCCTATGCGATGGGATGCGCATTTCAGACACAGCCTAACACACAGGCCATTTGTGGTCTGGGCACATATTCACTGTGTGGCTGTCAGGAGAGGGGAGACGGGAAGAAGGAAGCGGCTCCGGGCCCTGGCCTGCGCTCCCAGCAGGGCCCCTGCCAGTCCGGCCGTGTTTGGCGGGCCTGCAGCACATTACATCCCAGCACAAGCTAATAACTTTATGAAAACACTAATGTTGAGATAAAATATGCGTTTGTGACATCGGAGCCGTCAGGGTGTGTGTGCGTGTGCGTGTGTGTGCACGATGTTGACGGAAGGAAGAATAGCATAATAGGAAAGAAGCAAATATATGTCTTCTTAAGAGATTCTATTTGTAACATGATTTTCCCCAGTGGCTCCTAATTTGTCTGCTCTGAAACCAGCAAATGAATTAATCTAACATACGTTTTAACTGATGATGGACATTATGTCTCCCAAAATAATTCAATCTAATTTTCTTTTAATCAATAGGGTGATCACCTTGTGTGAGGAGAATTTTCTGAATATTTTTAGGTGGTTTTTTTAAAGGCTATTGGAAGAGGTGGTGTCCCAGTGAAATGACATCTGTAACTCAGAGAATGTTGTCTGTGCACGTGGGCATGTGTGGTGTGTGTGTGGCGCTGGCGTCAGCTAGCCGTGTAACCCAGGACCGCATGCACCCCTCACGTTCCTGAGCAGGGCAGGCTTGGGTCTGCAGCAGGCGTGTGTGTGTCTGGAGGCCAGAGCCCTGGGTCCCTGCTGCAGACGTCCTGCCGTTAGCGGGTTCCACCTGCCTTCCCAAGACTTGACATTTCTATTTCTCATCCAAGGGCTTATTGATTATTGACTCAGAATTTGATGTCTCTCTTTCAGTGGTGAGTCTTCAAAGAGCATGTGGCATGGCCCTGAAGCCCGTGCCCTGGCGTCAAGGCTCTGCAGCTGGGATAGAGGTCTTCATGTGTGCAAACCCCTTAATTCTGCTGGCTGACTCTTCCAGTTGTCTCTGTCAGTTGTACAAAGGTTAAGAATCGTGTATCTTGTTTCTTGGCAGAAAAGGCAAGGAGAGCCAATAACACCAACCCATTTTTTTCCCTGTGATGCAATTATTACTTGAAAATAAAAGCATCCTGTTCTACCCATTTTTCTTTTGTGGGATCTCTCCTACAAATTCAGGCTCATCCTGTGTAACTTCCTACGTGTCTTTAAGAAGGGGCCCACAGCACCAGGAGGCTGACCTGATGGGGTGTTCCCATGGGCATGCACAGGACACTGAAGGGAAGCTGAGGGAAAAGCAGAGAAGTTTGGGGTAAATGTGGATGATGGTCACTCAGGGAGCCTCAGGCCTGGACCAGTGGCTCTAAACTGGGCAGTTCCTTTGTCCTGAAGCTCCCTCCTTCCCCGTGCACAGCCTGGGATGTCACCCTCCCTCTGCTGCCCTCACCCCTTTGTAATCAATACAATCCTCAACGGTTGCTTAGAGAAGCATATTTTTAGGGGTGAATGGCCAGGGCTCAGATTTGGGGGCTGGGGAATGAAGATCAAAGAAGCCCCCCCTAGAGCACCCCCTACGTGGAGTGGGTCCAGGCTGCATTGTGAGTGGAGCCGCCTCCCCTTCCCTCACTTCCCCCCTCCCAGAACTATAGGAGGCCGAGCTGCCACACCAGACACGCTTGATACACCAGACATGCCAGACACTCCAGACATGGCCAGCCACTGCTGGCCCAAACCTGGGAGAGCCTACAGATTGGGACTGGATGTGTAGGCTGGGCTGGGCAGGGACTGAGGGTCCCTGTTACTAGGGACGTGCAGGCCCTCAGCCCCGTAGCTATGTCTCGTGACCAATAGCAGCTGCATGTGCAGGAGATGGCCTTCATATCAGCTGACAAACTCACTGAGAAATTACCTAAAAACGATTCTGTGCGAAGTCACAGTCATCTGGATGTTGAAGGATCATACACCCTGAATTCATCTTCACTTCCACCAGGGCCTGGACGTGTGTGACACTGAGAACCACTTCTGTGGGGGCCTCTCCACTTCAGGATGGGCGGAGTTTGCTCAGCAGCCTCCCAGTCCTGCTGCAGGTCCTTAGACATCTCCACCACAGTGTCGGGGACGTGTTCCCTAGAAATAATATACGGCGAACACCACGAGAGGGGAAAGTTGGCCGCGCCAGCCCAGGAGCAGAGGGCTCAGGTCCAGGGAGGGGAGACTTGCAGCAGGGCCTCTCAGGGAAGTGAAGAGCTTGGTGCCAACCTGCCAGGCCACCTGCAGCATATACAAGAGCATGAATCATTCCAGAAGTCCTCAGCTGGGGGATACCACCCCGTTGCACCGCGTCCCTCCTTTGGGGCCATCAATCCATCTGCAGGCACTCACGCGGGCTGGCCGAGTGGTCAGCTGCCCCGGCAGGCCTGTCTGCTTCCCTCTGTGGTGCGTGTGACAGAGGACAGCGCCCTTCCCTTCACTCCAAGGTCAGAGCACAGCATAACCATCCCGAGGACCAGAGACTGAATCCAGAGTCCCTGATGTGTCTTCCTTGCTGTGTGACCTTGAACAGGTCACTGAAATTGGGAAGTTGCAGGTTTTCACCATGCACAGTGGTGCCAATCTATCCTCTTGGGGGTAGTTGCAGGTTAACTAAGTTGACTCATGGGAAGCCAGGAGCAAAATGGGGCAGGGTGTGGGCATCCTTCCAGCCTCCAAGCTCTCCCCAGGGGGAGCAGGAGCAGGAATACCAGGTTGGCAGGAGGTGAAATGATTATCAGATTATTTCCTGGCAGACTAGGCTCTGAGGGAGGATGCACAAGGACACGGCACAGAGGCCTCCACACTGGAGATGGTCTTGGAGGGAAAACAGCCATGGCACCTGGCAACTGTGCCTGAGAGTACCCTGGCAGCTGTCGGGAGCAGGTGCCCTTCTTGGATTACAGACAGCTTGCAGGACAGTAATAACCCCTCCAGTCTGTGAGCGTCGTATGCCTCTGCTGTCTCACTCTTTAATCCCATCACGATGTTTGAGATATAGGCACAGCAGGCCCCACGTTACAGATGAGCAAACTGAGGCCATGACGTACTACTAGTCAGTGGCAGAACAGAACTAGGACCTGCTTGTACCTCTCTCTGCTCTAGCACACTGTCAGCTTTGATGTTGGATGCTTCCATCAACCATAAGGAAATACATTCCCCTGGAATGAAAAGCAGACAATAAGTTTTTATCACATTATATTTAAACTGAAATAAAGTTGAAATAACATAGAAATAAAGTTGAGTGTGAATCAATTCTTTTAATTGAAAGGCTTGAAAACACATTGGATTTGTATAGTACTTTAAAAAGCACTGTGACGAATCTTCCGTAAGGTGGCAAATCGTTTTGACATGTGAATAGTCATCCTTAATGTTTCTGTTCTAAAGGTTTTTTTCTTCTTAAATATCACCTTTTCTTAAAACAGGTCACACCTTTGTGAATGGTCTGGGAGAGAAAGGGTTTGACAGCACAGCTCTCTTTCACTTATGGGCTTTCGCAACAAGTACAGAAATAAGACAAATGTTTTAAAAAAGAAGAACTCTTGGAGGAAATTCTCTAATTTCTCTCCAGTTTCCTTTCTTGCCATTTCAGTGTGCTAGTAGCTTGGCCCATAAGAGTAGCAAAGCCAGCTGAGAATCTGGTAGGAAAGATGCCCTCGGGTCACGTCTACCTGGGTGCCCTTCCCGGCCCACTGCCAGCACCTGACCTTATGACACACCTCACTATGACCTCCCCCAAGAGTGCAATAAAAGCTGGGTCTGGACTTGGTGCTCATTCTCCTTCCAGGTCAGCACAGTACAGCTGAGGTGACGTGAGCCAGGGCTGAGGGACGACTAGGGCCCCTGGTGGCAGTGCTGTAGACACAGGCCATTGTCCACCCCAAACTCCAGCAAGCTGTTGACATCTTCATAAGTATGGTGCTTATTCTCCACACTGTTTCTTAAAATGAGATTTGATCAAACCAGCAGAGTTTTATTTAAGAAGGTTTTTTCTTAAAAAAATTCTTTTCAATCATTTATTGGCAAAAGATGTTAGAATAGTCATGAATACTCCAAATGACAAGATATACCCACAAGTATTTGATTAAGAAAAAGTTTTCTTAATTGAAGTATAGTTGACATATTAGTTTCAAGTGTATAACATAGTGATTTGATAACTTATACGCATTACACAATGCTCACCATGGTTAAGTGAGTTATCAGCCATCACTAGCCATTGTGGACTCTGTTATAATATTGTAATGACATTACAGTACTACTGACTATATTCTCTGTACTGTACTTCTCATCCCCATGACCTACTCACTGCATACCTGGAAGCCTGTACTTCCTGTTCCCCTTTGCCCTCTTTGCCCATCACCCCTTCTCCCCTCTGCTAGCCAAGAGTTTGTTCTCCATATTTATAGGTCTGGTTCTGCTTTTAGCTTATTTGTTTCATTTTTTTTTAGGTTCTACATATGAGTGAAATCATATGGTATTTCTCTTTCTCTGTCTGACTTCTTTCACTTAACATCATATTCTCCTGATCCATCCATGTTGTCACAAATGGCAAGATGTTGTTCTTTGTTGTGGCTGAGTAATATTCCACTGTATATACAGCACTTCTTCTTTATCCACTCATCTATGGATGGACACTTGGGCTGCTTCCATAGTTTGGCTTTTATAGATAATGCTGCTATAACATAAGAGTGCATTTATCTTTTCAAATTGGTGTTTTCATTTTCTTTGGCCAAATACCCAATAGTGAAATTACTAGATCATAGGGTAGCTCTATATTTAACTTTTTGAGGACCTTCCTTCTGGTTTTCAGGATGGTTACATCAGCTTGCATTCTCACCAACAGTGCATGAGAGTTCCCCTTTCTCCACACCCTTGCCAACACTGTTGTTTCCTGTGTTGTTGGTTTTAACAATTCGGACAAGTGTGAGGTGATAGTTTACCGTGGTTTTGATTTGCATTTCCCTGATGATGAGGGATGTTGAGCATCTTTTCATGTGTCTGTTGGCCATTTGTGTGCCTTCTGAGAACTCTTTTTTTAAACTAACTTAGAATTTTAATTTTGTGGGTTTGATGTCCTAGTTGGAATCTTTTCAGGTACCTCAGTGTTATATTAGCCAAAATGTTTCTGACCCAAACTCATTTAACAATAAAAGGAGCTTTGACAAACTGAGGGAGTGAAAAGGAGAACCATGTGGGAGAGTTTTCTCCTTGTTAAGTTGTGAAAGAATGCTGGGTCCTGAAGTTCTACATGTGCTCCAATCCAGCTCCTTGCTTTTAAACAAGATCCCACCATAGTACTTCGTTTTCTATTTTGATGAGAACTATCTCCTTAGCTTAAAAGTGAGATGAATGTGGCTCTGGACTCTTAGAGGCAAAAGGGAACTTGGTTCAAATCTGTCCATTTTATGGATGGAGAAACTGGGGAGGTGCATGGTGTTGGTTTCTGTTGACTGCTTGTTAGAGCAGGAGGAGGGCTGGGTGACACGAGGACAGGGGCTAGGTGACACAGGGGCAGGGGCTGGGGAACAGGCAGTCTGACAGCTCTAGATTGTGCGCTGGTGAAACAGGCCTGCTTTCTGCCCAGCTGAAGAGTTAACCAGATGGAGACCAGTCATTACCAAGAGGGAATAACCTAGAGCCATACCCGCCTTGTCGGGTTGATTCCACGTTGCTTTATTGTGCTCTAAGACTTCAATCCGGTTACATGAATTGTTCAGTTTATTGACACTGTCTTCATCACCGCCCTGACATGAAAAAGACTTCTTGATTCCCATTTGTTTTCCTTGCCAAAATAATAAAGCCTCTGTGATGAATGTTTGTAGTAATATCCACCACCCCCCTCTTTTGGAAGAGAGAGCAAGAAAAAAGCAGGGGGGAGGGAGCAATAATCACCTTAACAGTAAATGGAAAAAGTAAAGTGTGCAAATAATGGATCTGACGGCAGCACGAACTTAGGGTTCTGAGAAAGGAAGGGTGGGGGATGGGAGGGGGGAGGGAAAGGAAAGGAAGGATGGAGGAAGTAGGGAAGGAGGGAAGGGGAGGAAGGGGAGGGAGGGAGGGACGGAAGGAGGAAGAAGGGAGAGAAGGGAGGTAGGAGGGAAGAAAGAGGGAAAAAGGAGGGAAGAAGGAGAAAGTAGGGAAGGATGGAAGGAAGGAAAGTGGAGGGAGGGAGGAAGGAGGAAGGGGATGGAAGGAGGGAAGGAGGAAAAAAGTAGGGAGGGATGGAAAGAGGAAGGAGGGAGACAAGGGAGGAAGGAGGGAGGGAGGAAGGAAGGAGGAAGAAAAGAAGGGGAGAGAAGGAGGAAGGAAGGAGGAAGTAGGGAGGGATGGAAGGAGGAAGGAGGAGGGAAGGACAGAAGGGGGGGAGCACAGAAATTCATAGTACATTCTCCTTGCAAACACATTTCACCTCCTGAGTGGAAGACCAAGACTGTGGAAAGGTAGAAATGCAGGAGGCATCCATCACTTCGTTCCTTGTAAAGGAAGGAAGGGGCTTGGAGAAGAGATAAAATCTGGAACTTGAGAGAATCAGGAGGGAGGTGAGAACGAGGAGCAGGCCCCCTCCCACCCACCCCACCCCCAGAACAGAAAAGCACCAGGACAGCCTTCCTGCGGGAACAGCCAGGAAAGCTGGGAAGGGAAATCAGCAGCACTGTGTCACACCTCATCACGGGGGCTGTGGGGGTGCTATTTTTGCAGGGCTTTTTAAAAGCATACAGCTCACACAGTTCTACAGGCACCTGCTCTGATTCTTCCTGATTCCTGCTCAAGTGAGATAATACCCACTTAGGAGGAGGTCCTGATGGAAAGCCAAGGACCCCCTGCTGGCCTCCAGGAGCCAGGATGCAGCTTCTTCAGTGCGCACCGCCCCCTCCTCCCCCCCCCCCCCCCCCCCCCGCCCCCGCCAGAATGAGAGGGTCACCATCATCCTCTGCCAGTGCCCACAAGGACAGGGTGTCAGTCCCAGTGATTGTAGGGAGCCAGGGGCTCCAGGCAAGGGAAGACACTAATTCTGGGCCTTGCTCTATCTGTGCTAATCACACAGCTGGGATCTGGCCACTGAGATGCAGAAACCCACTGGCCCACGATCAAGCAGTGTTGGGTGCCAGAGCCAGGGCAGAGGCTGGAGAGGGCATCAGTCTCAGTGTCTGCCTCACTTGCAGACCATGCTCCTACATCAGCCAAAAGAAAACTCTAAATCATAAGACAGGATGATTTAGGCTATAGCCAACTGACATATGCCATCAGAAAAGTAATCCTTTCTTGGGGGCTTCACCAGCTCTCCTGATTTGGGGGCCACCTCCAGGTGCAGAGATCTGATGCCACATGACAGGCACACATGCATGTGCTTTTAGATTGTCTTCAGGATTCTGCCCCTGCTGCCCTGGTGATCTTCCCTTCCATTTCACCTGGGAAAGTTCTCTGTCATGCAGCCCCACACCTGCTTACCAGACCCACTGGGACAATGCATGAGTCCCCAGACACACTCACCTCCACCTGCCCTGTAAGCTCAAATGGGGCTCAATTAGCCAGACAGCTACACAGGTGCACAGAGCACCAGCAAGAAGCTTGGAGTTGTGGGCTCTGGCACCTAATCTGCCTCAGCAGGCTGTTTGGTGCTTGACTTTTCCGTACCTGAGTCTCTACAAAATAAGAGAAGTTATTCCAAATTGTCTACTAGATGCTATTTTTTTTAAAGATTTTTATTTATTTATTCATAGACACACAGAGAGAGAGAGGCAGAGACACAGACAGAGCCCTGCAGGCTCCATGCAGGGAGCCCGATGTGGGACTCGATCCCGGGTCTCCAGGATCACACCCCAGGCTGCAGGCAGTGCCAAACCGCTGCGCCACTGGGGCTGCCCTCTACTAGATGTTATTATAAAATCATGATTATGCTTATGATTTAAACATTTAAGACTATTTGCTTGGATTTTGTTTATGCTAAGATGATAGATTAGCTCTACAGAAAAGCTAATCTTAGGATAGCACACTTAACATGCCAGATAAATTAGAAGAAAACAGCCTCTTTTGATGAATGGCTGACTTTGAGGACAACGAAAGCAATTCACCAGCCAGAGACACATATCTACATTCCCCCACCCTGGTATCTGCCAGTCCCTTGTGGTCCTGGCCTGGTTTTAAAAGGACCCCACACTCAGAGAGAGATAACCTAAATCTGAGCATGGAGGCTAGAGCCTGAAGCCAGGATGCCTAGGATGATACCTTTATCAGTAAATAGAAATCCCTGCCCACAGAGGGTCACCATAAAGACACAGGCCAGCCCCAGTCTTAGCTCTGAAGGGAGCATGAGAAGTCTTCCTGGGAACTCCTGGCCATAAGCTGTGCTCATGTGGTTTGAAGCCCAACTGTTAACTGAATGTGTGATTTTTTTTAAAAAATGGAAATGTGAAGTTTTCCTGGGTTGATAATACCTGAGAGAAAGAAAGTCAAATCCTCTCTTGAGAAATGGGTTGTATCAAGGTGTATATACAACTCAGAGAATTATTAGAAATATATTCTGGGGATCCCTGGGTGGCGCAGCGGTTTGGCGCCTGCCTTTGGCCCAGGGCGCGATCCTGGAGACCCGGGATCGAATCCCACGTCGGGCTCCCGGTGCATGGAGCCTGCTTCTCCCTCTGCCTGTGTCTCTGCCTCTCTCTCTATCTCTCTGTGACTATCATAAATAAATAAAAAAATTTAAAAAAAAAAAAAAAAAGAAATATATTCTGGATATGGAAACTACAGTAACTTAGACAGCTCTTCCCCAAATGAAATACCCAGGTACAAATCTAAAAAAAAAAAAAAAGGCATATGATTTATATGCTGAAAACTCCAAGATGTTCTTGAAAGAAAACAAAGTAGACCTAAATAAATGGAGAGGCATACCATGTTCATAAACTAGAAGACTCAATATAGCCAACATACCAATTCTCCCAAAATTGATCTATAGATCTAATGGAATTCCAATAAAAATCCATGATGGACTTTTCACAGATATAGAGAAGTTGATTTTATTATTTTTTTAAAGATTTATTTATTTATTCCAGAGAGAGAGAGAGAGAGAGAGAGAGCAGGGGGAGGGGCAGAGGAAGAGAATCTTGAAGTAGACTCCCCACTAAACACAGAGTCCAACGTGGGGCTTAATCTCATGACCCACGAGATTATGACCAGAGCAGAAACAAAGAATTGGGCACTCAACTGACTGAGCCACACAGGTGCTCCTAGAGAAGTTGACTTTAAAATTTACATGGAGGGTCAGAGGAGAAGAAAAACCAAATTATTTCTGAAAAAGGTGAATAAAGTTGGAAGAATACACCACTAGGCTTGAAGACTTGTATAAATCTGTAGCAATCAAGGCAGCATGACATTACAGAAGGGACTCAGGTCATAGAGTCCAGAGACAGAACCATGCGATGTGAATGTATGGTTTTTGATGAAAGCACAAAAATATTTCAATGGAAAATATAGTCTTTTCAGCAAATTGTGTTGGAAATATTGGTCATCCATTTAAAAAATATCTTGATATAACCCTCATACATTATACAAAAATTAACTAAAATAGGTCTTAGAACTAAATGTGAAACATAAAACTATAAAACTTTAAAAGAAAGTATAGGAGGAATTGTTTATGATCTGAGAACAGGTAGAGTTGATAGCTGTGGCTTCAAAAGCACAATTCATAAAAAGAAAAATCAGTAATAGGACTTAATCAAAAGTAAAACCTTTTTCGCTGTGAGAGACCCACCTATACAGATGAAAGCTGACCTACGGTAGAAAGCATTTGCCACTCATATCCAGTAAAGGACTGGCATCCAGAGCATAGAGAGAACTTCTGAAAGTTGACAGCAAGAAACAAACAGCCCAATGAAGAAATGGGCAACAGACATATCACCAAAGAGAACATATAGGAAGCATTGGGCACACATGGTTAACCACTACAGAATGCCACTTAAACCATGGTGAGATACTCCTACCCACCTCTAAAGCACCTTCAGTGAAACACTGTGATATTGGGATGCTGGTGACCAGGGCCAAGACTGGATGCTCACATGTCACTGGTGGGAATGACAGGTGAGTGGTGTGGCCACCCTGAGAGACTCTCATGGGCTCTGGTAACTGGAGCAGACACCTACCATGTGACCAGCACTCCCACTCCCCCCTAACTACCTTTGAGAAGTGGGTCTCAATCAAGACAATTACCCCAAGGGACATTTACCTAAGTCTGGAGGCACTGTGGTTGTCACAACTGGGTAGCAATGTTATTGGCATCTGGTGCTTGGAGGCCAAAGATGTTGCCAAGCATCCTGCAGTGTATAACATAGCCCCCAAACTCTTTATCTGGCCCAAAATATTAGTCACATTGAGGTTGAAAATCCTGCTCGAAAACATGCTCACCAAAAAGCCTGCACAGGAATGTTTATAGAAACTCTAGTCTTAAATGTCATAAAAACCCAGAGAATAACCTAAATGTATTTCAGCAACAAAGGAGCAGATAAAAAGAGATACACCATGCACCATGACGTGGCTCAGCAATAAGTAGGGGCAAGGTGCTAATAAACCCGACAGGGAGGATGGATCTCAAAAGATGTTACTTATGCCCAGTTGTGGAAGGCTGCCTGGAAGGTCACATACTGTGTGATTGGTTGCATACTGCATTTCAGAAAGACAAAACATGTGAGACAGCATGGGAGGGGGTGGTTTCCTAGGGACAGGTGTCAGGGGAGGGTATCAAGGTAGAGGGTTAGTGAGCGCGAGTGTGGAGGGGGAGGGCGCTATTTGCCATCAGATTTGTGGTGGCCAAATGAATATCTTAGGTTACTATTCAGAGTTGCACACTCCCTTGTCCATTTTACTGTGCATTAATTTTAAAATAGTATTAAAAAGTAATCATTATAAATGATAAGAGAAGCAAACTAGGAGGAGACATCTGCAACACAAAAGATTATTGTCCAGAATATCTAAATAGCTCTTGTGCATCAAAAGGAAACACAGAACCTCACAGACATGAGCGAAACATGTGAACAGACATTTCACAGGAGATGGGAGCAGGAACACGAACAGCGAAACAAAAACAGAGACAGAGAATAAAAAAAGATGTGCAACCTCATTAGCCACCAGAAAAATACACATTAAACTAAAGATGAAGTAATAATGCATATTGCCCTCATTGGTGGAAATCAAATAGTCTGATTAGCAGGCAGCTTGAGGATACGGAGTAGCTGTGACTAAGTCACAAGAATTAATTGGTAAAATCTCTTTTAAAATCTGGCTTTGGAGGTTAAGTGGAGTTCTCCTGAAAGATAGGTCCACACCCTAACCCTGGCACCTGATTTAGAAAAAGGGTCTTGCAGATGGAATCAGTGAGTGATCTTGAGATGCAATAGCCTTGGCTTACCCGAACGGGCCCCAATACCAATGTCACGTGTCCTTACAGGAGGCAGAGGGAGATTTGCGCCAGAAGAGGAGAGATATCCCATGTGATATGGGAAGCAGAGGCTCCGGGGCTCATCCCACCTCAGTCTCAGACTCTGGCCTCCAGGACAGCAAGAGAATAAATCTCTCCTGTTGGGAGCCCCCCATTTGAAGTCGTGTGTTGGTGGCTGCCGGACTCGAGCACATCTACTGAAGTTGAAGGTGTGCACACTTCTATGACCCAGCTAATGAATTCTCAGATGAAGTCCCATTTCGTAAACACTTCACCTTTCCATTGTGAGAGCACATTTCCCTCTAGAGCTCAGGGCCTGGGCATGTGTAATGGGAGCAAAAGTACGCAGTGCTTCTTCTGGAATGCTCTCTGTTGTCTTCTGTCTCATTTTATTCTCTTCTGCTCTATTCTATCCCTTTTCCACTAAGAAATAAAGTGCTAGTTACATTTCACAAAATCAATCTCCTAATCCACTGAGGGTCACGAGCAACAGTTTGGAGCACCTCTTGCCCATGTTTGCACCAGGACACACAATACCGAAGGTTCACAAACCCCAAAGACGATGACGTGAAGTGGGGTCGGTGCCATGTCCCTCGGTGGGAGAGCAGCTACACACTGTACATGGGAACAGAGGACATGAATGAAATCCAGTTACTTGAACCAACATGAGTAAATCTCAAAAACATGACAGGGAGTGAAAAAAGTAAGTTGTGGAAGAATATATACTTATGTAAACATATATATGTTTACATAAAGGTAAAAAAACCATAGAAAGAAAATGTTTCTCAGTGACACACAGATCGGGGAACTACTTTTAGTAGGAAAGGGGATAGTGAGGACAGAGCTCGGGGTACCCTGAGTGGACCCTGTGCCTGGGGGAAGGGGTGTGAAGGAGGAGGGACCCGGGAAGGACCCTGGAGGTCCACTTCCATTTGCCTGATCTTAGATCTCCCCAACACAGGGGCTGGGGCTCTGGGCACCATTTGCACTGGGTGCAATGCGTTATATCGTCGTCCTTCTCTTGGGGGCTACGGCGAGTTGCCTGCCTCGTACACATTCTCTTTTTTCTTCCAAGGACTGGAATTTTTCTTTGGAGCAGCAATGTTCCCAGTTCCAAACACTCCAGTATTGTTGAAGCAAGTCTGTTTACAGAGCCCCTAAGGGCCGTGCTCTGCATTCCCTCATTTGTCCATTTGCTTAACACACGTATTCAATGCACCTGCCGCATTCCTGGCACCGTGCTCTACGCAGGCAGGGCAGGCAGCGGTGAATGAGAAGGCACATCATTGCCCTCATGACCTTACAAAGTGATGATCTAGTGTCCATGTTATGTAACACGGTCCGCATGTAATTCTAATAAGATTAAAATTTGTTTTAATTGTATGGCTGTAATATAGGACATTCTGCATTTTCTCCAGAATTGGAAAATTTAACCATGTGTACAAAAATCAGAGCGATAGTGTCAGGGTCTCATTTTGCTTTTCCGGCTTTTTTTCTGCCCTTGTTTATCTCTGTCTCAGCTTGTTCTGACGTTGTATATTCAACAACAACAAATCGTTGCTCCTTTTACAATTGAATAGAACTTTTCAAACAGAATGGAAAGATGGCCTCTGTTCTGAGACCAGTCTTCTCTGGCTTTCTCCTCACCCCAGCTAGGAATATGGTTTTGTATAAACCTACAAACACTGTGCCCCCCTCCACACACACACATTGGATTTCTCTATTTCAGCTTGTGATTATTCTAGGTCTTCTGTGGCATTTAAAGGTTGGGGAAGGGACCTCATGATAACTCCCAGTGCCCTTACCTTTTGAAGGAGCATAAGATCTACCCAGCATAGCTTTCGTTACAGCATCTCTTCAAAGACTGCCCATCAAAGCTGGAACAAAGTCTAACTCTTGGCAGAGCATAAAACACCTTTCAAAGATGAGACTTCTTTCCTCATGCCTCTTCCCTGCATATGGCACTCCAGCTCGGCTGCAGCATCCTGCAGATCGGCAGCTGTAACCCAGAGCTCTCAGAATGTAAGTTAAGCCCAAGAGGCAAGTGAATATTTGCAGAACTGAATTAACTACTATTAATCAAACACTTATTATGGGCTAAGCATTGTGCCACACCTGCTGGTGCACAAGACAGAAACTCTAAGTGACATCCAACTAACACTGACCAAAGGAACCAAAGAAATTGCTACAGAGGAGGTGGCAGTGAAAGAAATACATCTGTTCAGCATTTCTGAGTACAAAGTGTTTTCACGTGTATGTTCTCCTCTGATTCTTATAACACACTGGGAAAATGGAGCTGGTACCTGCCGACCCGTTTTACAAATGAAGAAATTGAAATCCAGAGACATAGATTTTCCTAAGCAAATGGTTTGAAAAAGTAGGAATTCAAGTAGAGATATCCTGGCTCCCCACTTCTGTATTCTTCTAGTGAGTCCTGACCTGACCAACCAGCCACTGACAAACATCCGCTGAGCACGTCTCCTGGATGATACTGTTTTCAGGGCTTGGCACCCAGCAGAGAAGACACACCTGGTTTTGTGAACGTAAAGGTCCCTGTCCGTCAACTGAGCACAGGCTCCCTGAGTGGTGTGGCACACACAGCTGCCTGGGAGGAGGCTTTCTTTGGACGGAGATTGTGACAGGGGATTCTGACCCACTTTCTCCTCTGGCAAGCTGGCACCTGTGTCCACCTGTGAGGTCCAGAGGTGTCTTTGCAGTCATTAAAGAGAAAAATGGGCTGTGTCTGCCCATCACTCTCTAGCTGTCAGAACTCTCTCTCTCTCTCTCTCTCTCTCTCTCTCTCTCGTTCACAGAAAATCAGACTCGTTTGGCAGCCCTCATCTTTATGAAGTCATACTGGCGGCTCTGGCATCCTGATTTATTCAAGATGTGTGTACATTAACCATGTGATGGTTCTTCCCTCTTGTTCACCGAGGATTCTCTCAGATACAGGCACCTTCAATCTAAAAACCCTTCATTATTTCTGTGGTGGAGAACATTGCAGGTCCTTTAAGAGTGAGCAAGACTTGCCACACCTATGCTAAGACTTTGCTTTAGTAAATACTATGTTCTTTGAACTCAGGCAGCATGGGAATTGATCTTTTGAATTTCTGCTTCCCATAAAAAATAGTGTGAATCCTCTTAATATTATTCTTTTTTTTAAAATTAATTTTTATTGGTGTTCAATTTACCAACATACAGAAAAACACCCAGTGCTCATCCCGTCAAGTGTCCACCTCAGTGCCCATCACCCATTCTCCTCCAACACCCACACTCCTCCCCTTCCACCACCCCTAGTTCGTTTCCCCGAGTTAGGAGTCTTTATGTTCTGTCTCCCTTCCTGATATTTCCCACACATTTCTTTTCCCTTCCTTTATATTCCCTTTCACTATTATTTATATTCCCCAAATGAATGAGAACATACACTGTTTGTCCTTCTCCGATTGACTTATTTCACTCAGCTTAATATTATTCTTAGTTATTAGATAGAACAGTTGCAATGACTGATAGTTATAGAAAGCCCTCAAAAATAATATTTGGTGTTTTCTTTTCTTTTTACATTTTTAAAATTTGGGTTTTTTTTTTTAAAGATTTTATTTATTTATTCATGAGAGACACAGAGAGAGAGAGAGAGAGAGAGAGGCAGAGACACAGGCAGAGGGAGAAGCAGGCTCCATGCAGGGAGCCTGACATGGGACTGGATCCTGTGTCTCCAGGATCACACCCCGGGCTGCAGGCGGCACTAAACCACCAGGGCTACCCATATTTTAAAAATTTGAATTCAATTTGCCAAATATAATATGACACCCAGTGCTCATCCCATCAATTGCCCTCTTCGTTGCCCCTCACCCAGTTACTCCATCCCCCCACCCATCTCCCCTTCTGCAACCCTTTGTTTGTTTCCCCCCTCTCTAATTTTTCCCACTCAGTTCCCCTCCTTTCCCTTATAATCTCTTTCACTATTTCTTAAATTCCACGTAGGAGTGAAATCATGTTTGGTGTTTTCTATCCCAGATGCTTTAACCAAAGCATGGGTTTACAAAAAAAAAAAAAAAAAAAAAAAAAAAAAAGATTTTATTTATTTATTCATGAAAGACACAGAGAGGCTGAGACATAAACAGAGGGAGAAGCAGGCCCTGTGAGGGGAACCCAATGCAGGAATTAATCCCAGGACCCCGGGATCATGACCTGAGCCAAAGGCAGATGCCCATTCATTGAGCCAACCCAGGTGCCCCAAATGCTCTGGTTTTGAACACAAAATTCACTTCACTATGTCTCTCATTTTGAGTGGGTGAAAGTATCCAAAAGGAATACTTTACAAATGCAGCTTTTAGACATTACTAACATACTAATATGACTATGAATAAATTTCTGTTTAAATGGCCCATTTTGTGTGGATTTATCCAGCATCAACTAATGGATGTTCATTAAGTAGGTGCTTGGATTTCCAATCTCTGCCTCAGACTCAGCCTCAAATTAGCTCAATGGACTTTCAAGCCAGTCAAAAGGCAGCTCAACAGAAAAATACAGAGAGAAATGTAAAATATTTACTCTGCATTGTCCTCATAATATTTTAAGAGTCATCAAATTTGTGTTGTACACTTATGATTGAGAAGGAATCAGGTATCTTCGGAAATATGAGAGGCGTATCAATAAGTGTTCAACTGCAAATAACAGAAGATCCAAAAGTGCTAGAAGCCACAAGGATGTTTAATTAGTTCACATAAAAAATATCCACAGTGGGCTGCTCTGGAGAGGCACATGGCCCAATTTCATTCTGAAAATCCAGGCCTTGGGGCACCTGAGTGTCACAGTGGATTGAGTGTTTCACTCTTGGTTTCAGCTCTGGTCATGATCTCAGGGTCGTGGGATTGAGCCTGGTGTTAGTCTCCATGCTCAGTGCGTAGTCTGCTTGAAGGTTCTCTCTCTCTCTTTCTCCCTCGGCTCCTACCCCGACTCTTGCTCTCTCTTTCTTTAAAACAAACAAACAAACAAACAAACAAACAAATAAATAAATAAAATCTTTAAAAGAGAGAGAGAAAACC
Organism: Vulpes vulpes; assembly: GCF_048418805.1. Lineage (NCBI taxonomy): Eukaryota > Metazoa > Chordata > Mammalia > Carnivora > Canidae > Vulpes > Vulpes vulpes. The sequence continues at coordinate 59,831,834 of NC_132785.1, read as the reverse complement.
CAGGCCTTTTCTCCATTTCCATTCTGTCACTTCCAGGGTATTGACCCTTCATCCCTACTCCCTCCTCCACAAAGTCTGTATTTATAGTATTTGGTCACACATCATACAAATTCACTGAAGAAAAATTAGTAAAAGAGTTACAATTCCATCATCCCAAAGATGGCCAGTGTTGATATATTGGTCTATAAACTTCCAATTATTTTCTTTTTTATACAAACAGACGTATTTATATATTTACAAAAAATTAGTTTTACAAACTCTTTGAACCTGCTTTTGTCTCCCAATGAATTATCATAAACGTATTCTCTTGCTAATAAATATGTCTATTGTTGTGTAATATTCTATTGAATGGGTATATTTGTACATTTCTAACCCCTGTTTTTAAATTTTTTTATTAGTTTCAGGGTAGAATTCAGTGATTCATCAGTTGCATACAACATCCAGTGCATATCCCATGAGGTGCCCTCCTTCATGCCCATTACTGAGTTACCCCATCTCCCCACCCTCCTCCCCTCCAGCAACCCTCAGTTTGTCTCCTATGATTAAGAGTCTCTTATGGTTTGTCTCCCTCTCTGTTTGTATCTTATTTTATTTTTCCCTCCCTTCACCTATGATCCTGTTTTGTTTCTTAAATTCCACATATAAGTGAAATCATATGGTATTTGTCTTTCTCTGACTGACTTATTTCATTTAGCCTATACCCTCTAGTTCTATCCACATTGTTGCAAATAGCAAGATTTCATTTTTCTGATGGCTGAGTGGTATTTGACAATTGTGGACATTGCTGCTATGAACATTGGGTTTCAAGGGCCCCTTTGAATCACTATGTTTATATCCTTTGGAGAAATGCCTAGTAGTGCAACTTCATTGGTTTTTTCTTAATTTTTCCCTAATTTTTGCTCTTACAAATAACTGTGATAAATATTCATGCAAATATTTTCTTGAACTTGTCCTTTTATCCCTACTTTTGCTGACTAATGGTCACAAGATAGCTGCCTCAACTCAAAGCAGCTGCATCTCAGGCAGGAAGGTAAGAGGCATTGGAGAAGGGAAGTCTTCCCTTGTGAAGATGTACCTTTTCATTGGGAAAGAAAATGTTTCCAGAATATCCTTTGACTGACTTTCCCTTATACCTCATGGCAAGAGCTCAGCCACACACATGTCGCAGACCATCCCTGGCAGAGTGGAATAGAAGTCTCAGGGCTATTTCAGACCAGTCATGTCCCCTGAACTCAGGGCAGGAGTCTGCCTTCTCCAACATCAGGTGTTTTCTTCCCTATCTGATTAAGACGGGGGCTGTGATAACAGGGAAGACAGAAAGATAGGAGAACATGGCTTCTGGGTGAGCGATGCAAGTGTCTGCATGGTGTTGGGCTGCACCAAGGGCTCAGAGGCAGCTTCCTCCCCAACTCAGTGGCTTTCACTCAGAAGATAACATCTAACCAATATAGAATTTATATTAGATATTTCTATCACTCAGTCTAACCAGTAATGCTTGTAACCCGAACTTCATAGGCAGCAGGCCAGCCTGAGTCCTTGGGCCAGTTTGCTGGTGGCAGGTTGATTGCATTGGACCACTTCCATCATGGAAGGGAGAGCACTTTGCTCTCATTGGAGTAGACACTTACTTTGGACATAGATTTGCCTTCTCTGCATGTAGTTCTTCTGCCAAGACAACCCTCCACGTACTTACAGAGTACCTTATCCACCACAAGATATTCCACACAGCATTGATTCTGGTCAAGGAACTTACTTCATAGCAAAAGAAGTGCAGTGATGGGTCCATACTCTTAGAGTTAGTGATCTTACCATGTTCCCATGAAGCAGCTGGTTTGGTAAAACACTGGAATGGCTTTTTGAAGACTCTGGCATAGCACTAGCTAGGTGGTGATACCTTGTAGGGTTGGGTCAAGCTTCTCCAGGAGCCTGCACATGCTCTAAATGAGTGTCCAATGGATGGTGCCATTTCTCCCCTAGCAAGGATTCATGGGTCCAGGAATCAAGGGGTGGAAATGACAGTGGCATCACTCACCATTACTCTGGGCGACCCCTTGGCAAAATGTTTGCTTCCTGTCCTGAAACCTTATGTTTTGCTCTCATGAGGGTTTCCATTGCAGAAAGAGGAAAGCTTCCACCAGGAGACAAAATAATGATCAATGACAATAATAATAATGACAATAATAATGATTGAACTGGAAGTTAACACTGCCACTGCTACGTTGGGCTCGTATGTGTCTGAATTAACAGGCGAAGAAGGAAGTAATTATGCTGGTGAGAGTGATAGATCCTTATTACCAAGGGGAGACAGGACTGCCATACATAATGGAAATAAAGAAGAGATATCTGGAATCCCATAGGGCATCTCCTGATATTACCATGCCCTGTAACTAGAGTCAGTGGAAAATACAGCAACCCAGTGCAGGCAGGGCTAGTAGTGGCCCAGACCCTTCAAGGATGGAGGTTTGGGTCCCCACCAGGTAAAGAACTGCAACCAGCTGAGCTGCCTGCTGAGGACAGAAAGAGTACAGAATGGGTAGAGGAAGAAAGTAGTTATAAATAGCTGGCTACAGCCATGTGACCAGTTGTAGAGATGAGGACGATTATTTTCAAGAGTGCTTCTCTCACGGGATCTCAAGGAGAAGAGTGAACACTACCCAAAGACTTTCATCCTCTTCTGGGAAAAGAGTTAGCACATGAGCAGCTGTATGCAGCACGGCTGTACCATGTTAGGCAGGAGCGTGGCTTTGTTTTTGTCATTATGTGGAGAGGCAACATGGCTTTGGGCCCTGTTGTGGATCTCAAGCTGACAAGGGGTAGGCTGTGACCATCAGTTTTATGTGTCAACTTGGCTAGGCCACAGTACCCAGTTTTTCAATTCAACATTTATCTCAGTGTTGCTGAGAAAGTATCTTGTACTTACTACCTACTGTCAGTTGCACTTAAGTAGAGGAGATTGTCCTGGATGATCTGGTGGGAGAGGAAGGAGGCTGACACACTCACTTGGAAGACTTACAGAACAGAACTGAGGTCTTCCCTGAGGGAGAAGAACTTCCCATGGGTGTCAGCTTCTGCCTGAGCATCCTAGTGGCCATCCTAGTGGCCATCCTAGTGGCCATCCTACTTGTGAAGCCAGACTCCACAACTGTATGAGCCAACCCCTCACAGTAGCTCATGCTGTCTCCACCTCTCCACCCCCTACCTCTCATTCTGTATGTGGTTCTACTTCCCTGGTGGGACCCTGACTGATACAGATCCTAAGGTTTGTGACTCAGAAAGTGGATTTTCCTGCTTTCTCCAGCTTTCCCTCTGAGGCCAAGTGTGTTCATGTCAAACTTTTAAAATGTTTTCATGTGAAAAGAATGCCATGTCAGAATTAATAATTTCACTTATATAAAGTAATATAATGGAGATAAAATGATAATTCAGGCTCATATATATTACCCTAAGTGTTGATATTAATTTAACCCACATGTCACAGTGTTTGTCATGTCCACAGACCACACATTGCCCTGGATCCTCGGTACTGATACACAGAGTTGGCTTTGTCCCTGGTTTTAGAGAAGTTACCCCAACAGCTAAACAGCTTCTGGGGCCCCTATTCAACCAGAGATCACAATCCTAGGTAATTGGCTAATTTAGGAATGATGGGAGTTAATAGTTTGGAGAAAAGGAAAGTCTTGATCCAGGCCAGTAGTACCAGTGCATTGTGCTTAGTAGCTCAGTAGGTCTAGTCTGCCAAGGGCACAGAGACGCTTGACAGAAAAAAGTTGCATTTGTTAGGAACTCACAGGTCCTGTAAGACTTTCATCAAGATTCCAGAGCCGTGCCTCCAGGGTGCAGCGTAACAGCCAGGGACCAAACACTGCCCTCCCCCCATGTGTCTAAGTGGGGTGTCCTCACTGGCAGCCCTGAGACTGGACACCGTCCTCACACACAGACTGTATTCAGCAAACAAGCAGGAGACTGAGTCCTGGGCTCTGCAGCCCTGGGAGGTGGGAGGCAGGAAGGGAAGCTGGACAGCAAACACCAAGGGGCAGCTGGGACCAAGGCAGGGGGTGCACACCCTGGGGGGGGGGCCCTGATGACAGTGGTTCTGGAAGAGGGAGCGATCTGTGGTGTCAAGCACCATACACTGAGTCACTTACCATAGTTTAATTTTATTTTGCTTCATGTTAAATTATTGTATTTTATCTATAGCACTCCATGGAAAAGCAACCTATGGATTTTAATGGATTGTTAAGAGTCAACATGTCAGCCCTTTCTCTCAGGAATATGTGCACACATGTGCACACACACACATATACACCACAATATTCACAGATACACATGCACACACATGTTCACATACCACACAACCCCCGTACATACCTAATGCACATACAGTGCACACATGTGCTCTCATATTCACACATACCACAGTGCCCACACATACACATGAGCACACATGTTCACCACACAGCCCTCCACATGCACTCAGTGCATACAGTGCACATGTGTTCCCATGCACATACACATGTTCACATGTACACCACTAGCCCCCACACCTAATGCACATAAAGTGCACACATGTGCTCTCCTGTGTGTGCACATTCATATACACAGGCATGCGCATGTTCACATGTACACCATCCCCACATATCCATGTGCACACAGATGCACACATCACACACCTATACATGTCCACCCACTCACCATACACGCCCCCCACACATGCACACACCTCCATCACACCCCGACTCTCACATCACTTCACACATTCTCCTTCCTTCCTTCACATCGTCTATGAGCTTTTCCCCCACCTTTTCACTCAGGCATGAGTGCTCTCTTTTCAAACAAGCTTTACAGGGCATGCTCGGCTACATGGTGCAGAAGTGTAAGGTGTTCGGTGATGAGTTTCCATGCGTCCCTGTAATCAATCCCTTCCTTCCTGTGCCCACTGCCCCCTCTCCATCCCCTCCCAGCAATCACAGATCTGCCTCGGTCTCCATAGTTTTGTTTGTGTTTTATAGATTTTTGTGTAAATGGAATTGTAGAGTGCCTCCTTTGTTTCCCTCACACAGAAGAGCAACTCTGAGATTCACCCACATTACTGTGTATCCCTGGCTTGTTCCTTTTTATTTCTGAAAATATCCCATGCAATGGATACACCATGGTTTGTTTGTCCATTCAGCTGTTGAAAGACCCTTGGGCTGTTCACAGTTTTTGACTGTTTTAAATAGACTGTTGTGAACATTCGTGTAAAATCATTGCATGAAAGCATACATGCTCTTATTTATTTGGGGTCAATCCTGGGGGTGGGTGGCTGAGTCCTATGCTAGGTGTATGTTTTATAAGAAACTGCCAAACTATGTTTCCGAAGTGGAAACTCCCCACTAGGGGGGCCCCAAGGAATTCTAGTTGCCCCATGTCCTTGCCAACACTTGGTATCATCAGGTTTGGGCTTTTTTTTAATTAAACATTTTTAAATCTTAGTGTGTGTAATGTATTATGAGCTATTTTTACTTGGACATGACATGCCCCAGGCTAAATTTAAGTGGGCCTCAAGCTCATGGGTCTGCACTCACACTGGGCACCCAGGGCACCTCTCAGTGAGCAAGGGTCATATCCAGCCCACATTCCACTGTAGGGAAAACCACCCCCTCTGTGGTTCTATTTTGGTCTGCCTACAGCCTTTGCTCAAGGAACGTACTTTAAAAATGTTTGAAAGCCACTGTCCTGAGTAACTCCCTGACTTCATTCAGATGTGGACTTGCTTGTGACTCCCACCACACTGGGAGGTACAGAACTTGCCAGGAGAACTCACTGCCCTGGGAGGCAGATGTTGGAGGGGGATGGCACCTCAGGGCTCAGGATCTGTCCTGTCTCCTCCAACAGAAGTCACCGGCCACCAGAGATGGAGAAGCTGGCCTCCAGCCTGGACAGGGGGAGGTAGGGGGGAGGATGGGACGGTGCGGGGTGGGACATGAGCCAGGTACTTCTTGTCAGGGGCTGAACCCCTGCCATGTCCCTCCTGGAGTCTGGCTCCCGGATGACCATGAGAGCCTGCAGCCCCAGGGTCAGGGGCCTGCTACCCTTTCCCACGACGGTGCTCCCTCAGGGAAGATGTCACATTCTCGCCTTCTGCCAAGAGGCTCCTAAGCTGTCTCTTCATCAGTCTATGACACCTGTGGCTCCTTCCCACCCTCAGTGAGCTAGGAGAACACCTGACTCACTCAGCTCCAGGGGTCTGGCCTCTCTAACTGGCTCTTGGCCTTCCTAAACTTGATTTTTTGAAGCTGGATTTTCCTAGCCTTGGGACCTGACAGGCTACTGCCAAGCCTCCAGCGTGTCTCTAGAGAGATGACCTGCACAGGTTCAGACAATTCCCATTAAATTAAAAGCTCCAAGTGAAGCTGATAAACACACAGCACAGTCAGGCATGCCAAGAGTTAAACTGCTTAGCCCAACTCCTCTGAGGACAGTCGAACAGAAGTAGGAAAGGAGCTGAAGTACCAAACCAAGGAGGATGAGCAGCTCCAGAATAATGTAAAAATGACTGCCAGCTGTTTGTGAGAATGGATGGGTTGTTACCAGTGGTGAATTCCCCACCCCCAGAACAGAATTCATGATAGATATGATGGACCAAGCACTGAAGTATTGGCCAGAGCCAATCCTCGGCAGAGGACAGATGCTGGCCTTGTGCACACTCACTTGCCACCCCACGAGCTGCTTAGCAAGCCGACTTTGGGCTGAAATCTTTGTGTCTTGAGGGAGGAGCCACTGGCCAGACACACTGGCACATGGGGTTGTCCATTCCCTGTGGGCAACGGCCTCCCTAGACTCTTCTTCCCAGGACCAAGTGGTCCTCTCGGCTGGAAGACATCGCCCTTGTCCCAGAAACAGTTGGATAAAGGCATGTCAGGGTAGAGGAGACCTACGGTGCTTGGACCCGGTGGGAGGGAGATCAGCCCACTGGGCTTGAGCTCTGCTCTCCTCACCAGATTTCCCGCTAGTCCCTTCGCAGCTTGACTTCTCCCTGAGGACCTCAGCATCACCTAGAAGACACCACAGGTGCTCTTTGAAAACAGCCTTGTCCTGCCTTGCCACTTCACTGCAAAGGAAGAAATAAAGAAGAAAACAAAATTGTTGACCACTTTGGAAAAATAAATATTTATTTTATTCTCTCTGGACAAATGGTGACAAGACACAGCTGTAGCAATGCATCCCAGAGGATTGGGGTAGGCCATCCGCCTCCCTTGATCAAAAGGCTCATTTCTGCCTGAATCAGCAACGTCACCCAAGTTTTCCTTCATTTGTCCGTTGATTCTAGTTATTTCAGCAGGTAAACATTGCATCCTACTGCAAAGAGACCATCAAGATAAAAGGCCAACACAGTGAGGAGGCAGGGGAGGCCCCAAGGAGGCCAGGAGCAGAGGAGGTCAGGAGGGACCAGAGCGGACCACCTGAGAGGTCCCTGTGTCTCACGCCCCTACATGCTGAGGCCTCACTTCCTTTTCTTATTGACCACAGTGGCATGCCCCACAGTCCATGGAGCCACCAGGGGTGAGAGGCATGTAGCAGTCAGCCATGGAGAGCGCACCAAACCACCCGGATCTCTAGAGGAAGGATGTGTGATGCGTGCAGACCAAAGCAGCAGCATCGTTGTGCCATTTAGAAATGTGGCAGGGAGGTATCTAAAAGACCAATGCTTTCTTCATGTGGTGGGGGCAGAGGACTGCAAAAGCCTTGTGGATCCATCTGACTTTTGAAATCATGTCCATTTATAACTTTGACAAAACTGAAAAAAACTTTAAATAAGCAAATGAGACCTCCTCAACCTATAAAAAGGCCAAATCACTCACCCAATCCCATGAGAAGCCCTTGTAGTTTCTTTGCTGACAGGGATGGTCAATTTGTGCTGAAGCATTTATTCAAACACCTGCTATATATTGGATGCTGATTCAGTGGGGGTTAGGGGTACAGTTGTGAGCAAAAGTACATAGGAAACTTGGTCTCATGATGCTTACAGTCCAGTTAGGGAGACAGACGTTAGCCCAATAATCACACAAATAAATATGCAATTTAAAGTGACAGAAGGGGGATGCCTGGCTGGCTTAGTTGGTACAGGGTGTGACTCTTGATCTTGGGGTTGTAAGTTCAAGCCCCACGTTGGGGTAGAGATTACTTAAAAATAAAACCTTCTCTATTTTAATTTATTTTACCTTAATTAATTTAGATAATTTATTTTAAGAAAAAAATAAGTTGGAAGGTCTCAGACTGGGAAATGACTCTCTGGCCATGACTGGGGTGAAGGATGGCCCCCCGACCACCTGCAGGTATTGGGCACCTGGCCTCGGTCAAGGCAAGTATGAGAATAAAGCTCTACATTCCTCTAGGTATCAGCCTCTCCCTAGTGGAGGGGGTGGGGTGGGTAAAACATCAAATTGAGAGAATAAAGTAGTATCTCCACTCCGGAGGCAATACGGTAATTGCCGACAAGCATGGCCTCTGACGCTCATATGTGCCGTGTGATCTCAGCTGAGTGTCTTATCTTCTCTGCATCTCAATTTTCTCACCTATAAAATGGATGTTTAAGAAGATTCTATCTCGTTGGGTTGTCAAAAGAACCAAATGATTTCATTATGTAAAGTGCTTTGAATAGGGTCTTCTAGCAGCACTGAAATATTGCTGTTATGTTTTATAAGGTGATCCATGTAAATCAGTTAAGCCGAGGACCCTGGCCATCGGGGCTGACCCTCATATAAGGTGGACAAGATGCACATGCCAACCAGTTTGCTATCACGCTGTTAATCTGGGTATTCAGCAACCAGATTTGGAGAGCAGGTTGAGAATCATAGCCAGCCAATCCTGGGAGCCCCGCAGACCAGGACAGCCTCCTGTGTCCTGGCCTGCACGCAGGCTGCGGGCAGTGGCTCCCAGTAGAGCACCCACATCTTGATGCAAGAGGCTTCATGTGGGAACTATGACTTGGTTGGGCTCAGTGCTCCCCAGCCCTGGTCTCAGCCCCATGGGCCAAACTCTGCCTCCGTCATCATCCTCCTGATTTGCCTCATCTTCCTCTCTTGCTTCCTCCTGAGCATCTCTGCCTTGAGCTGAGGGAGGACGTAGCATTGGTCGGTCACATGGGACTTCGGAGAACATGGGACAGGGAGTAACTGTGAGGACAGACATCCTCCTCTGCCCATCTCCTCTCCCACTGGCCACCTTCTGGTGTGTCCTACGTCTATACCTTTCATCCTTGGCCGGATCTTAAATGTGTGTGCAAAACCACAGCAACGGGTCGTGAGGAGATGGAAGTGAAGCATCACGTGGTTGGTCGCTGGGCTTTCTCTCCGAGCAGGTTCCCTTTGGCCGTTGGCCCAGAAGTTATTTATAATCCAATAAAAATTAAAAGGACTTATGGGAAGGATTTACTTACAGAGTAGATTGGCTCTGGCATTCAAATCATTGCTAATGTTAATTCCTGCTCATTCTAAAAATTCTGAATATAGAGCCATTCTTTCTGCAGAGAAATTAGCAAGTAAACAGCTGAAACAGGTTTTCTTTCTCACTGGGCACTGGACACCTTGGGCTCAGCACAGTGCTTGGACGTAGCAGGTGCCAGCCAGCATTTATCTATGAAAACGACATGAAAGATAAAAAGATATCTAGACAGCACGACTGCTGTGGTCCCGGGTAAGGCAGGATCATATTTGGCGTAAGCAGAGTGCGCCAAACTCAAGGCTTCCAGCAGAAGCAAAGCTCAGTGGATGGCCAGAACTCCATGGGAGCCCTGACCGTCCTGGATTCTGAGCCAAGAATACTGTCCTCATTTCCTTGTTTCATTCCATTCATCCATCCATCCGTCTGCCTGTCTCCACTGTTCCTTACATCCTAGAGGGCTTCTGTGTTGCACAAACAAGGCTGAGGAACCAGACACAGCAAAGCTAGGTATGCTGTACCTCTGAGCCCCCAGGACATCAGCGCATAGACCAGTCAAGGGATGAAAGCAGAGAGAGCTGTCCTTTCAGACCCTGCTTCCTGCCCGCGTGAGTACATGGGACAGCACGCCGTAAATATGAGTCTGGAGCATGTGGCACGCTGAGGCTTGCAGGTGAGCTCACTCTCAGCCAGAAATGGCCCCCAGAGATGAGGGAGACACACAACTCGGAACACTGGGGGCCCATTCCTGGTGGCCCCCAAGCAAAGAGCCCAACCTCTACCTAAATCCAGGGGCACTGAGGGTGTAAAGGAATGTGTCCTCAACCAAATGTCTGTGATGACACAGAGTGGACCCAGATGGCTTGTTTCCCATAAGATCCCTCTATGCAGCTGCTTTAGTGTCTCAGTGCTGCTGTAGGAAGTTACCAGTTCTCTTAACCCAAGAGAGATGTGCTCTCTCCCATTTTTGGAGGCCACGTGTCTGAAGTCAAGATGTCAGTAGGGCTGGGCTCTCTCTGCAGGCTTTGGGGAGTCCTTCCCTCCTATTCCAGATCTGCATGGCCGCATGCCTCTGTGTCTGCCTGTGTGCTGTCTTCTCAGAGGGACAGGAGCCGTACTTCACTTGCTGTTTCCAACAAGGTCACATCCACAGGTCAGGGATGCAATGTGTTGTGGGGGTTAGGGGAGGACACAATTCAACCCGCAACACAGACCAATGGAAAATGCAAACTGGGAAAAACTGGAAATCAGCTCAGTGAAGGTACAACGTCATATCATCACTCAGTACACTGGCCTCTATGGTGGCACGTGTTGTGACATGTCCTCAGGTACCACTGAAAGCTGGATGGAGCCGGCGGCAAGAACTCGAGGGTGTCTTCTCTGTGGTGGAGACACCTCCACCCTGAGTGTGGGGCACGGCTGAAAAGTAACCGAGGAGAACACCCCTCTAAGGAGAGCAGGCCTGGTCCAAATGTTCCACTCTGGGTCTGCTCTGATGCGTCGGCATGGGGCCCTCGAGCACCACACTTCTGTGCACGGAGCCCAAGCAGAACAAGATGTGCAGCAAAGCCCGGGGTTTCCAGCCTTCTTGCCTCAGAGCTATAACGTTGAGCTCCCAGAACAGGCAACCACAACAAAAAAGCAACACGATCCCTTTGTTGAATCATTGGTCTAAAAGCTTAAATTCAGCTTCTCTGCAGCTGCTAACCTTCCTGGTTTCCAAACTTTCCCCTCCTCCCCTGTGAGTGTGTCACTGGTTCCACGTAGAGAAGGTTTCACACTGCCTCTGCCAGAGCAGGGGACTTGCTCACCCTCTCTCCTGGAGCACTGTGGCCGAGCCTTACTCTCGGAGGACGTGTCCATGCTACTGAAGGAAGGGACCGCGAGTTACTTCTTGGAATGCCAGATCTGAAAATCCTTGGCCTGGGTATGTCAGGAATCAGGTGATGTGGCTGTCTCCGTGTATTCGTATTGTGAAGATTTCCTGGAAATTCCTCTTTTCTTCCTGCCCTAGAGATCTTGTTAATATTTGCCATGCCTTTCACTTTTCGCAAGACACCAATGAGCATCTTAACTGTTGGTCAGCAGTCTTGTTCAAGCACATGGGTGTTGGATCCACATTGCCAGAGTCACACAGTGTAGCTTTGGCAGTGTTGTAGTGAGCGGCAGCTGCCAGAGAGCGTAGCGCCCACCGACCATTTCCCAAGTCCTCTCCTGGGGCTCACATCATCTCTTCACCTTCAATACTATCATCTTCTCCTTTCTGAAGCTTTTTCTTTTTTTAAGATTTATTCATTTATTTATTTGAGAGAGAGTGTGCCTGAACAGGGGGAGGGGCAGTGAGGAAGCAGACTCCCCTCTAAGCCAGGACCCTGACCCAGGGCTCTGTCTCTAAGATCATGACCTGAGCTGAAACCAAGAGTCAGACACTTAACTGATGGAGCCACCGGGCACCCTGCCGTCCGCCCCCCCCCCCCCCGCCCCCGTCATCTTAAGGTTCTCAACATGTTGTTTGGGCGCCTGTTTGTCACTCTGCCAGGCTGACTGTCCCTGGAGGGTACGGTGAGTCATGTATTTGCAGAGTCTGTATTGCCAACAGGGGTTTGCTCAAAGACTGGGAGTTGTGTAGTGGCTTTGAGGGGGGAAACCTGAAACCAAATGAAAACAGAACAGGAGACCATGGTTTTTCAGCACATCAGATGCCTTGGCTTTGGCAGCCGAAATCGCAAGAACACGTTTTCTCCTGATCATAGGGATCGTAGAGACACCAGTGAGGACAAACTCCTACTTTGTTTCCAATCTGGAGCTCAGCCGGCTCGTCTTCAGGAAGGAAGCTTTCCACGCTGGAGTAAAACCCAACAGTGTTAGATAACCCTCCCCACCAAGACTGAAATGTATTTCCATCTTAAAGAAAATGTATTCCTCGAAACATCCGATTGCCGTGATAGGAGGGTGAGTTCCAGCTGTTACCTTCCGTCCTCAGCCCCTCTCTTCTTCCGAGCTGGTGGATGCATTTTGAGTAATTATCCTGCTTGTTTCTCTGTGTTTTAACGATTTCCCTGGTAGCTCCTTGGATATTTTTTCTTGGTTAATTGCTTGCTTTGCATCTTGCTTCACCATGATTTCAGGGGGTGGTATGCTTCCCGAAGGGTTTGCGTAGCCCCTCTTCACTCTTCGCTTGATGTCTGATCCTAATGTGACGAAGATGGGGCTCGACCTGTGCGACTCGCTGATTGCTGGCTGTGCCTCTCTGAGTCGCGGGTGGCAGAGTTCTTGGCGGCTGTCTTCCCCTGGCACCCACCCCTGCGGTCGGCCTCGCACATCTACACAAGGACACACTGTTCGCCACCATCTACTCAGGCTAAAATACCTCAGCCACTGATGACCTTGAACGAACCCCAGGAAGAGGCAACGAAAATAAAGCTGAGCAGGGACCAGGCAGGCAGCTCTGAGCATTCTTATGTAACTAAATCAGCTGTATCTGGAGCTTTTCATTAGCCCAAATTACAGACTTGCGGCGCGCTTTTTGGGCTCTGTGCTGCCTTTTGCCCGTTCCCCTCGGCCCTGGGCTGCATTGCTGGGTGAGCAGCTTCTTTGGCAGTCGGGTGGGGAAGGCAAGAGCGCGGCCTGTCTGTGTGGTCCTTCCATTGTCCACCAGCCCGGGAAGGCATCCAACCTGCAACTTTAACTCCAGATGTCCAGTAAAGTCTAAAACATTGGCCGATTCAAGCTGGCTGAGGAAATAAACATTTTTTTTCATAGGGCCTTTCAATGGACTCAGACAAAGGAACTGCAGACTTGGCTTTCTCTGATTGATATTTGGAGTACGATTTGCAAAATATATCCCATCTGAGGTCATGGCTGAAGGGAAACTGGAAACTCAGTCTTGCTTTTAAATAGTATAAATTTTTAGCTCCTAAAAACCAGTGTTATGAGTTGTGTCCCCCAAAAAGATATGTGGAAGCCCTGATCCCTGGAACCTCAGATGTGACCTTGTCTGGAAACGAGGTTGCTGCAGGTATAACCAGTAAGATGAGATCATACGGGAATAGGCCAGGTCCCTAATCCAGTAAGACTGCTGTGCTTACAAACAGGGAGATTTGGACTCACACATGCACCCAGAGAAAGCATAAGGAAGAGATGGAGGCAGATACCCAGTGATGCAACCACAAGCCAGGGAACACCGAGGGTTGCCAGCAATGCCTGGAGCGGGGGGAGCCCAGGACAGATCCCACCTTGGCCTCAGAAGGAGCCAATCCTGCCCCACCTGGTCTCAGACCTTGGCCTCTGGACTGGGACACCTCACCTTCTGCTGTTTGAGCCTCCCACCCATGGTGCTTTGTTTCTGTGGCCACAGGCAAACAGGGCAAACAGCGTCTGGCTAAGCAAAGACAATGAGATGGTTTTCACTGGATTTGGGTAAAAATGAAATTATCATTCACTCATTTTTTCCCTATAAAACTGTACTCCTTGCATGGATCCTGGATCTTCAATGAATCTTCTCTTCATCCCTCTGCCTGTCCCCACATCACTATCTTATGCCAATGTCAAAGGGCCACTCAGAAGCCCCAGACTGCCCATCTCCCACCCTTCCATGGAAGGGCCCCCATGTGCACTCTGAACGAGAACCTTCTTCCAGAACACAGCTGGAAGTCCTGAGGGCCCTCGGTTCTCACCCTGTCGCTGGTGTCCCGTGCCTACTTCCCATGCTGTGTTCCCACCAGCTGTGTCCTCCCCAGGCCACTTGGCTTTGCTCACACTGTTCCTTCAGCCTGGCAGACAGGGCCCTCCTGCAAACTCTGCCTGTACATTCCTAGCATCCACCAGGCTCAGCTCAGATGTTACTTTTGCAGGAAGATTTCCTGAATCTCTCCTGCCAAAGTCAGCACTGACTGCCTGTCATCTGCATTTCTGGATTAGAACATCCCAGAAGGAAAGCTGACAAACGGCCACAAGTGGAGACAGTGCATCCTAAGTGCACGAGGCCCTGTAAACAGTGGTTCTCTCTACCAGATCGTGATGTACGTGAGCGCACAACCACTCCAGTGGTTTGGGTAAGCAGCCCTGAGAAGCCAGGAGTGCTCTTGTGTCTCTGTGCCTGCCTCCCCTTCCTGACCCCAACCCATCCTCACATGCACAGCATCACCCTTCTGAGGCTGACGTCCGAGCATGGACACACAAGGCCAGGGAGAGCCAAGCAGCTCAGCTGCAGAAGCTTCATTGCCTCTGGCTGTTGTCGACACTATGTGGGAATTCTTTTTCTTTCTGCTGAAAAGTCATCTGCACGTCCAGGTTTGCACTCAGGACTATTCCTTCATTCTCATTCACCTTGGCACACCGCAGGTGGGGATGCCCTCATTTGGTGCCTGGTGGGGAAGTCGTAACAGAGACACAGCAGCAGTAACAGGTGCCGAGCCACACCTGCGGGCACGGGGTGGGACAGGACACTCTGGCACCTGCCGGGGTCCCACCCTCCCCTATGCTCAGACACAAGGTAACTTCACAGAATGGCAGAGAGACTGAAGAGATCACCACAAACGATATGAAAACGAAGATAAAGAAAGACAAAGAACAGCACAGTGCTTCCCAAGGTTGGATGGGCTCATCCTGTCTGGTGCTTGCCATTGAGATCCACAGAGACTCGCCCGCATTATTGCAGGTTGGGGTCCCAGGGGTGTGTTCCCACTGGGAGCCGCAGGAGGAGTGGTGCAGCTTCCACTGAGGGGGCCTGCACAGAAGCCGGGCAGTGCTGGAAGCCCCCCAGACAGGCCCTGTCTTTCTCCGGGCACCTGGCCTCTCCACCTCTGCCTGTGGTTTCCCCACTCTGGGCTCTTCTCCAGGTCGGCCTCTGCCCTGGCCACCTCTCATGGTGAGGCTGGTGCCACCCCAGCAGCCTCCTCATTGCCTGCATACCTGCCTCGTTGTCTGGAAGCAGTTTGATTAGCAAGAATGTTTCTCGAATTGGGGATTTCTTGGGCTCTGCCTGGTTGCTGGGCTCATGGAGGAGCAGGGAGCGAGAGGCTCTGGGAGTCCCAGCCCGACAAAACCCTGTGACTTTGGCACACCGTGCAAGTTAAACGTAGTCAGCTAAGTAACTAAATTGGGTAAATGCTACTCAGGGTAGCACGTACTTCTAAGTGAATGCCTTCTATATTTGGGATAATAGAATTAAACCACTATGCTGGAACAAGTTTCCCTGCAAACATGTGGTCAGGAGAGGAGGGTATAAGCCAACAGGGATGAGCTTCCCTGAAGAACCTACACATGTAAGCAGGTAACAACAAGCCAGGCTGGAACTATGCTCTGGGGACTCAGCAACGTCTCTACAACATGTTACTCAACACATACCTGCTCATTGACTAGCTGATTATTAGGGTATGTGAAGTCGCAAGGAGGGAGTGAGGATCATATAATGAACAGATGTAGCCCTGACTTCTTGCTATTTACTGAGAGGAGTCAAGTTCTTTAACATGTGAGAATGCAGCCATTTCAGATGGGTTCTGGCGTGGGCATTTCAATATTCTTACTTACATGTTGGAGCAGAAAGGAAGAGGTGACATGTATTAACACCAGAGAAAGCCCGAGATTTAGAGACACTCAATAAATGTTCTTTTAGTCAATGGATCTTCTTAGAGGACTAATTTCAAATAATTATATAAACAGTTCCCACTTCACCTGGCAACTAAAAGAGTTTTTTTTTCTCGATGAAATTTAAATGAACTTTCTGCGTGTTAGTTATGGAGTAGAACGTACTTTAGTCTTTTCCAGATTGGAGGCATTCTGAAGAGGACAGTTGTCCGTTAGGTCGATTTTATTTATTTATTCATGAGAGACACAGAGCGAGAGGCAGAGGGAGAAGCGGGCTCCCTGGGGAGAGTTTGATGTGGGACTCGACCCTGGGACCCTGGGACCCCGGGACCATGAACTAAGCCAAAGGCAGGCGCTCAACAACTGAGCCACCCAGGTGTCCTGCAAGATAGACCTTTTAAAGTCTTATTTATTTTTTTAGTCATCTCCACACCTGACATGGGACTCGAACTCATGACCCCGAGATCAAGAGTCATATGCTCTTCCAACTCAGCCAGCCAGGTGCCCCGGGTTTTTTAAATATCTTATTTCATGTGTGGTTCTGATGAATATAAGTTGCAAACCCAGTTGTTAATGGCAGCATTGTGCTGGTCTGGAAAATGTAGGGCCAGGACCCTGGTGCGGCTAAGGACTCACAGCAGCTCTGGGTCTCGGGTCGCCCCGAGGATGGCGAGGAGGTAGCACAGTACTGGCTCTGCGGTGACCTCACCTGTCTTCCCACCAGCCCTGTGGGTGGCACAGCTGCTGCCCATGTATCACTGTGGAGACTGAGGCCGGGGAAATTGCCTCGCGGGAGGTCTGGAGTGGTGGGTCTGATCCGACAGCCAGAGCTGCTGCGAGTTGTCAGCCACACCAGGGTCCTGGCCCTACGTTCTACTGAAGTAGATGCATGAATAAAAGCCAAGACTGGCTTCAATCAATAGTCTGACTTCTGGAAAGACTGGAAGACAGGCATAGAGGCCCAGGCAAGAGACGGCCCCGGAGAGAAGTCAGAGGCTCTCCACGCTTGTCTCCAGCCACGGTGGCGTGTGCACGTCCACCAGCATTGTAGCCATGTTCAAGCCCATGTACATAATCCCCAGGGCCTTCCTCCGCAAGTGAACTAGTGACACACGAAACCTAGTTAAAGGGCGGTGTATACATTTGCAGCTTTCACGCTGCCTCAAACAGCGGTCATCCTCAGGCTAAAGACTTGATACACTTGGCATTAAGTTTCCCCGTCTTGGTGCACGTGAGAGATTGTTGTCACTGCCCTCCGTGACTATGCACACCCACCCTTTGTAGCGTGCAAATGTGCCCCACAGCCCGCAGGAGGAGGGTACAGGGAAGTTACTGACAGACGAGGGCAAGCAACTGTGGACTCGTCCTGCTTGAACATAAAAGATCCTTGACTCTTGTACCATTCTGTGCCTTCGCCCTGATGCCCGCTATTCTGGTTTTTCTTCTGGGAAAGTTTCAGAAAATGGTTGTCCCTGAGCCATGTGTTTTATAAATACAGTGCTTGGGCTGAGTGCAGAGGCGGCCGGGGGCGGACGGCGGTCCTTCTGGAAAGCCAGTCCACTCTGAGAACATGTAGGTTTCCACGGTCTCCCCAGGGCCTGTGTCTTACCCTAAGCAGCTATTTTATTCTGTTTTCTCATGTGGACACTTTTCATAATAAAAACCAACATTTGCTATAGTGTGCTAAGTGCTACTCAGGCTTTATGTGGGATAGTCCTTATCTGGGATGAAACACTATTATCATGCCGATTTTATAGGTAATAAAACTGGGGCTTAGTAAAAATATATACAGAAAATAAAAATCAGGATTTTACTACAGACTATATCTCTGGTCATTGGGATTTCTTCATCTTTTCCCCCCATAACTTTTCCTAAATTCTGGCGGAGATTTTTCCAGCCACGAGAAGAGAAGAGGGTATGTGGTGTCCCTCTCTGCTCTGGGTTTACTTGGCTTGTTCTGATGTTGGAACCTATGGCTTGTGTCAGAAATCGGAAAGTCGTGGGAGGCAAACTCAGTGACCAGCAACGCTGCCAGGGCTGCCCCAGTGAGACAGGTGTCAGGGACCTTGGTTCAAGATTCGCCTCTGTCCTGCTTTCTAAACTCCCCCATAGTCTGAGATGAGGGTCTTGTTTTGCTTTGGTTGAAATGATGCACAGTCTAACCCCGGCCAGTTCACACTTACTAGTAGGCTCTGAAAAGCCAGCTTAGAGCAAACTGAGTCCCGCAGCAGGCTCCCTGCTCAGTGGGGAGTCTGCTGCTCTCTCCCTCCACTGCTACCCCTGCTTGTGCTCTGTGCTCACTCTCTCTCTCTCTCTCTCTCTCTCTTTGTCTCTCTCTCTGTCAAATACATAAATAAAAGCTTTAAAGAAATATTTATTTACTTGGGAGACTGAGAGAGCACGAGCAGGGGTAGGAAGCAGAGGAAGAGGGAGAAGCAGACTCCTTGCTGAGCAGGGACCCCCCCCCCCTTCATGGGGCTCGACCCCAGGACCCTGAAATCTTGACCTGAGCCGAAGGCAGACGCTTCACCTTCACCCACTGAAACACCCAGGCACCCTCATTTATCTTTTAAAGCAACATTGTTTTTACTAAACTCTTGCTTGTCTAAATTTATTCTGAGCTGGCTTTTCAGAGACTATTAGTAAGTAAAAAAAAAAAAAAAAAAAAAAGAAAGAAAGAAAGAAAGAAAGAAAAGAAAAAGATAAATGAATCACCCCAAGACAGGGCTTATTTTTCCCAGTGTGTGTTCAGGATCCACAACCATTCCCCAGTCACATATAATTTTTGAAATAATTCTTTAATAAAATATTTACCATCTCATTTTTCTTAGTGAGTCAAAACCACATACCTTTTGTCTATTCTTAAGTCTCCAAATGGCACTTGGTTCCTTCCTGGTGCAAGATGATTTTGGTTACACCTGTGCCATCCTGTGTGGGTGTAAAGCCCCCCCCCCACCCCGAGAACCTCCATGTGGGATCCCCACAACCCCTCCTTGTGCATCAGCTACATTTCCATTACTCTGCTAACTGGTCGATCCCTGCTAGCATGCAAAATAATCTCCCCAAGCAGACCCTGACTGTCACGGGTTTGCATCCTGGTTTGGTCTGAAACATTCCACCTGGGCTTTCGATGCTTCCACCACTTGGTTCTGTCCTTCCCATCTGGACCAGAGCTTTGGGCTGCTCTGCACTGTCTGCAGTGAGTCACTCACCCCACCCCACCTGCCGCCTCCACAGTGTGGGTGAGCTCAGATCTCGCTACCCAAGCCTGTGGGACCCCAGCACCATGCAGCAGGTGACCCACATCACTGAGTTTGGTGGAGCCAGGAGTCTCTTGCAAACAAGACAGAGAGACTAATTGGGCTACTCATCCTCGTTGGCGTCCTTTGTCATCCTTGTATTGACAGGAGAGACTCTGCAATTCACAAAACCATGCGTTTCTAATCTGTCTTAATAGTGTGACAGTTGGAAGCAATGACAAGGATTTTCAGGAGTGGGTTCCTGGGGCCCCGACATGCAATCCATTCTTGTAGCAGCACCAGGTCTTCAGAAGACTGGCCCCAAACCTTCCATGGCAACCTTCCCAGTGTCCCTCCACCTTGCCTTCAGGGAGATCTTTTCTAACAGGTATTAATTACCTGCAGGTGTGCTCGTAGAAGTAAGATGTACCCCCCACAGATGCCACCAAGACCCCCATGGGGCCAAGCAGGTGAGATGAGAGCTCAAACACTGGGGGTAGAGGGAGGGTTTCTGGTGCAGCTCAGCCTTGAAGCAGCTGCTGCACTTAAGTTTAGCAAAATAATGAGGAGGGGCATGCGGGAGGAAAAGAAGGGAGAGAGGGGAGAGGGGCACTCCCTGCCCAAGGGCTAGGGAAAAGGAGCCTGGCTTCTAGCTGTGCTTCAGCTGCTAGCTCTGTGACCTTGGGTAAGTCACTTAACCTCTCTGAGTTCTACTTTCTTCAGGTTTGGATCAGGTGAATTTAGTATTCCCAGCTCTAAAATTCCATTATTTGAACTTCTAAATAGTATCAACAGGTTAAGAAAATGTCAGTGTAATTTTAAAATGCTTCTCTTTATAACAGCACAGGAAGATTTTTTTTCTCATATATGATGCAAAATTTTAATAAGCTCATAGTACCCTAGCTCGACTGACGTCTTTTCCTTGAGTGAATCTGAGTTGACAGGTAGTTTAGTGCTATTGAAACAATCTGAATTTTCTGAATTAAATCCCACTCTAGTTATCTGCAGGATTTGAACAACTTTGTGATTTAGAGACAGCACTCTTGTCTAAAAGTTCATGGTAGAAATCAAATTAGCATTTCACAGTGACTCCCTAGTTAGCCAGGTGGTGAGAATGATTGTTGTGGCCTCTGTTTTCAAGAGGTAGAGACTAAAGTGAAGAGGTCAGCCCTGAGCAAGAGGGAAAGGCAGGACACAGAATCCAGACTCAGAGCAGCTTCCCGGAGTTTCCAGCAAGTCCAGAACGCGGCCCCACTTCCCAGAGTTGTGGTCACTTTGACAGTATCAGCAGTATTTCCTACCATCCTAGAAAAGACAAACTCCCATTTAGCCCTGAAAATCTTCTAGCCTTAAACACAAAAGTACAAACAGCCTGCTGTGGAAGGAAAGATTAGGGAAGAGCATCCCACCCCGGGGCCTCGGGGCCTCGGAGGCAGAGGGGCAAGGGCCCAGCTGAGACCCGAAAGCAACATAATCTTTTAACTGGAGAATGTGGATTTCCTCATCCAACCCCGTTCACCCACCTTTTGTTACAAATAATTCAACATCTCATTTGCCCTAATTTTCTTTCTTTATATCTTTGTAGCTGAGCTTTTCTTCCCCATCCTCGTCCCTTACTAATTGGAAGGTCTTTTAAAGAAAGTTCTCTTTGACATTTGGTCTCTCAGTTATTCTGTGTTCCTCTCTTTCTTTTTCTTAACAGAGAAGTTTTAGATTCAAATAAGAATTAAACTTCCCTCAGATGAAAAAAAAAAAAAAAAAACAACCAACCCTGAATGTGTTGATCCACAAAACTGAATTTTTATAATATTGTTGTTATGCAAAGAATAGTTTCTTGAACAAATACTGTGACTATTAATATTAAATGGAAACACCTCAGAGTGTAAATGCAAAACTCTTCCAAATCCTTTTTGTGGGAAAAAAAAACGATGAAAGTCTTAAATTAGCAAATGAAAACATTGCATCCAGTGAAATTGTTTCCTAAATATGCCTGAAATCTGTCATAATCTATTTTCCTGGAACAATAAAGAAATGGTTCCAAGCCCCACATCACTATCATTTTCCAGACAAAGGTTATCTGTACATTATATTCAATATAGAATTTTCAAATTTTGAAACATTTTATTATTACAGTAATGGCTATTGCTGTTTCTAACAGACACCCTGTCAGAAGGTTTAAAAATGTATGCCTCGGTTCATGCAAAAAAAAAAAAAAAACAAAGGTCAAAACTTTTAAAATGTCACTTCTTCTGCAGTTTTGCATAGAAAATACATGGGATCAGTAGGAGGGCTCCTTGCCCATAGAAACAGGCTGCAAGGAAAGAATGTTACCCTGCGGCTGAGTTCCCACTTTCCCTGCAGCTGCGGGCTGAGCAGAAAGGCACTGTGGGAGCCTATTGTTACCCCAGCTGGGTAATAGTTTTCTTATTTTACAGTCAGCAACCAACGGGGCTGGGGTGTCTCCGTAAAGTGCCTGAAAAAAATATATAACTCCTGCAAATAGATCACTTTCTCCCTCCTCGGGGAGAAACAGGAATCTATAAATTGTGCACTTCGTTTGGCCCTGCCCGTGTAATTAAACAGCACAAACAAAAGCAAACCCGCGAAGGACGGGAGTTTCTGATTCAACACATTTCCCTACCAACCCAGGCTTGTTTTCAGGGTCCACGGGGCTTGGTACCACGATTGTCTCCCCCATCCGCCATCAGCCAATTACTCCTTCCTTCCCACTTTATTTGGAAGTTGCCCGCCATGGAGTGGACGGATGAAGGCATTTAACTACAATTGTAATTTCAAGTGTTTTCAGCAAGGCAGGATTGCGGACACACAGGTCCTGCCAGCTCTCGGTGCCCGTGCCCGTGGTTTAGCACGTGGGCCGCCAGGTTTGTATAGAACGTGGTTGGTTGGGTTGAGGCGTGAATCTTCGTGGCCCAAGTTCCAAGTCTGCCTGGACTTCGGGCCTGTTTTGTTTTTGCTTTGTTTTTAACTGTGAATCATCCATCGTGCTTTTGTTACCATGGAAACTCCTTTTTTAAAGGTGAAAAGTCACCGACCTCTTAGCATTTCCGCTGCAGGAATTAATATTCTAGCAGCTTGGCAGGGAGGAGGTGCCTCTCCAGCAGGTGAGGCCGTTTCTAGTGATGGCCTCGCAGCGAACTATTGAATTTCCACCCTGGAAGTCACAAGGGGACTATGCTTGCATATCTCATAAAGCCAAATCACCTTCAAATTGGATGTTTCAAAAATAATGAGGCTGTTTTGTGCAGAGACAAACGAAGTTATGATGGGTAGAAACCACTTTGATTTTTCAGAGCCACCAGAAGCGTCAATTCTCTCATTACATAGGAAGTTGCCTTTACTAAGTTTTGAGATGTTCACTCTGATTACCTGGATCTGTGGGAATCCAAGAAATGGATTAAAGAAAAAAATAGAAATGAATAGGGAGCAATCCTAGAATGTGCCTGGCGAATCATAACCCACCTCTGACTGTGGGGGGACTCTGGAAGAGCTGAGGGGAAACCGGATAGATTTGTTTTTCAAAAAGGCTGAATAATTGAGACCTGGCATTTATTCTCGTGACTGGTCTGAGGAAGATGTATATGTCACATACTGCTCTTGGAAAGGAAGAGCAAGACACCAGGAAATGCCACTGTGTGCAGACACAATTCTGAGCACACGGTAAGGGTTTGATGAACCCTTACCAGTACTGCTGCAGAGGCTGCTCTGGAAAGTGTCAGCAAGCCTGACCAACGAATCAGCAGATGTGGGGATGTCAGCACACACATGCTATTCATTGCTAGGGGGTGTTTTTATAATGCTCGACGTTGTACCCCTGACTGTGATGGGGCAGCAACAGCAATAGCCAAAGATAAGAACAAGTGGGGTTTTAATGTTTTGACTCTTTGCTGGGAGTGTAAGGATAAAATCCCCCAAATCTCAGGGTAGGCGTGAGTGGTGGAAGGAGTGGGGACATGTCAGGGCTGATGGACTCTTTCAGTAGACACGTCTCCAGGATGCCCAGCTTTCCCTGGAGACCATGATGTGAGGAGGTGGGGACCTGTGACCAGCACAGCACCAGTGCTCTCCTCAACTCCGGGGCTGACAGGATGACGCTGTGGATTGAACCTAACATACTACTCCTCCATTACTCTTTGACCTGAATTTACATACTCTGTTCAAGAACCTTTCTTGAAGGCTCGTATGCAAAACAGGCCTAGACAAAGATCTCATTGGCTATGCAACGCCTCCAGAGCAGAACAGCAGAGCTGAGCTCAGGCCCTTCCTGCCTGACTCCTATGTCAGGGGAAGAGGCCTCCTCTGCAATTCCAGGAGAGCAGAAAGGAGGTGAGCCTGTCCTGGATGACGGAGCCTGCAAACGGCGGCTCCATCAGAAATAGCACACACGGCATTGTCTGTGGTTTTCAGTTTTCTTGTCTGTCTTCTCTATCAGGCTGTGAGCTTCTCAGTATCGAGGATGGGCTCATGCAGCCCAGAACTTCAATTCCCAACCCAGTCCAGAAATATCTACTGGATGAAAGGACAGAGAGATGGATGAAATCACAGCACATGGCTACATTCTGTGGCCAGATGAAGGACCAAGGGGAAGGAACCTCAGCTGACCTCTTCACCATCCTATCACACTCCACCCCACCCTGCCCTTGCCCCACCCCTTCCCGCCCTGCTCTATCCACTCTCTGGCAATTACCAATGTAAAGATATACAAAGTCCAGATAAAACATTTCTACTCTAAAGAGACAATAAAAACAGATACAAAGAGATAAGTGATTTTGAAGAAAATTAATATTCTCTTTTGTCTTTTTTATATGTTTCACTAAAACCAATTGCTACATTTTAATTATCCTATTGAGCCAGTGGCCTCTTTTACTTAAAAAGCTTTTGTTGATTTCCTGGCATTTATCTTTGATATGTGAACACTCCTAGAGATGACTTTTGGCAAACAAGAAACTCTTTTTGGCATCTTAGGGAGGAAGAACATTAGGAAAGTAGGGTGGGGCATATAGCATTAAGACATGAATGTGTATCAATTTTATCACAAGTAAAAGGGGGCTAGTAATATCTACTGTCCCTAATTCACCAAGTCATGATGATGATAATGGGATAATGCAAAAGAGTGCTTTGGAAAGATCCAAGTGAATGGATTTTCAAAACAAATTTGAGTGTCAACCTTCCAGCTGTTGCTAACTTCAGGAAAGGAGAAGGTAAATAAGAGAAATACTGGTTAGCAATGAACTTTGTACCCCTTGGAGTTAGCTCAAATAATAACAAATAATAATAGTAAAGATTGAACACTTGTAATAAAGGATGTGCTATTATGTTAAGAGAGAAAAGGCATGCTCTAAGAAAAACTTAGTAGCATTCTTGCACTAAAATGCTAAACTATCTTAGCAAAAATGAGGAGTTACAGGAGGGAACAGATTGGAGTACAACTGCTTTACCCCATATGCTTTGTGTAAAGGGGAAAGTGAGGAAATAAAAATACTTTGGATTCTGGTTGTCATCTAACAGTTGAAAATGTGTATGAATTATGAGAATGAGGAATGGATGCATAGTCTCGAGGTGAATGAAAAGTGCAGAAACCCCAAAATAACAAAAGAAAAACAGGAATGAATGTCAACTAAATCAAACCATCCAAAATAAAGAAAAGGAAAAGAAAGCAAAGTTTAACCAATAAGGATCATGACACAAGACAAAAGAATAAAAATATCTGTTTTACACTAAATGTGAATGAGATAAATTTCTTTCTTAAAATCAGAGGTCGTTAGACCTGTGGGGTTTTTTTTTTTTTTAAACTTAACTATAGGGGATCCGTGGGTGGCTCAGTGGTTTGGTGCCTGCCTTCGGCCCAGGGCATGATCCTGGAGCCCCGGATCGAGTCCCACATCAGGCTCCCTGCATGGAGCCTGCTTCTCCCTCTGCCTGTATCTCTGCCTCTCTTTCTCTCTGTGCCTCTCATGAATAAATAAAATCTTTAATAAAATAAAATAAAATAAACTTAACTATATGTTGTTTTCAAAAAATCTTTCTAGCAAAGTTGGAAGAAAAAGTTGACAATAAGGAACACGCAAACAATACAAACACATGCAAACAGAAAGAAAGAAGTGGCAATATTAGTAATGCATAATGAAGAATTTAGGATTAATGGCTCTAAACCAGACAAAAGCAGGCATTATGTAATAATTCACAATTGATGAAGATAAACGATTAGCCCGAATTGCCAAAGAATGTAGTAACTATAAACAAAAGCAGCAAGAATAAAGTAACAAAGTAATATGACACTGGTTTCCATTATGATGAGACTAAACCATCACAAAACAAATGAACATTGACCTTTGTGATTTGTAAATGTTAATGAGCAATTTCAATGCATTCAGTTTCAATATGTATTCAATGGCCAATAAGTAATTAGAACTTTCAGAAATGCAAATCTCGCTTGCATTTTTAATTTAGACCATAACATTCAATATAAGAACTAATTCCAAGAACTATCTTGGACTTCTCAGTTACCCTAGGCAGTCCCTAATGTTAATAGGTGACCCCAAAACAAGGCAGCCCATTCTATAAGTGGTTTATTACTTGGCTGATTTGCTTAAGGTTAAGGACTAGGGTGGTGTGATGTGGCAAACTCTCTAACTGCCTGACTTATGGGGTCATCTAGAACTTACAGAATGATTTCACTTCCTTAGGAGAATTAGGATCATCACTAACGTATTCCTAAATATGTGCATTTTTTCCTCAATAGATATGACCTTGCTTCCTGCCTAGACATGTTTGTGAGTTTTATGTAAATTAAATCTCATTTTCCAGTTGACTAACCTACCATTTCAAATTTGTTTTATTTCTTTCTTGATTGATTCTCAATTGACAGTGGCTCTTACATTTTAGCTGTAAGATTTTCTTCCTTCAGCTTTTCTACTGAAGCATTAATGATCACTGAACAAGGGATTAGCTGCCTTTGGAGACAATGGCTCAAAGGAAACCTTTAGTGAATCCTTCTGTAAAGTACCCTTTTGTTAAGTGAAGCCTCCTCTGTAGTGTGAATTGTAACCCCATAATTTATCTGTTTGGAAAGTGTAGTGGAGCTCTCTTTTTGTTCTGTAGCCTCATAGCCCTCCTCTGGTAACTATACCTTTGGCAGTGAAAGCTCTGTGAAATCACCTGTTCTCAGTCCATGTGGTCCCAGGGCAGGATCCCATTCCCACCTCCAGGCCCAGGCCCCATCAGTGAGATCAATGCAGTGTCCACCTCCAGTGGCTCATTCCATGATGAGGCACCTTGCTCAGCCACAGCCAGAGATGCAATAGGACTTATGAGTGTGACTCCTGGAAGAGAGAACTTGTTTACCATTTGAACTGAAACTCACGAAGATATTGGAGCTGGAAACAGTGACTCCATCTTGTTAACCTATGAAGATTAAGACTGAAGTCAACCCAGCAGGAGTCAGAGCAAAAATAATTCAATTCCTGATTATATTTTTTGACTCTTGAAATAGTCATACCTGAAGCTAGTCCTATCCCTGAAACGTTCATTTAAGGTGAGCCAATTAATTTAGTTTTTTATCTAGGCAGGCTTAGGATGGGTTTTTTCTCTCTCTCTCTTGCAACCTCTAGCATGCCTTCAGACATTGAAAGTTTAAATTTTTGTGGACTGAATTTTCTTACAAATAGCACCCACTTATCTAACAGAAGTAATTGCTAACATTTATTTAATCAACCTAGTTGTAATATTTTTGCACAGAAAATTCTGAGGAGTAAAGTTCTAGAATCTTTTTCATGGTCTTTCCCCAAGTCAGTGATCTTCAGGGGCTACAAGTCTGTGTCTGGGTGCATCCTCTATGAAAGGAAAAGAGTCTTCTAATGGCACCATTGAGATTTCTAAAAAGTGGACTCCTGAACTTTTTCATAAGTCCTAAGTCATGTACCCAGTGCATTGAAAGCATTTGAAATAACTCATATCTGCTTGGAATGTAGAAGCCATAGAACTCTGTGCATGTCTGGATGTGAGAGTCCCTGATGAGAGTGGACACACCTCAGCTAACTGCCTTATTGTATTTTCATTGACAGTAGCAGCCATTGGTCTCAAGGCATATTCGGAAACAGGCTGTGGCTACAGCCCAGAATCATAGAAATGAACTGGCAGTGTCTCCCAAGGGTTCAGGCTCTTGTTGAGGTTTCTGACAATGCTTTTGCATTCTGTTGGTTAGAATGAATGGCGTAAGACCAAAAGTGAAAACGTATAAGATACTGAGTTCTGTTCCCTGGCAAATAATCAAAAGTGCATTCATCATTCACTTTCTTCCTCAGTCACTTCTCAAGGCAAGTGAAAGATCTGAATCCTATGGAAGATCCTAGATTCCCTTCATGAAAGTGGCCCTTGATTGTGCATATTTGATTTGGATGGGTGCCTGGGAGAGTCCCTCATCTTCAAATATTGCCAAATCCCATGAACTGGCATGGTTGGTTCTTGGTGAGGGTTTTCTTCCTGGCTTGTAGACCTTCCCTCCTTGCTATGTCTTCACAGGGCCTTTCTTAGTACTAGAGCAGGTTTTGGGGCTTCTCTTCTTCTTATAAGGGCACTGTTTCCATCACGGGGGCCTCACACTCTTGAACTTGTTGCAGCATAATCACTGATCCCACCCCCACTACCATCACATTGGGATTAGGGCTTCAACATGTGAATTTGGTGGGGGACATTCAGTTCATGCCAGCCCGTTAGTCCTTTATCTCAGGATCCATGCTTCTGCTCAGCATCTCTCTTCTCTGCCAGGATTTGAGAAGGAAGAGCTCTGTCTGCCCTGATCTGTGTTTCTAGCACAGACGATATACATATCGAGTTCTTAATAAATGTGAAATCAATAAATACATCACTGAGTTTAACTCAGTAGAGTAACAGATTCATCCTGGAATGTGTACAGTCTCCATAGGAAATGATTAGAAGGAGGAATCTTGGGGAAGAGTGAGTGGTTTCTAGACTTGGGGTCATCCTTGAGTTTCGGCTTTGGCAGGAGCTTTTGGAGTCTGGACATGTGGGATTTCTAACGGGCTGTGTGACCAAGAAGCCAGGATGAAACACCAAGGTGTGGGAATAGGGGCCTTGCCCCCAGAGTCAGACGAGGCTAAAATTAAGGGGTTTGTATTTTTCCTTCATAGTTCTAACCCAGGACATCAAAGAGACAGAGACTCTGGGGCAAATGCCCAGCCCAGGAGCATACATTTGGCTGAAACACTCCCAAGACCCCATCCTTCAGGAGTCTAAACATTGTGGGCAGGGTACAGGAAAGTGAGGGTTTTCACAGCACAGTTTCCGAAAATCCTGTCATACTTTGGATTCCATTTTCCCCTCTTGCTGATTTTATCACTTAACACACAACTGCAAATACATTAGCAGTTACCTAGAGCATTTTACTCAACTCTCAACTATAGTTATCTCTGGGAGAAGGCATGAGGGAGCTTCCACATTCTGCATCCTATAATTGTGAAATGCTGCAGCCCTCCAGCCCACTCTCCCACCAGCCATGTGATGCTAAATATCTGAGATCAGGTGAAAAGATTGTTTTCTGGTTTTCCGTCTTCTCTTGAAGACTTACATATCACACTCCCTGTGATGCATGTGGAGTCAACTTGCAGGACTACATTCTTTTGAACATCATGTCTCTCATCCATATGAGACGATACTAATATTAATCTCAGAACCTTACAACCCAAGTCACTGAACCCCATCATATCAGTTTCCTTGGGCTACTATAACAAAGCACAAACCGGGTGGCTGAAAACACAGAGGTTTATTTTTCCACTGTTCTAGAGACCAAGTCTCCAAGACCACAATGTCAGCAGGACTGTGCTCCATCCAGAAGCTCTAGGAGGATCCTTCCTACCTCTTCCAGTAGCTGGTGTGCTGCCAGTCCCTGGCCTTCCCTGGCCTTCCTTGGCCTGTGGATGCCATGCTTCCGTTGTCCCTGTGTGTCCCCTTTTGTAATAAAGACACCCGCTATGTTGGATTAGGACCACCCTAGTCCAGCATGACCTCATATTAATTAATTACATCTTCAGTGACCCTCTTTCCAAATCAGGTTGCATTCTGAGCTACTGTGGTTGAGGACTTCCACATGTCTTTTTGGGAGTCACAACTGAACCCAAGAAGTTCAAATTTTCACTGTTGGTAGCATAACTGGACTTACCACTCAAGTATCATGGTGGAATCTATTTAATTTGCTTCAAAATTTGTTGTTTGCTAGTCACCTTGAACAAAAAGATAATCCTAAATATGAAAACTGGGCAGGTTATTTCACCTGCTGGGACTTGCCTGATGCACTCTGTAAATGGGGTTGCTGACACTGCACCCACTGGGGGCACTGTCACTACCCCGGTGCTTGGCACTAAGTGCCCTCCATCCCTACTCCTGCCTTCTCTAGCTCTTAGGGAGTGTGGTTGTGACTATCCCCTAACAGGGAGAACAACATGTAGAAACGGTTCTGAGGAATTTTAGAGTCAGCAGCACTTACAGCGAAATGTTGGAGTTGAAGGACTTAACTTTTGTTCTCTAAGTGCCATAGAGCCGGCTCTCAGAAGGCGGACGGACAAGGCAGTTTCGGCGGCAGAGAGGCAGGCACTTGAGTCTTATTCCCAGCTCTTCCATTACCTTGATGTGTGACCTTGCAAAAGCTTCTTCTTATTTTTTAATATCTCTGTAGCTGATTTCTTCCTCATCTTCAAAGTGCAGGTGGTAGTCATGAATATTTGTTTCCTGCAGGTTTGGTTTTATAAACCTCTTCCTGGATGAAAAGTGCCATGCAGCTGTGGAGCATTGTTCTTATTAATAACCTCATTTTGGCATAAACTCTCCCACTTCTCATACTTCATGTTAATATTCCATTGCAGAAAATATGCTGCAATAACAACTTGTAAGACTTTCTGTCTTCTTATGTAGAAACGAGTCTACACAAAAAATATTAAGTTGTTCCAAAGGAGAATATACTTTTTCATCTGTTCATGTCAATGTGTAAACACAGCTACGTCTTCTATGTAGAAAGGTCAACTTCACTCCCCTTGGACCAGCTAGTAGTAGTCCTAACAAAATACCATCTACTGGGTGGCTTAAACAACAGGAATTTATTTATTATAGTCCCAGACACTGGGAAGTCCACGACTGAGGTTCTGGTCCACTTGGGTCCTGGTGCTAGCTCACTTCCTTGTTTGTAAACAACTATGTCTTCACATGGTGGAGAAGAACAGAGACAGACAGACAAAGTACAAGCTCTCTGGTCTCTTTTCTTATAAGGATACTAATTCCATCACGAGGGCCGCACCCTCATGACCTCACGTACCCCTAATTATTGCCCAAATACCGGCATCACTTTGGGAGTTTGGGCTTCAACATATGAACTTGGGTAGGAGAGAGCACAATTCAGGCCACAGCACCA